>NW_027187380.1:12908190-12971543 GCF_028583685.1 Petaurus breviceps papuanus | reverse complement strand
GGGGGGGGGGGGGTGTCCTTCCCTTCACACAGCTCTAGCCCCTGCTTCCAAGTACAGAGAGGGGGCTGGGCAACAAAACCAACAAGGTGGGGTCCTTGGGGGTCCAAGGTACTTCATCCCACCCACCATAGTCACAAGTCCATCCTCCCCCTGGGTCCCAAACTGTGGGATGCAGCAAGGAAACACATTCAGTGCCCCTGCTTTGCTGCTCAGTTCTTATCTTTTCCTGTGGCTGAATTCCGAACTCCTGGGCTCCTTCTCCTCCCGCAGGCGGCAGCCACTCCTGGCTTCTGCCCAGGTCCCGATGCAGGCAGCTCACCATTCCTGCTCTCAGCTCAGTGAAGTCTGCATGCAGGCCATTCTCCTCTCCTGCTCCATGGCTTCACAGAATCACAGCTACCACAACTGGGAAACAAACAATTATCCCAGTCCCCATACTTTCCTTTTACTCTGCAGATCCTGTTCGTGATGCCATTTTGTAGCAGCAAGCACCTCAAGCGTCCTCAGGGTTGCTGCCACCACAGGTTCTTGGATCTGCTTTGATAAAGGAAAGCAACTCAAAATGGGTTAACAAGCTTACTTTAATCAGTCAGACATATATCGTTTACCTTGTTCAGGGGAAAAAGGTCAGCACCCCGAACTTCAAAGTATACAGGCAGAATTATCAAGACAGAAACAGATCAAGTAGACAGCTTTCCAAACTGTCCAGCCATTACATCCATACCAAACAACATCTGGGTTTCAACGCCGGGGGGGCTCTGAACAATGGCTTTTCAGAGTTTCATCTGATCAAATCACAGAACACTTCTCAAAGTGAGCCCCCAAAGCAAAGCCTCACATCAGGACTTATATAGCCTTCTCCTGGCTCAGAGAATGTAACAACCTTCTGGACCCACTGGCCAATCAAGAAGTATCTACTGAAAAACAAGCCTCCCACCCCAGCCTCCAGGTGCACTTTAGCCTAGGGGCAGGGAAGATCTTTAAATTTGCATTTCCATTACAGCATTGAAGTTAAAAAACAAACAAACAAATTAACTTGTCCCTTCTCCCAATTAAATACCAAAATAGAAATCCTGAAAATCAAAGGAAAGACAACCAAAAATTGAAACAACAATGCCATTAAACTAATAAATAAAACTAGGAGATGGTGTTTGGGGGATAAGGGGAACAGGAAATTGATAAGCCATGGCTAATTTGATCTTAAAAAAAAAAGAAAGAAGAAAATCAAATTACCAGTATGAAAAATTTTAAAGGTGACTTTACAACCAATGAAGATGAAATAAAAGCAATTATTAGCTCTATGCCAATAAAATGAACAATCTTAATGAAATGGATGAATATTTACAAAAATATAAACTGCCCAGATTAATAGAACAGGAAATAGAATACTTAAATAAGCCCAGGACTAGATGGACTTATAAGCAAATTGTACCAAACTTTGAAAGAACAATTAATTTTAATACTATAGAAACTGGTGGGGGGGAAAGGTAAAGGAGTTCTATCAAATTATTTTTATAACATAAATGTAGTCTTGCTACCTAAAATAGGGAGAGTCAAGAGAGAAAAAGAAAACTATTGAGCAATTTCCCTAATGAATATTGATACAAACTTCTTTGTCTCTTATTTTTTTCTAATTACATGTAAAAAATTTTTTAACATTCATTTTTTAAAATTTTGAGTTCCAAATTCTATCCCTGCTTTCCTCCTCTTACCTCTCCTTGAGAAAGCAAGCAACTTGATATAGATTATACATGTGAAGTTATATAAGATGTATTTCAATATTAGCCATGTTGCAAAAGAAAAAACAGACCAGAAAAAAAAACCAACAGAAGAAAAATAAAATTAAAAAAAATTCTTCAATCTGCATTTAGAGATGCAACTATTTAAAGTGAAATATTATCAAGGAGAATATAGCAATATATCACAAAAATAATATACCAGAATCAGGATGGACTTATACTGGGAATTCAGGACTAGTTCAATATTAGGAAAACTATAAGCATAATTGACCATATTAATAACAAAAACAACAAAAAAATCATTATTATTTCAATAGGTACAGAAAAAGCTTTTGACAAAAAACAGTACCCATTCCTATTAACAATACTAGAATATACAGGAATAAATGGAGCTTTTCTTAAAATGATAAGAACTATCTAAAACGAAGGTAAAGCATTATCTTAAATAGGCATAATCTAGAAGCCTTTCTAGTAAGATCAAAGGTGAAAAAAGTGCAAAGAGATCTATTGTCATCATTACTATTCAATATTGTGCTAGAAATGCTACAGCAAATAAGAAAAAGAAATTAGCAAAGACAATGAAAAAATAAAACTATAACTTTTTAACAGCATCTTGATTTCTCATAAAGTCATTAGCTTCCATTTGCTCCAGTCTAATTCTGAAGGAATGATTCTCCTCAGTGAGCTTTTGAGAATTCTTTTTTCATCTGGCAAATTTGGCTTTTTAAGGCACTCTTTGCCTTTTTGAGCCTCTTTTGCCATTTGAGTTAGTCTGTTTTTTAAGGTGTCATTTTCCTCAGTCAGGCTGTTGACTCTCATTTTGTAATTTTCTTGCATTGTCCTCATTTGTCTTCCCAATTTTTCCTCCACTTCTCTTGTCTGCTTCTTAAGGTTCTCTATGGCCTGTAACCAGCTCATATTTTCCTTTGAAGCTTTTGGTGCAGGAGTTCTGATTTCACTGTCTTCCTCCTGTTCCATGCTTTGACCCTTTTTGTCCCCAAAATAGGAGTTGAATGTTGGATTCTTCTGTTTGCTTTGTTTCCTTTGCCTGGTCATGTTGCCACTCAATTACTTGGCTTTTGGGCTTTTTGCCACAGTAGGATTCTGCTACCAGACAGGGGAGCTTCGTACCAAACAATGGGGTTTCCTCAGCTCCTGGAGATATTAGTTGGGTGCCCTCTCTGAAGCCTCCACACGCTCTGGCAAGCTGGACACATAGCCCAGGACCTCCACCCTAGACCACAATCCATATCCAAGAAGGTTAAAGCAAGAGCAATTACCCCTCATACTGGTTGCTTGGTGCCCCTACAGTCTTCAGGTCAGGAGCTGAAGCTGCCATGTGGCAGGGGCTGCCCTCAGCAACTTCTTGCCCTGGGGGGAAAAGCCAACGTACTCCCAACTACTGGGTCCCAAAGTCCATACTGCATTGACCTCTCACTTTGTCCTTAGCATCTGTGTGTTGATAATTCTGGAAATGGCCACAGCTGCTGGTGATCTGGAGTCCCTCCATGTTGGGGGCCAGGAAGTAATGGTATATGGGCTAGTGCCTGCTTGCTTGATGTATGACCTTAAAAGGTAATGAATAGAGCTGTAGAAGATGATTGGCTATGTGTACCTATAAATTGCTCTGATACGGAAGTCAGGTCTCTTTTGTCGCGATGTAGCTGAGCCTGAATAAACAACTCCTGCAAGCCTCGGGTGCTCTGTCTGGTAATTCCTCCTAGGAGGCCGGTGGTAATTCCTCCTAGGAGGCCGGTGACGACCGAAGACTTACTATGGGTAAGTGAGAGGACGGGATATCAATAGCCCCCCACACCTCCAGCCAGAGGCTGGTCAGGCCCGCCCTGGGGCTAAAACCTTGGTGTGGGGCAAAACTATCACTTTTTATAGATGGTATAATGGTTTATTTAAAGAATCTTAGAAAGTCACCTAAAAACATAATCAAAACAATTAATAGGGGCAGCCAGGTGGCACAGTGAGTAAGAGCACTGGCCCCAGAGTCAGGATGACATGGGATCAAATCTGGGCTCAGATACTTAGCACCACACCCAGAAATAACTGGCCGTGTAACCTTAAGCAAGTTACTTAACCCCAAGTGCTTTAAAAAAAAAACACACAACCAATCAATAACTTCAAAGTTGCAGACTAGAAAGTAAACCCACACAAATTATTAGCATTTCTGTATATTGCAAAAGAAAAAAAAGGAGCCAGCAGGAAAAGATAGAAAGGTAAGTTGCATTTAAAATAATCACAGACAGAATAAAATACACTGCCAACACACACACTGGAGCTCTATGAACACAATTACAATACACAAATAATAACAGGTCTAAATAACTGGAAAAATAGAAATTGTTTATGGGTAAGCCAAACCAATATAATAAAAATGACAATACTACCTAAATTAATTTACTCATTCAATGTCATGCCAATAAAAAGTACCAATGAATTACTTTATGAAGTTGGAAAAAAATAATAAAATTAATCTGGAGGAACAAAAGTTCAAGAATATTAAGGGAATTTTTTTTAATAGGAAGGAAGGGGACCTAGAAGTACCAGATCTCAAAAACTATACTACAAAGCTGTCATCATAAAAAAAAAAGTTACTAGGTAAGAAATAGGCTGATCAGTGGAATAGATTACGTACACAATATACAGAAGCAAATGAGCACAGTAACCTAATGTCTGATAAATTCAAGGATCTCAGCTATTGATGCAGGAACTCAATATTTGACAAAAACTGTCGAAAAAACTGCAATGTAATCTGGCAGAAATTAGGCCTAGAGCAATATCTCATGCCATATACCAAGATAAATTTAAAATGGGTTCATGATTTAGATATAAAAGGTGATATAAGCAAATTAGTGGAGCATGAAAGAAACTACCTGACATAGATAGGGGAAGAGTTTGTGACCAGACAAGAGATATGGAAGATAATAGGAGGTAAAATGGATAATTTTGATTACATAAAATTTAAAAAGTGTTTGCGGAAACAAAAACAATACAGCTAAAGTTAGAAGAAGAAAAGCTGGAAGATGGGGAAAGATTTTTATAGCAAGTTTATACTGACAAAAGTCTCATTTGTAAAATATATAGGGAACTAAGTCAAATGTACAAGAATAAAAGTCATTCCTCACTTAATAAGTGGTCAAAGAATAAGAATAAACAATTTTTAGAAGAAGAAATCAAAGCTCTCAAAAGTTATGTGAAAATATGCTCTGTCACTAATAATTACAGAAATGAAAATGAAAACAACTTAGTTACCATCTCATATTCATAAGACTAAGATAACAAAAAAAAGAAAATAACACATGCTGGAGGGATATGGGTAAATAAGTACACTAATGCACTATTGGTAAAACTGTGAACTAGTCTAACCATTCTGAAAATGGTTGGAAAACATTCTGGAAAACAATTTGGAAATATTCCCCAAGTTATTAATATACATTGACCCAATGATATTGCTACTAAGTTTTATAACAAATAAGCTGAGTAAAGTAAAACAAATTCACATAGTCTAAAAATATATGTCTATTTCTTCATCTTGTATCCATCAACTCTCTGTCAGGAGGTACGTAACACTTCATCAAGGGTTCTCTGCAGACATATTTTGTCATTGTATTGATCACACTTCTTAAGCCTATTACAGTTGCTTTTTATGCTGTACATACTCTTTAAACTAGAAATTCCACTACCAGGCACATGCCTCAAGGAGACCAATAACAAAAACAAAAGCTCTATATACACCAAAATATTTATGATAGCACTTTTTAGGGTAGTAAAGAACATGAAACAAAGTTCATTGATTGGGGAATGGCTACAAAAGTTGTGGTTACATGAATGTAATGAAATGTCAGTGTGCTATAAGAAATTATATACATGAGAAATACAGAGAAACATGGGAAGACATGTGAACCGATGAAAAATAAAATGAATGGTAACCTGAAAAAATATATACAATATATTGTATAATATACAATATACACGATAACTACAACAATATAAAAGGATATAACAACAATGAAATAATCAAAACCTAATACTGCAAAACCGTGACCAAGCTTGAGCCTAAAAAAGTTATATTAGAAGATACCTCTGCCCACTTCTTTTCTTTTTTTCTTTTTTTTGCCTTTTGGAGGGCAATTGGGGTTAAGTAACTTGCCCAAGGTTACACTAGTTTTTTTTGTATTAAGTGTCTCAGGCCAGATCCGAACTCAGGTCCTCCTGACTCCTGGGCCAGCGCTTTACTCACTGCACCACCTAGATGCCCTGCCCACTTCTTTTCAAGGTCCATGGGCATGGAACACTATATATATCAGACTTTTTACATATATTGGTTAATTTTTTCTTTTTCTCTCTTCCTCTTCTTTTATTCTTTAACATAAGGGATGGCCCTCTAGGAAGAAGCAGGATGAGAGACATAATAGAAAAAAATAAATCATGTAAAAATATCAATAAAATTTATATTAGAAAACTAAATGTATCATTATCTGTAAAAAAATGTATCCTTTTTAGACCTTAGCAAAGTAGATGGTCATAAGGGGGAAGAGATAGAGATAATGAGATGTAAGGATGAGGTACTTTCAAATGTAAATGAAGAAGGAAATGGCAAACCACTCTGGTATCTTTGCCAAGAAAACCCCAGATGGTGTGACTAGACTGAAATAACTGAGCAACAACAAAATACCTTGAAGGGGTTTGAGGTTTTGAGTAGTTCAGTTGAATATGAAGAAGTCAGAAGAGACAACAAACTTGTACTTATAGCAGCGACTTCCTTACCACTTTCCCACCAGCAATTAATTTTCATAGATCAATAAAAATTTGGAAACTATAATGGATGGTCACCATAAGTTAGAGCAAGATCCCTCATCAGGAGAATCTAGCTCTGAACCAGAAGGAGTTGACAAAAAGCTTTGCTTCTCTTATACCCTTTCCCCCCACCTCCCACCAACTAGGTGGTGACAAATCTTATAGCTAAAGTCCTGAAGTACCAGAACTATAGAGGCTTCTGCCAATTCTAGGATCTCTATACCTTCTGAAATAGCTCAGTATCAACAGGCTTAGTTTGAATTTAGCCCATTGAAGCCTCCCACTGAAGCATGGGTCCAGGAAATCTAGATCAACCCATCTAATAGAGTAGCAGTGTCTAGTGGAGAGCTAATCCAGTATCTGACTTGCCCAGTACAGTCCAGCCTGACAACAGATCAACCTATCCAGCAGATATGTCAGACCCTGTAAAGATATGTAAACCCAACTGAGATACTTATCCAGCTGAAATACCATGCCCTAACAAGGAGTAAGTCCAAATGAGGAACAGAATGACTCATTCATCATAGACCCTGGTACCATGCCCTGTATTAAAGTTTAAGAAAACTCTCTAGAAATAAAAAAAGGTCATCAAAGACCCATATTTTCAGATTTGTGAGTTGTCTTGTCCACATGTGTTCTGTACATATGTGTCTCACTACCATCATACTTTAGATTTGTGCCACTTTCTCACCCTGAATCTGTATATTTGTTGGAGATATCATACCAATTTTTTCTTTGGGGGAGGGCTGCTTTTAACTACTGTTAATGATATGATATTGAAGTAAATAGTTTTCCTAAGAGCTAATTGAGTCTACTGACTTATTGTTAATGGAAAGCACACCAACAACGGCTTGTAAGCTACAGGCTTACAAATCATCACCCACAGGGTTATCTATAGAACCCAACTATGAGTGCATGTACAAGTTGGGAGTGAGTAAGGATGGGATGCAACACATACAAAGAAAAAAAATTCCAATATTATAAAAAACAGTTTGAAGAAATAGGAAAAGAGGGTGGCTGTAAAAAATGACCAAAGGGATGGTTTTAGACAAAGCTGGGAAAAACCTGCTATAACCTGAAACAGAGTGAAGTGAGCAGAACCAGAATAATGTATACAATGACAACATTATTTAGAAAAAAAACAACCCAATAACTTTGAACAACTTGAGAACTCTGATCAATGTAGTGACAAATTCTGATTCCAGAGGATTAATGATGAAACAAACTACCCACCTCTTAATAGGGATGTGAGGACCTCAAGATGAAGGCTAAGTTATATATTTTTGGACACAGTCAATATGGAAACTTGTTTTATTTGACTATTCATGTTTGTTCAAAAGATTTTCCCCCTCATAGGGAGTGGGGAAGGAAAGGGCTGATAGGTAGAGAGTAGCTTTAAAAAAAAAAAAGAGGGTTATTGAAGAATTTTTTTTAATGCAGAGAACAGAAGAAAGGTCAGAAAGAAACAGACAAGTAGGACAACTTTGAAAATGATAGGTTGAAATTATGTATTTAAAAAGAAAAGTCAGATATAGGTAATACAGATTTGAAGTTCCATTACAATCTGCAGTTTCTATTCTATGTATATGGAAATGCTCACTGTACCAGGCTTAGTTCACAGAAGCTACCAGATTTGCCTCTGAGCTGTGAGCCTGATGAGGCTCCCTGCAGCTCCTATTCATGGCAGCAATCATGCCAGATACTCTCCAAGGTGTAGTATGTGACAAGGCCATTGCTTAAACTCCATATCTGTGTTTCCTGAGGTTATAGATGAGTGTTTGAGGAGTACTACGTGTATTAGCCAGTAGTACTAGACATCCTGATTGTAAGAGAGAACTATCTCCCTCAACCAATATATAAATACAGTATATAAAGCATCTCTCTTGTTTGCCTTCAAACCACTATTAATAGGCTTGATAATTGTGGGCAAGAATTTTTTTTTGCTTTCTTTGGAATGCAAACTCTAAGCATCTGGCACTGGAGTCAAGGAAATAATATACAAGTATTAGTGATGGTTTTCTTCCTAAATAAACATGACTGAGAACCAGTTGTATGTCAATAGGTACTTTTGAGATAATGTTAAATTCTGATCAAAGCTGGAATCTGAACACCTTCCATCCATGTAGCAGCCTGTTCAAATTCTTGACAATAAAATGAAGCTCAATGTGTATGTGGATTCAATCCCACATCATTGATGATGGCTCCATCTTTCAGCCCTGAAAATTCTTTTGCATTAATGGATTTCTGAAAGACCATCAATTAATACTAATGAAAGCCCGTACTGAAGTAGGCAAACTACAAACCAGATGTTTTATTTGCAGTCTTGCACTTTGTGGAAAATTTCAATTCAAGTTAGTTTTTCAGTGTTGACATGATTTAGAATAGTGCACATTCATGGAGTTTAATAATACTGTATTTGAAAAAAATGTTTTTAAAGTTTGATCTATGTTATTAGTATTTCCTCTATCATTTTTCTTTTTAAAAATACTATATATATATATATATATATATTTTTTTTTTTAAGCAATTGGGGTTAAGTAACTTGCTCAAGGTTACACAGCCAGTTATTTTGTGTGGGTGCCAAGTATCTGAGGCCGGAACCGATCCCGGGTCTCCCGATGCCAGGGCCGGCGCTCTTACTCACTGAGCCACCTGGCCGCCCCAAAATACTATATATTTTAAAGGGTTAATTCAGTCAGATAATTGTTTTAAAATTCAGGCATTACGATTTGTAACTTTATTTCATAGAAACATTTGGGGGAAAAGTGGCAAATTGAGTCAATATCTGATTTTTTCCTTGAAAGATGTCAGTTAAATTTGTTGTGATTTTATATGAATTTGTTTTTTTATTTTAAAATATTTTGGGGAAATTGCTAACATTCTCAAGTACTTTACAAGAATCTGTCAACCATCTCTAATTTAACTATTTCCTATTAGTATGGTTTTCAAATGATCGAAAACTGTGAAGAGTGCCTTATTATATTACTAAAAATTAATAATAATTAGTAATATAAGTACTAAAATACTTATATTACTAAAAAATCTTGAATACAATACTATTTTGTGACTATAGGAGTACTAAAACACCAACTGCTTTTTAAATCCTGTTGTTTTGTTAAAGTGTCTTGCTTTGGTCAGTCTAATGATTTGATTAACTGGACCTTTTTACTTATCCTAAATATAAAACAAAGCAAATTTAAGTTAAAAAAAGTTTCCATGGGGGGAGAGGGAAGGGGGAATGTCTTGCATTTGATATTTGTTAAGTTCAGAATAAAAGTGAATTTTTTTAAACTGCTGGGAAAACTGGAGAGCCATCTGGCATAAATTAAGTTTAGATCATAGCATACCATATACCAGAAGAAGTTCCAAATGGAAACATGACTTAGATATAAAAGGTGGTATCATAAACAAATTAGAAGAGAATAGAAGAAGATACATTTTGTGGTATGAGCAATATTCTAACTACTCCCCCAATATAAATTAGGCTAGTTTTTCTTTAAAAGTTCTTGAGGCTTTGCTTGAAATTTGATTGATTCAAGGGAATAAAGGCTCAGACTGTTCACATTACTTCCTTGTCATCTGAGCAGAAACCAGCCACAGGAAACTCTTAGAGGAGCTAGGATGCTTGGCTGGTTGGTAGATCATGATGGATGGATAATTCAGGCAAGGAAATTTTTCTCAGCTGAATCAACCCAAGGTGTCCTCAAGGTTTATCCTTGTTGATTATCCTTCTGCTATGGCTAAATAAATCCCCTTTTTGTTAATTGTTAAATGATCTTAGAGTGTCTCATTTTGTTCCAACATAGAATCTAAAATACTAGGGGACTGACCGGAGGCAGGTCCTGCTGAAAACACCTTATAGAATGAGAACACTTCCTCACCATGGGATAGAGAGTATCAGAGAACATAAAAATAGACAATTTTGATTACATATAGTTGAAAAGTTTTTGTTTAAAATCAATGTGGTTTGTTGGAAGGGAAATAGGTAACTGGGAAAATTTCTCTGATAAAGGTCTGCTATCCAAGATATATAGGGAAATGATTGAAATATAAGAAGAACCATTTTCTAATAGATCAAAGGACATGAACAGACAATTCAAAAAATAGTAAAAGCAAGTTATCAAAAGCCATATTAAATGCTCCAATTTACTTCAGTAATTTTTGTGCCTCTTTTACCATGCTATTAATTCTTTTCATAGTTTTCTTGCTTCACTTTCATTTCTTTCCCCAATTTTCCATCTACCACTCTTATTTCTCTCTTTAACTCTTCCAGGAATTCTTGTTGGGCTTGGATCCAACTAGCATTTTTTCTTTGAGGCTTTGTTTGTATGTTTCGCCGTTGTTGTCATCTTCTGAATTTGTCTTAGTCTTCACAAGCACTACAGTAGCTTCTTATGGTAAAATTTGTTGTTGTTATATTTTGTTTATTTTTCCAACCTACTTCTTTATTTTGAACTTTATGTTAAAGTTGGGCTATGCTTACCTGGAAGTGGGAAAATACTGTTTCATACTTAAGGTTTTTTTGTGCTACTGTTTTCAGAGCTAGTTCTGGGGGTCTGCAAGTTTTCAGTGTTTCCAAGGTTGTATGATCCTGGGAGAGGTATGGTCACTGATCTCCTGGTCTGTACCCTGGTCTTTACTCAAGAAGGAAGCTTATCCCCTGCAGTTGCAAGTGCTAGCCCTCTTCTTGATCCCTGCTCCTTTGCAACTAATCACCAGCATTTCTCTCTGCTCTAGAACTGCTACTCAGAACTATGGATGGGAAGTTGCTGTAATCTTTTTCCAACAAGTTGCCTGATTTCCTTACTGTCTCTGGCTGAGAGCTCCTGAAGGTGTTGCAGCCACTGTTGCTGCTACATGGGTGGACTCCAGACAGGTCTCTACCACAATGTGAAAAATATCTCCTGCTGACCTCCTAAGCTTTATTAGGCTGGAAAAGTGTCTTATCCTGACCTTTTGTTAGTTCTGCCACTCCAAAATTGGATTTTAGGTCTTATTTTGAAGTTGTTTAGAGGAGAATGTTGAGAGAGTCCATCTGGGTGGCCTCTGATTCACCATCTTGGTTCCACCTCTTATTTACTTATGATGATAAATATAACTTAGAGAAATTTTGAGGTTCTGTCTAACAGCCATCAGACTGGCATAGATGACCAAAAAGGAAAATGCCAATTGTTGTAAGGGCTATGGGAGGACAGATATATTAATAAAGCATTAGTGGCACTGTGAAGTGGACAAATTATTCTGGAAAGTAATTTGGAAACATAGCCAAAATGTCACTAAATTGTGCATACCTTTTGTCCCAGAAACACCACTGCTAGGTATATAGCTCAAAGAGATCAAAGAAAGGGCTAAAGGACCCATATGTAAAAACAAACAAACCCACAAACATATTGACACAAGGATTTTTTGTTTTGGAAAGAATCAGAAACTAAGGAATTCAAGTCAATTGGGGAATGGCTAAATAAATTATGATTTACAGTAGGATTGTAATGGAATATTGTTGTGCTATAAGAAATGATGAAGAGGGGTAGGGAAGGGAATAAACATTTATATAGAACCTAATATGTACCAGGCACTGAGCTGTTGTTGTTATTAGAGGACCATCCCATGTGGAAGGTGATTCCATGACGTGTAAGTTAATTGGATTTAAGTGAGGGAGAGCTGTGTAAGGTCACCAGCCTCACTTTCTCCTCTGGAGTCATCTGGATCCAGTGGTGAGATATATAGATCAGGATGACTAGAGATGGTCTTGGATGCAGTGGGAGACTTGGAACTTTTTAAGCTAAAATCTTTAATAGGTCTCAGTTTGACTGAGGCTCATTCAATGATTAAGGCTAGGTAAGAAATGAAGCAGAGGGGGTGCATCCAAGATGGCAGAGTAGAAACAGGACTTCCACACAGCTCTCGCTTCCACCTCCTCCAATACATATAAAAAATAACTCTAAACAAACTTTAGAGCTACAGAACCCACAAAGTGACAAAGAAAAACTAACATCCCATTGAAAGCAGCCAAGCAGGCTGGCAGGAAGGGGCCATTGCAATGCATTAGGAGCAGAGTTCAGCCCTGTATGAGCCAGAGGTTTTAGCCTCAGGGTGGCCATGACCAGCCACTGGCTGGAGAGATTTCAGGAGAGTGGATCACCAGCAGCTGTGGTGGTTTCTAGAATTGTCAACCCATAGATGATAAGGACAAAGTAAGAGGTCAGTGTGAACTTTGGGAACAGGGAGTCTGGGAGTGAGGTCCAGCCTCTGTCCCTGGAGGGAGAAGTGGCTGAGGTGTGGTGTGACTGCTTCAGAGCTCCTGGCCTGCAGATTGTAGGGGGACCAAGCCACCAGTCTGAGGGGTAATTGATCTTGCTTTAACATGGTTGGATCTGGATTGCTGTCTAGGGTAGGGGTCCTGGGGTACATGTCCAGTGAGCCAGAACGTGCAGAGGCATCAGAGAGGGCAGCCAACTAATAGCTCAAACAGCTGAGAAAACCCGAGCAATTTGGGACAAAGCTCTCCTCTCTGGAAGCAGAGTTCTACTATGGCAAAAAGCTCAAAAGTCAAGTAATTGAGTGGCAACATGAGCAAGCAAAGGAAGCAAAGCAAGCTCAGCAATCTGACAGTAGACTCATATTTTGGGGACAAAAGGCAAAAGGGAATGAGTCAAACTTACGCTCATTGAATTTGGTTTAGGGAGGTAATGTCATACACACTAAATAGGGTATCTCAACCTATAGGAGAGTAGGGGGAAAGGGGATGACAGGGGGGATGATGGAGGGAAGGGCAGGTTGGGGGGAGGGAAGTTGGAAGCACACACTTCTGAAAAGGGACAGGGTCAAAGTAGAGAAGAAAACAAGTGGGGGGGCATGATAATATGGAGGGAAATATAGTTAGTCTTTAACAATATATCCAATATGGAAATGTTTTGCATAGCTACACATGTACAACTTATTTAATTGCTTATCTTCCCAGTAAGGGTGGGTGATGAGGGAGGAAGGGAAAGAATCTGGAATTCAAAGTTCTAAAATCAAATGTTTAAAATATATATATTCAGGGGGGCAGAGTAAAGATGGCAGAGTAGAAAAAGGACTTACATGGGGCTCTGGCTTCAATTCACATAAAAGGTGACTATGAACAAATGTTGGAGCTACAGAACCCACAAAATGACCAACAGAAGCTAACCTCCTGCTGAGGACAGCCTTGAAGGCCGGCAGGTAGCAGCCAGTGCAGCACTCTGGGAGCTGACCCCAGCCCCATGTGAACTGGAGGTTTTAGCCTCAGGGTGGCCACAGCCAGCTGCCAGCTGGAGGGACTTCAGATCACCAGAAGCTGTGGCAGTTTCCAGAATTATCAACCCATAGATTCCAAGGACAAAGTGAGAAGTCAGTGCAGTGTGGACTTTTGGATCTGGTAGTTTGGGAATATGGTCAGCCTTTGCCCCTGGGGTGAGAAGCCACTGAGGAAAGTGGTCACGTTGCTCCAGCCACATTGGCAGCTTCAGCTGCTGGCCTGCAGATTGTAGGGGAACCAAGCAAACAGTCTTAGGGGTAATTGCTCCTCCTTTAAACTGCTTGGATCTGGATTACAGTGTAGGGTGGAGGTCCAAGAGTGTGCAACCAGCTTGCCAGAGTGTGTGAAGGCTTCAGACAGGGCATCCAACTAATACCTTAAGCAGCTGCCAAAACCCCAGCATTTGGGACAAAGTTCCCCTGTTTGGTGGCAGAGTCCTACTGTGGCAAAAAGTCCAAAAGTGAAGTAATTGAGTGGCAGCATGAGCAGGCAAAGAAAGCAAAGCGAACAGAGCAACCCCACTCTACACTCCTATTTTGGAGACAAAAAGGATCAAAGCATGGAACAGGAAGAAGTCAACAAAGTCAGAACTCCTGCACCAAAAGCTTCCAAGAAAAATATGAACTGGTTATAGGCCATAGAGGACCTTAAGAAGGATTTTGAAAAACAAATAAGAGAAGTAGAGGAAAAATTGAGAAGAGAAATGAGAACGATGCAAGAAAATTATGAATTGAGTGTCAACAACTTCAAAAAGGCAATGAGAAGAATGCCTTAAAAAGCCAAATTTGCCAGAAGTAAAAAGAATCTCAAAAGCTCACTGAAGAGAATCATTCCCTCAGAATTAGATTGGAGCAAATGGAAGCTAGTGACTTTATGAGAAATCAAGATACCATTTTTTTTTCAAATGCTTTATTAATGTAATGGACACCGAGATATAACAGGACAGCTAGGCCAATTATAATTTGATAGAAGTGTTTATTAACTGGCCGGGACTGCCTCTCAGACTGAAAGGCAGCCCCGAACTTTCTGTTAGACATAATTTTATAGACAAAGTGATTGCTAGCAACAGAATATATTTCTAAGGGTTTAGCATTGTTTCTATTGAGGCAAAGCTTTCTCAGTATTATTCTTGTTGAAGCAAAACATTCTCAGTATTATTCCCATTGAAGCAAAGCATTCTCAGTATTATTCCTATTGAAACAAAGCCTAAGTATTATTTCTACTGAAGCAAAACAGACCTGAATCCATGGGAATCTGTGGCATGTTTTAGCAACAGAGATGAAACATTTCTTTACTACTGGAGCCTATTAGGTGGTTTCCAAGTAAGGAGGCTCTAGTGTATAATTTCTGATGGGCACTTCACTCCCCCCTTTTTACTGGTTCATAGTTGTATCTCGGACTCATCTGAGTCCAGGGGAAAATAGGGGACATAGGCAGTTCAGAGGGCAAACAGCTTAACAGCTCAAATCCTTTGTTTAACATAGGTAGTTAGGCAGTTAATAAGGCAGGGGGTCAATAGCAACCCCAATAACAACAAAGCAAATGGTCCTATAAGGGAAGTTACAAGTAATGTGAGCCAGGGGGACCAGTTAAAAAAAAGAAATTGGTACCAAGACATAGATTGTTGATGATGAGCCTCTCTGTCAGCCAAACGTTGACGTACAGTAGCGAGAGATTCCCGAAGCACACCAGAGTGGTTGACATAAAAACAACAGGTTTCTCCAAGGGCCATACAAAGGCCACCTTGCTTGAGAAACAGGAGGTCTAAACCTCGGCGGTTTTGGAGAACCACTTCAGCCAGGGAATCTAGGGCAGTTTCCAAGTAGGAGATTTGGCTCTCCAAGTCTTGGATATCTGTGTAGACTTGGGAAGTGAGGGCTTCAAAATGACTATTTCCTTGTACTAGGGCTGTGGTTCCCACTGCTGCTGAACCTGCTATGCCTAGAACAACTAAGATAAGGACTAAAATGGGGACTGTTCTTTTATAGCGGGCTTGTAGCCCAAAATGTTCATGAGCCCCTTCTCCTGAATAAATGTATATCTGTGGAAGGACATGAACTAAAATGCAGGATTCGGGGGAGTTGCCAGCAAGGAGTTCCTGTACACAAGCAGTTAAGCCTAAGGTACAGGCAAACCAAGTATTTTTAGGGGCTAAGAAAACATTTGGTGAAAATTTCTGTTTGGGGAAAAACTCAACCACCGAAGCACAAAGGTTTTTATAAGGTGACTGCTGGAGGGCGTAGCCCCTAGATTTAATACACCAGGCTTGTCCCTGCACATCTCCTAACATAAGCTTGGGGGAGCCAAGGTTATAGTGGGGAGGGAGATCGGTGCTGGTGAGTGTGGGCTTCCAATACTGAATTTCATGATCAGTCAAACCCTTTGACGAATTTAAACCTAGCCCATCAAAATAAGGAGGGGCGGGGTTCAAGCAAAACCAGCAGTCAGAAGTTAGGCAGGGATCCAAGGAATTTAGGAAAGAGAAAACTGTACCAAGAATATGAAAAGTATGAGAGTGGGCATGTAGCCTGGGGTTTTCCAAAGTAATCCCTGAACCTCCAGAGGTTATGGTAGAGTGTGGGTTAAGGGGCCCATGAGTAGTTTGATCAACTTCCAGAGGTGGGTTAAGAACTGGGTTGAGACCAATGGGAATGAGATCCCTTTGTACTGGAGTGCGTTGAATAGTAAACAAGGCTTTGGGGTCCCTTCCTGTAACATAAAATCTAATTCCCCAGGTCCTCCCCATTTTCCAAGTTTGTTTAGTCCAATTTAAAACCCTGATGACTACAGGGTTACATGATTTAGGGTTTTACAATGAAATGAAATGTAGTGGTCACGGTTGCCACCGGAGACCCAGTCAGCAATGGTTACACAATCCCAATTGACAGAGTGATATTTCCTGGTCCCCCCACAATTGGGAGACACATCCTCAGGGCAGACATATGACTGGGTTGACCAAAGGCTGCTTTTCTGCTCCACAAGCAGCACTATCGGTCCCACATCGTTGCCTGTGTAGGGAAACAACACAAATCTGGGGCTAAGCAGGGTACAGAGATCAAAGAAAAGGGTGGGCTGGCCACGAGTCACATTTTTGAAATTAGAGTCCTATCAATTGTCCTAGTAAGAGTCCAAGAGTACAAGGTGGGAGTGTAGGGGTTGAAACCAACTAAAGGCAAGAGCGATAGAAGCAGGAACATCACGACAGTCTCTTGATTTTCAGTTGAAAGTCACCGGTGGGTTCTGCCACTCACAGTTCTGGAGAGCTGGGAGGAGTCGTCACTTTGACATGGGAGCGGTGAATCCAGGCTTTCCTTCCGGTCACTTTAACAGCAGATGGGGTAGTCAGTATAACCTGGTATGGGCAAGTCCAACAGGACTCAAGTGAGGAGTCTCAGGGTAGTTTGCGGGTGGGCACTCAATCTCCGATATTCACCGAGTGTGCAAGATCTTAGGGTGGCGAATGAGGAGTGGCCTGGTACACTGCCCGAACCGCGTTTTGGACATCTCAAGGAGCCTGGAGGGACTTGAGAAGTAAATCATTAACAGTCATACATAACAGCATTTAACACCCAAAATACAATAGGAAGTGGGGTGCTGAACAGAATTTTAAAAAGAGAAGTGAATTTTACACATATGTATTCAGTTACAAATATTAACACTTGCTTAGATGATAGAATAACTACAAATTCAGATTGAAACAGCAAGTTCTTTTCTGCTTTACAATTTGTTACATCAATTTAGCAAGAAACATGTCTTGCAAATGGAGGTTTTAGTGGGTCTATTAGACTCACACTAGAGATTTTAAAAATTCCTTCTAAAGGTATTTTCCTTCTTCAAAACAGTTTCAATGATCACTAAAACTTTGTGAAGGAAGTTAATTGAAAACTTTTAAATGATAAGCAGTTTGCATAAACTTTCTATAAATATTCTAATTCTAGATGAAAAATAACATTAGATTTTCCAATAAGCTAACATAAAAAAAAGCTCACATCTTTTACATATTACTTGCTCTGAGCATAGAAACCTGTTGCAGAAGGAAAAAAGAAGGGACATGTGACATTCCAAATATGCGAGGAGAAAACGTCCTTGGCTCTGTGTAAATTGAGGTACAGTTACAGATATTCCATCTCATGCAGCATCTGTTCCACCTCATAGCTAGTCTCAGGAATAGGTGGGAAACATTCCTTTTCAAAGGAACCTCATGGGTAAACTGAGCCAGGAGGGATCCCATCCCAGACAGAGGCTAAGATTGTCCCTTCGGCCGTTACCAAATGTAGACTGCCACCTGTTGACAGCAAAGGATCACATTCCTCTGAGTAGCTAGTGGCATTTCCTCTCAGATGCTGATTTAATGCAGACAACTATACCCAGATTCAGACTCAAAATAAAATTTAGTTATGGTCCAAAGTGCTTTTTACCTTAAACAACAAGCCTCACCAATCACAGCTTAGAGCCAGTTATAATTCCTTCTATTCTCATGGGGCTGTGATAAACAATAAAAAATGTATCAGATCTTATAATGTAAGGAATTCATTTTACCATCCTTCTAAAATATAAAAGCCAATTTATAAAAATCCTTTTTGATCTTTGCAACTTCTTAGCAAGTTAGGTTCATTTAAAACTTCCTTTCTCAGGCTGAATGACCTTGCCTGGAAATAATTTCTAGAGGATTTAACAGTTTTACAACATAAGGAAAAATGTATATGAATTATAAGCAGGAGAGACTGCTCTGAATGGGCAGAACTAGTCAAACAAATTTTCATACAATAATCAATAAACAATTTTAGGTTTTAACATTAAAACATTAGCCCAAAATAGCTTAGTTAACAGTTTTACAAGTTTTTCTAAATAGCAGATATACATATTTAAAGTAACACTACTGGTCTTATACAATTTTCTCCTCACTCAGGTTTTACAATATACAGTGTAGAAATACAACAATAATACAAACTACAAGATGACATTACATTAATTGCTTTTTCAAATTACATAAAAGAATTATTCATCTTACCAAGTGAAGAGGCTAGTTGACTTCTGACCTCATTTTCTCTTCTCTTTTTCTCATCTCCCCACTTTATAGATGAATTAAGACTCAGGGTTAAATGATTTATTTTAGGTCACACAACCAGTCAGTGCAGGGTTCAGAACACACTGTTTCTCACTGACAAGTTTTGTTTTGTTTTTTAAGCTTCCAAGCATATCGCTTTATTGAGCAATGCACACCAATTACATAACAAATCTTTTCCAGGCCTTCCTCAATTTTGCTCCCCAGATACAGGGGGAGACACACTTTGATGCACTAAAAACCATCAAATAAGACCAATTAATTAAAAGAAAAATTAACCAGGCTGGGGCAGCTAGGTGGCACAGTGAATAGAGCACCAGCCCTGGAGTCAGGATGACCTCAATTCAAATCCAGCCTCACACACTTAACACAAAAACTGGCCATGTGACCCTGGGCAAGTCACTTAATCCCAATTGCCCCTCCAAAAAAACAACAACAAAAAATTTAACCTGGCTACAAAATTAGGCAATCTGATTTCTAATTGGAGGAAAGATTTGGAGCTTTCCAAGTTGGGAAAGGGAAAGTGAACAAATGCAATAGCCTAAAATCAGAAAATTTGGTGTTCCATTCCCTTCAAGTATCTGTATTCAATCAAAGAAACATGGAAACAATAACTAATTAATCAGTAAAGGGCCAGTTAAGAACAGACTAATCTAATCCTCTCAATTCCCTCAGTTGCTTGAGATGTATAATTGTCAGTAAAGTCTTTGGATCTTTGGATCAGACAGGGTTTCTGGTCAGTATACTCTAGGTCCTTAGCAACTTTTTTTTAATTCCTTGGCACTGGAACAATCAAAGTGATTATTTGCAGTAAGGGAGAGATCTCTTAGATGGTACTAAAGTTGGGGCTTCATGGTACAGAGTGAACTCTATATTTCAGGGGGAAACCCTCCATTTTTCCAAACTCATCACACTCAAAGCACATTATCAGCTTATACTCTATCAAATAAACCTCTTTGAATGCTTAGCTGTAGCAGACCTTGGTTATGGGGTGGTCGAAACTTCAGGCTCTGCTTACTTAGAGAGGTGGACTTCAGGGTACCTGGGGATCTAAAACTTGCTGATGGGAGTTAGATCAAGTACCCTTTTACTAAACTATTTAGGCTGTGGAAAGAATATAATTTTTGGCTGAATAGCTCAGATGTAACACACACTTTAGTAGCTCAGATGTATCCCAGGCTTAGTATATGGGGTAATGATTAACTTGTATTTGTACCTTTGTTTCACAAGCTTCTTTTCCCTTGTCTAATTGTTCCCATGTCATTCAGAGAAAAAAATATTCTATTCCAGGGATTTAACCTTTCAGGTAAACAGATGACAAGCCTGTGTAGCTCCAATGTAGCTACTGTACCTTCCTCCTTTTTCTTTTTGGAGGAAGTTTACTCAAATTAACTTCACTGCAGCCCCAGCTCAGTTATAGCCAGGACAACAGGGAGAAGAAAAAAATCTTAATGGTTCAAACCTCTTACTGCCTCCTCAGCTCCATCAGAGCTGGATGACAGGGGAGGGCTCCATAGCCCTAGCTAAGAAGAACTGGGACCACAGGGAAGAGAATCTTAGTGAAATTTTCTTTTTGACCTTTTGCTCAAATAAACTTTTCTTAGGTGTTCATTCCTTTAAAATTTCAGATCTACTCCAAGACTTTAAAAGAAACTGTTTCTCATACAACATATATAATACAACTGTTTACCAGTAACAGTCATGGTCTTAATTTTGAACTTTGAAATAAAAACAATTGAATAACCAAGCTGGTGACCTTAAACTTCAGTTTTTGTAGTGCCAAATAGTAATCGGAATAAATTCAATTACCTGGATCTATATTCCCAATGATGTTGCAAAGTTCTCTTTCTGTGACCCAGGAAAGAGTTAAGTGTTAATCCTTTTTCAAAGTGCAGCTTGAAAACCTACTTCTCTTTGATCATTGAAGTGACCCCTTTTCCCTTAGACAGATTTTTGGGGAGGTGGTTTCCAAGGAACCCAGTAGGGGTCCCCTCTAGCAGGTTTAAGGTGGCTCTAGTGTATAATTTCTGGTGGGCACTTCAATTAACTTCTGATTTACATCATCCATTTCCACCAGATTTTGAGTTACAAATTTTCTCCCCATTTTCCCCTACCCACCAGCCCAAAATAGCAGTCCCACAGGATATCCCCTCCTCCAATCTGCTCTCTCCCATATTTTCTCCCATACCCCTTTCTACTTTTCAAGTGGATTTCTATGCTCCAGTGCCTGTATATTTTATTTCCCAATTACATGTAAAATAGCATTAATAATAGTACACATATATTTGAATATTTGATTTTAAAACTTTGAATTCCAGATTCATTCCCTTCCTCCCTTGTCATCCAACCTTACTGGGAAGATAAGTAGTTCAGTAGAGGTTGTACATGTGTGGCTAATGCAAAACACTACCATAGTGATATATTATAAAAGACTGACTAGATTTCCCTCCCTCCTATCCCACCTCCCACTTGTTCTATTCTCTACTTTGATCCTGTCCCTTTTCAAAAGTGGGTGCTTCTAACTTCCCTTCCCGCCAGTCTGCCCTCCCTTCCATCATCCCCCTTCTCATCCCCTTCCCCCCTACTCTCCTGTAGGGTGAGATACCCTATTTAGTATGTATGTCATTCCCTCCCTGAGCCAAATTCAATGAGAATAAGGTTGACCCATTTCCTTTTGCCTTCCTATTCTTCCCCTCCATTGTAACCATTTTCCCTTGCCTCTTCTATATGAGATAGTTTACCCCATTCTGTCTCTCCCCATCTCCTCTCATTATATTCCTCTCTCACTTATTAATTTCACCTTTTAAGTATTATCCCTTCCTGTGAAATTGGTCCTGTGCCCTCTATCTATGTATACCTGTAAACATATATACACACATTCACAAAGGGCTTGGTGTAATGTAATGCCAAGGAAAGGCAACTTCCCAAGGTTCAGAATACCAGCATAGGTGCTCTCCATTTTATTCAGTGACCAACCAAGAACAGAGAAGATCAAAACATGACATCATTCCAAATACAGCATTTACTAAATGTGATTAATCTCCAAGGACTACCCCACCCCAGGACCTTCCAATCATTCAATCAATTACAAAGTCTCTGTTCTAAATACTTCTCCACCCCTAGGCTATACCTTAATTAAGTCCACCACAAAGCCCCTCTTCTCAAATGGAGATTAGTTTCCAAACATAAGGTCAAAAGTTCCCCACCCCTGGATCACAATTGAATCTACCCCAGAGTTACATCAAGTTTAAACACAGCACTTAATACCCAAATGCAGCTCTTTTCTTCATCTTGACACGAGGCAAGTTCTCAGCAATCTTAGTTCCTGGGGAGACAAGGCTTAGCAAGGCCATAAGATACATTGCCAGTCCCTTCATGAATTCATCCTCTGTCTGTAGAACAGTCCTAGAACCCCTGAACACATTAGCAAAGCCCTCTCCCAGGATTTCTGTAAACATACAACAAGAAAATCCTTCTTCAGGGCTTCTGAACCAACAGAAAGGTTCCCAGACCCCTGCAACAACAGCACTGTCCTTCACCAGTGGACAGTATTCACTCTGTCTGCAGGACAGTCTCCAGACCCCTGCAACAACAGCACTGTCCTTCACCAGTGGACAGTATTCATTCTGTCTGCAGGACAGTCTCCAGACCCCTGCAACAACAGCACTGTCCCTCACCAGTGGACAGTATTCACTCTCTGTCTGCAGGACAGTCTCAGGGCTTAGCGAACAGCCAGGTTCCAGGACTTCTTCAACAAAAGGACTGTCTTTCACCAGTGGACAAATCTGGCAAAATAACATCAAAACGGACAGACAAAGTACCAGCAAAACAGCCATGTCTCCTCAGTCCTTGGCAGCTCAGGGGGCAGGTCTCAAAAGTCCAGGGCAATTCAAAACGGCCACCAGCAACTCTCTTAGTCTCTCTCTCTCCACGAGGTGCTGCTTCCAAAAAAGAAGTTTCTTCTGCCTCTCTCTTGTCTCCGAAAATCTACGTCACCAGCTCCTCCCAGTTCAGGACTTTCTTTTCACATCAACTAGTCCATCCCACAGGTGGGATTAACAAGCTCTGGGTTTTAACCAATCAATTTGAAAACCAAGCCAATACAGGGGAATCTTTAATTGCCATTACTATCACACTTGGAAATATGATATTCTGGAGGTCAAAGGAGCTGGGATTAAAACCAAGAATCACCTACCGAGAAAAACTATGTATCATGTTTCAGGGGAAAATATGGTCATTCAGTGGAATAGAGGACTTTCAAGAAGTCTCTCTCTCTCTCTCTTTTTTTTTTTTTGCTGGTCAATTGGGGTTAAGTAACTTGCCCAAGGTTACACAGCTAGTTTTTTTTGTGTGTGTGGGTATTATTCTCAGGCTGGAACCGAACTCAGGTCCTCCTGACTCCAGGGCCACTGCTTTACTCACTGCACCACCTAGCCACCCCACTTTCAAGCATTCTTGATGAAAAAACCAGAGTTGAATAGAAAATTTGACATTCAGATACAAGAAGCAAGAGAAGCTTGAGAAGTTGAACAGGGAAAAGAAATCATAAGGAACTTATCAAAGTTGAACTATTTACATTCCTATATGGAAAAATGATAATTGTAACTTATGAAACTTTTTTCAGTATGAGAATAGTTGACGGGAATAGAAATGTGTGTGTGTGTGTGTTTGTGTACATATGTCTATATAGGAAGTTATATGGGTATATGAATACATATGTGAATGTGTGTATATATGTATACAGGTATACATAGATAGAGGGCACAGGACCAATTTAATAGGAAGGAATGATACTTAAAAGGTGAAATTAAGAGGTGAGAGAGTAATATAATGATAGGAGATGGGGAGAGACAGAATGGGGTAAACTATCTCATATAGAAGAGGCAATGGAAAATGGTCACAATGGAGGGGAAGAACAGGAAGGCAAAAGGAAAAGGGTCAACCTTATTCTTACTGAATTTGGTTTAGGGAGGGAATGACATACACACTAAATAGGGTATCTCACCCTACAGGAGAGTAGGGGGGAAGGGGATGAGAGGGGGGATGGAAGGGAGGGTAGGCTGGGGGGCAGGGAAGTTGGAAGCACCCACTTTTGAAAAGGGACAGGATCAAAGTAGAGAATAGAACAAGTGGGAGGTGGGATAGGAGGGAGGGAAATATAGTCACTCTTTTACAATATATCCACTATGGAAATGTTTTGCATAGCTACATATGTACAACCTATATTGAATTGCTTATCTTCCCAGTAAGGGTGGGTGACAAGGGAGGAAGGGAATGAATTTGGAATTCAAAGCTTTAAAATCAAATATTAAAAAAAATACACACACACACACACATATATATATATACTATTATTAATATTATTTTACATGAAACTGGGAAATAAAATATATAGGCACTGGGGCATAGGGATCCAATTTGCCATGTTGGAAAATTGGAGGGAGCATGGGGGAAGATATGGGAGAGAGCAGATTGGAGGAGGGGATATCCAATGGGATTGCTGTTTTGGGGTGGTGGGTAAGGGGAAAAACAAGGAGAAAATTTGTAACTCAAAATCTTGCAGAAATGAATGATGTAAACTAGAAGTTAATAAAGCATTTGAGAAAGTAAAAAATTAATTTAATTTAATTAAAAAAAAATATATATATATATTTTACATGCAACTGGAAAATAAGCTATATGGGGGGAGGGGAGCAGAGTCAAGATGGCAGAGTAGAAACAGGACTTCCTGCTTCCACCTCCCCCAATTCATGTAAAAGGGGACTCTGAACAAACTTTGGAGCTACAGAACCAACAAAATGACACAGAGAAGCTAACCTCCCGCTGAGGAGAGCGAGGCAGGCCGGCAGGAATCGTCCAGCACAGCACTCTGGGAGCCGAGCCAAGCCCCAAGTGAGCCAGAGGTTTTAGCCCCAGGGTGGCCTGACCAACCACCAGCTGGAGGGACTTCAGATCATCAACAGCTCTGGTGGTTTCCAGAATTATCAACACATAGAGGCTAAGGACAAAGTGAGAGGTCAGTGCAGTGTGGACATTGGGATCCAGTAGTTGAGAATGCGATGGTCTCTTCCCCTGGGGTGAGAAGCCACTGAGGCGCTGGGGTGCAGCCACCACCACATGGCGGCTTCAGCTCCTGGCCTGCAGATTATAGCGGGACCACACGATCAGTCTGAGGTGTAATCGCTCTTCCTTTAACTTGCTCGGATCTGGATTGCGGTCTAGGGTGGAGGTCCTGGGGTGTGTGACCCGCTTGCCAAAGTGTGTGGAGGCTTCAGAGAAGGCACCCAACTAATACCTTTGGCATCTGAGAATACCCCAGCATTTGGTACGAAGTTCCCCTGTCTGGTGGCAGAGTCCTACTGTGGCAAAAAGCCCAGGAGTCAAGTGACTGAGTGGTGATATGAGCAGGCAAAGGAAGCAAAATAAACAGAGTACCCTAACTTTACACTCCTATTTAGGGTACAAAAAGGATCAAAGCATGGAACAGGAGGAAGACATTGAAGCCAGAACTCCTGCACCAAAAGCTTCAAAGAAAAATACAAGCTAGTTACAGGCCATAGAGGACCTTAAGAAGCAAATAAGAGAAGTGGAGAAAAATTGGGAAGAGAAATGAGAACAATGCAAGAAAATTATGAAATGAGAGTCATCAGCCTGACTGAGGAAAATAACACCATAAAAAATAGACTAACCCAAATGACAAAAGAGGCTCAAAAAGGCAATGAGGAGAAGAGTGCCTTAAAAAGCCACATTTGCCAGATGGAAAAAGAATCTCAAAAGCTCACTGAGGAGAATCATTGCTTCAGAATTAGATTGGAGCAAATGGAAGCTAATGACTTTATGAGAAATCAAGATGCTGTTAAACAGATCCAAACAAATGAAAGAATAGAAGGCAATGCGAAATATCTCATGGGAAAAACCACTGACTTGGAAAATAGAACCAGGAGAGATAATTGAAAAATTATTAAACTACCTGAAAGCCATAATCAAAGAAAGAACCTAGAAATCATCCTCCAAGTAATTCTCAAGGAAAACTGCCTTGATGTTTTAGAACCAGAAGGCAAAATAGAGGTTGAAAGAATCTACTCATCACCTCCTGAAAAAAATCCCAAAAAGAAAACTCCTAAGAGTATTATAACCAAGTTCCAAAATTCCCAGATCAAGGAGAGAATAATACAAGCAGCCAGAAAGAAACAATTTGAATATTGTGGAAACAAAATCAGGATAATACAGGATCTGGCAGCTTCTACACTGAGGGATCGAAGGGCTTGGAATATGATATTCCAGAGGTCAAAGAGCTGGGATTAAAACCAAGAATCACCTACCCAGCAAAACTGGGTATCATGTTTCAGGGGAAAATATGGTCATTCAGTGGAATAAAGGACTTTCAAGTATTTTTTTTTTTTTTTGCTTTTTGCAGGGCAATTGGTTTTAAGTGACTTGCCCAAAGTCACATGGCTAATAATTGTGTCAAGTGTCTGAGGCCGCATTAACTCAGGTCCTCCTGATTCCAGGGTCGGTGCTCTATTCACTGCACCACCTAGCCTCCCCTTTTTTATTTTTTATTTTTTATTTTCAAGTATTCTTGATGAAAAAACCAGAGTTGAATAGAAAATTTGACATTCAGTTGCAAGAAGGAAGACAAGCTTGAGGAGTTGAACAGGGAAAAGAAATCATAAGGAACTTATCAAAGTTGAACTATTTACATTCCTATATGGAAAAATGATAATTGTAACTTATGAAACTTTTTTCAGTATGAGAATAGTTGACAGGAATAGAAATGTGTGTGTGTGTGTTTGTGTACATATGTCTATATAGGAGGGTATATGGGCATATGAATACATATGTGAATGTGTGTATATATGTTTACAGGTACACATAGATAGAGGGCACAGGACCAATATAATAGGAAGGGATGATACTTAAAAGGTGAGAGAGGAATATAACAAGAGGAGATGGGGAGATACAGAATGGGGCAAACTATCTCACATAGAAGAGGCAAGGGAAAATGGTTACAATGGAGGGGAAGAACAGGAAGGCAAAAAGGCAAAACCTTATTCTCATTGAATTTGGCTCAGGGAGGGAATGACATACACACTAAATAGGGTATCTCACCCTCCAGGAGAGTAGGGGGGAAGGGGATGAGAGGGGAGATGATGGAAGGGAAGACAGGCTCAGGGGGAGGGGAGTTGGAAGCACCCACTTTTGAAAAGGGACAGGATCAAAATAGAGAATAGAACAAGTGGTAGGTGGGATAGGAGAGAGGGAAATGTAGTCAGTCTTTTATAATATATATACTATGGTAATGTTTTGGATAGCTACACATGTACAACCTATACTGAATTGCTTATCTTCCCAGTAAGGGTGGGTGACAAGGGAGGAAGGGAATGAATCTGGAATTCAAAGTTTTAAAATCAAATGTTTAAAAATATATAAATACTATTATCAATACTATTTTACATGTAATTGGGAAATAAGATATACAGGCACTGAGGCATAGAGATCCACCATGCCCTACTGCAAAAGTGTAAGGGGGTATAGGAGAAGATATGGGAGAGAGCAGATTGGAGGAGGGGATATCCTGTGGGACCGTTATTTTGAGGCAGTTGGTAGGGGAAAAACGGGGAAAACATTTTTAACTCAAAATCTGGTGGAAATGAATGATGTAAACCAGAAGTTAATGAAGCATTTGGAAGAAAAAAGGAAAGAAAATAAGATATACAGGCACGGGGGCATAGAGATCTATGTTGCCCTACTGGAAATTGTGAGGGGGAATGGGGGAGGATATAGGAGAGAGCAGATTGGGGGAGGGGGTATTCCATGGGATAACTGTTTTGGGGTGGTGGGTAGGGAAAAGATGGGGAGAAAATTTGTAACTTTAATCTGTGGAAATGATGTAAACTAAAAATAAACATAAAATTTAATTTTTTTTAAAAAAGAAAGGTAGCAGAGAATGTCTTCTTTCCCTAGTCAAAAAAAAAAAAATCAATCTGGGAAGGGAATACCCTCAGGCTTTCTGGCTAAAACAGAAACAATTTCTATTTTGAGCCAATCAAGACCCAAACAATGACCCTGGATTAGCCTGGGATCTATTGTTGGCCAATCAATCATTGTCAGAGTGATTTGGGTTTAAGTCATGGTCCTTAAGAAAAAATAAATTTTCAGCATCAAAATTTACATTCCTTTGGGCAGAGTACCTTCAAGTAAGAGTATAATACTCTATGTAGACTAAGGGAAAAGGAAAGGTAAGAAAAGAAGAGAAAAGGAAAGAAGAAAAAGAGTTGTGTTGCCTAACTGGCCAGTTCCAGTTGGGTGCCCAGTGGGGTACCTCTTTCTACTCACAGAAGTTGTTTGTCCTTCCTTCTTCTAGAGGACCATAACATCAAGGAGGTGATGCTGTGACTTGCAAGTGAATTGGATTTAAGTCAAGGAGGGCTGTGCAAAGTCACCAGCCTCACTTTCTCCTCTGGAGGCATCTGAGTCCAGTAGGGAGGTATAGATCAGGACTAATTGTTTGTGGGGAACACAAAGTCTCTGGGCTAAATGTTTTGTGAATATTATCTTATTTGACCCTCCTACCAACCCTGGGATATAAGTTCTATTATTATCCTCACTTTACAGGTGAAGAAACCAAGGCAGAAATAGGTTAAATGACTTGCCCAAGATCACTCAACAAATAAATGTCTGAAGCTAAATTTGAACTCAGATCTTCCTGACTCCAATCCTAACACTCTGTGTACTATGGTATCACCTAGCCACTTCATGAAAAGAATGGATTTAAAAGAAATCTGGCAGCTAGGTGGCACAGTGATAGAATACCAGGTCTAGAGTCAGGAAGACATGAATTCTAATCTGGCCTCAGAAACTTACTAGCTGTGTGACCCTGGGCAAATCACTTAGCCTTGTTTGCCTCAGTTTTCTCATCTGTAAAATGAGCTGGAGAAGGAAATGGCAAACCAGTCCAGTATCTTTGCCAAGAAAACCTCAAATGGAGTCATGAAGAGTCAGACAGGACTAAAATGACTGAACAACAACAATAGCAAAAGAAACTGGAAAGACTATGAACTAATGCTAAATGAAGTGAGCAGAACTAGAAGAACAGTTTATACAATAACTGTAACATTACAGTGGTACTTAGTTCTATTCCATCTCCCCAGCTGAGTGGGGAGGAGGGATAGCCCCATGGAAGTTGATGTGATTCCTGATTGTTGGAGAAATGTCAATGCATGAGAGTTGGAACTGGTGCCAAAGCTACTCCAGGGAGAGATGTATGTGGTTCCAGACACTCTATAGGAGAGAGACACATGAAAAAATTTTTGGAAACAAAAGACATGTAAAAGAAGTCAATGTATCTTGTCCTTCTAAGAGAATTTGGAGAGAAAATTTCCCCTTGGGTGAGATTGGTACTTCTCTCCTGGTTGAGATTTTTTTTTGCTCTCTTTTGATGAGTTTATTCATACTTGCGTATTTTCTGATATATTCTAATTTGGTATATGCTGATATACTCTAATCTGGCAAACTGATTTCTGTCTGCTGTTTGCTAGAATAAATGGGTTTATCCATTGCTCTTTATGTATGATGATCTCATGTGTAACGAAGGTTACCTTTCTCCTTAAGAATGATCATGGAAGTGGCATTCATTTTGAAATGGAAAACAATATTTGAGGGGGTAGATAGGCATAATTCTAATGGAGGGAGAAGCAAGCACCTAGCCATGGTCCTTCTCTGGATGTCCTCAAGAAGAAAAAAATTTCAATCTCCCTTGAAGAGTTGTCCAAATGACAGAAAAATCAGTCCATGTCACATATGTTATATTTTATTTAATTTTTTTTACTTAATAGCAGTTTTTAATTTTTTTTCAATTACATGTAAAGATAGTTTTCAGCATTCATCTTCATAAGATTTTAAGCTCCAAATTTTTTTCCCTCCTTTGCCTCCCTTCCCCTTCACAAACACAGTAAGCAATCTGATGTAGGTTATACATGCACTATCATGTTAAATATATTTCCACATTAGTCATGTTGTGAAAGAAGACTTAGAACAAAAGAGAAAAATCATAAGAAAGAAAAATATAACCAAAAAAAGGCAAAAATAGTGTGCTTCAATCTGCATTCAGATTCCATAGTTCTTTCTTTGGATGTGGATAGCATTTTCTACCACAAATCTTTTGGAACTGTCTTAGACCATTGCACTACTGAGAAGAACTAAGTCTATCATAGTTGATCATTGCAGTGTTGCTGTTAGTATATACAATGTTCTCCTGGTTCTGCTTTTTTTTTTTTTGAGAGGAGAAGGTAGGGCAATTGGGGTTAAGTGACTTGCCCAAGGTCATACTGCTAGTTCTTGTGTTAAGTGTCTGAGTCTGTATTTGAACTCAGATCCTCCTGACTCCAGGGCCAGTGCTCTATTCACTGTGCCACCTAGCTGCCCACCCTGGTTCTGCTTATTTCACATAGCATCAGTTCATGTAAGTCTTTCCAGGTTTTTCTGAAATCTGCCTGCTCATCAGTACAGTATAGAACAGTAGTATTTCATTACATTCATATACTTCAACTTCTTTAGCCATTCCCAAACTGATGGTCATCCCCTTAATTTCTAATTCTTTGCCACCACAAAAAGAGCTGCTATAAATATTTTTGTACATGTGAGTCCCTTTTCCATTTTTATGATCTCTTTAGGATACAGACCTAGTAAGTGGTATTAAAGGATCAAATGGTATGAACAGTTTGGTTGTCCTTTGGTCATAGTTCCAAATTGTTCTCCAGCATGGTTGGATCAGTTCACAACTCCACCAACAATGCATTAGTGTTCCAATTTTCACATATTTTCTCCAATATTTATCACTTACCTTTTCTGTCATAATAGCCAATCTGATAGATATGAGGTGGTACCTCAAAGTTGTTTTAATTTGTATTTATTTAATCAATAGTGATTTAGAGCATGTTTTCCTATGACTATAGAAAGCTTTAATTTCTTCCTCTGAAAACTGCCTGTTCATATCCTTTGACTATTTATCAATTGGGAAATGACACAAGTTACATTTTAATTAATTCATGTGGACATACATATTTGACATGGGCACACATGCCAAATTACTGTAGATGCAGCACTTTATCCACTTAACTAACTCTTAAATTCTAAGGGTACTAGAGAGCCCAAGGGAAGGGTGAAATGTGAGTCACCTGATCTACAGTCGATGGGGGCCAGAAAACAACAGTTATACAGGGTAGTGGGGGAGTTAATAGGGGCCAGAGCTAACCTCTCCTTAGAGGTTGTTCTGTATGGCAACTGTGGGATAAGGGTGGAAGGTCAAGCTGGATGCCACTGGTTGTCTGAGGGTACTGTTGTTTCCAGTGCTCATTTTTAGGACATATTTAGAACAATCTGAATGGAAAAATTAATAATACATGTTCATGGTGAGATGTAGCTCTGGGATTTCTTCCAGTTCTAATTTAATAGATTTTGAAAGACACATGAAGCTGAGGGTAACTGCTAGACCAAGATTTGGTAAAAAACAAAATTGATCCTCCACATAGTTTACAGTAGGCCTCTGCATGTTAGCATCTCTGAAGTTGGGGAAGGGAGGGAGTTCTTATTTCTGGTTCTATTATTTTTCTCTTTAAAAAAAACTTGTTGGGATGGCGAGGTGGTGCAGTGAATAGATCACCAGCCCTGGAGTCAGGAGTATCTGAGTTCAAATCTGGCCTCAGACACTTAACACAAAAACTAGTTGTGTGACCTTGGGCAAGTTGCTTAACCCGAACTGCCCTCCAAAAAGCAAAAAAAAAAAAAAATTTGTTGGGGTGGAGCCAAGATGGCGGAGTAGAAGCAGGAAATTCTGTGACCTGCCTCCACAACCACCTCAAATACCTATAAAATATTACTCTAAACAAATTTTAGAGCTACAGAACCCACAAAGTGACAGAGAGAAACAAATCTCCTGCTGAAGGCAGCCTGGAAGGCCAACAGGAACTTTTCAACCCATAAATGCCAAAAAGAAAGTAAAAGGTTAGTCAGAACTCTGTTGGAAAGGAAGGGCCTGGTCCAGCCCCTGCTTCCAGGGCCAGAGGTGGCAGAGATATGGCCACTGCGTCTGAAGCAGCTGCTGTGTGGCTGCCTCAGGAGCTCCAGGCCTACAAATCATAGGGGGACCAAGTGACCATTCAGAGAGTAATCACTCTTGCTTTGACCTATTTGGATTACTTTCTTGGGTGGTGGTCCTGGGGAGAGAAACGCCCATTTGCCTGTGTGGTTTCTGTAGAAAGGGCGCCCTCCTCAGACCTCTGACAACATTTGCGAAAACCCCAGCAATTTGAGACAAAGCTCTCCTCTCTGGAAGCAGAGTTCTACTGTGCCAAAGAGCTCAAAACTTAAATAATTGACTGGCAATATGATTAAACAGAGGACGTACAAAGAGACCACAGAATCCTTTTTTGGGGACAAAAAGGATCAAAGCATGAAACAGGAGGAAGACAATGAAGTCAGAACTCCTGTATCAAAAGCTTCCAAGAAAAATACAAACTACTTGCAGGCCATGGAGGAGCTTAAGAAGGATTTTGAAAATCAAGTAAGAGAAGTGGAAGAAAAACTGGGAAGAGAAATAAGAATGATACAAGAAAATCAGGAAAAGAGAGTCAACAACCTGACTGAAAGAAATAATACCTTAAAAAATAAACTAACTCAAATGGCAAAAGAGACCCAAAAAGCCAATGAGGAGAAAAATGCCTTAAAAAGCCAAATTTGCCAGGTTAAAAAAGGAATTTCAAAAACTCATTGAAGAGAATAATTCCTTCAAAATTAAAATGGAGCAAATGGAAGCTAATGACTTTATGAGAAAACAAGATACTATAAAGTAGATCCAAACAAATGAAAAAATAGAAGGCAATGTGAAATATCTCATGGGAAAAACCACTGACCTGGAAAATAGATCCAGGAGAGAAAATTGAAAAATTATTGGACTACCTGAAAGCCATGATCAAAGAAAAAAACCTAGAAATTATCCTCCAAGAAATCCTCAAGGAAAACTGCCCTGATGTTTTAGAACCAGAGGACAAAATAGAGATTGAAAGAATCTACCCATCACCTCCTGAAAAAGATCCCAAAAAGAAAACTCCTAGGAATATTATAGCCAGGTTCTGGAATTACCAAATCAAGGAGAGAATATTACAAGCATCCAGGAAGAAACAATTTTAACATTGTGGAAACACATTCAGGATAACACAGGATCTGGCAGCTTCTACACTGAGGGATCAAAGGGCTTGGAATATGATATTCTGGAGGTCAAAGGAGCTGGAATTAAAACCAAGAATCACCTACCCAGCAAAACTGAGTATCATGTTTCAGGGGAACATATGGTTATTCAGTGGAATAGAGGACTTTCAAGCATTCTTGATGAAAAAACCAGAGTTGAATAGAAAATTTGACATTCAGATACAAGAAGCAAGAGAAGCATGAGAAAGTAAACAGGGAAAAGAAATCATAAAGAACTTATTAATATTCAACTGTTTACATTTCTACATGGTAAAATGATAATTGTAACTCATGAGACTTTTCTCAGTATGAGGATAGTTGATGTGAATATGTGTATGTGTGTATACATATATATGTTTATATAGGAGTTTATATGTGCATATAAAAACATGTGACTGTGTACATATGTGTACATGTATACATAGACAGAGGGCACAGGATCAGTTGAATAGGAAAGGATGATATCTAAAAAAATAAAATTAAGAGGTGAGAGATGAATATAATGAGAGGAGATAGGGTGAGATAGAATAGGGTAAATTACCTCATATAAAAGAGGCAAGAGGCAACTGTTACAATGGAGGGGAAGAACAGGAAGGCAAAGGGGAATGGGTCAAACTTACTCTCATTGAATTTGGCTTAAGGAGGGAATAACATACACACCAAATTGGGTATCTTATCCTACAGGAAAGTAGGGGGCAAGGGGATAATAGGGGGGATGATAGAAGAGAGGGAAGATTGGGGGGAAGGGTAGTTAGAAGTACATGCTTTTGAAAAGGGACAGGGTCAAAGTAGAAAATAGAATAAGTGGGGGATGGGATAGGATGGAGGGAGATATAGTCATTCTTTCACAATGTATCTACTATGGAAATGTTTTGCATAACTACACATGAATAACCTATATTGAATCGCTTTTCTTTTCAGTAGGGGTGGGTGACAAGGGAAGAAGGGAAAGAATCTAGAAATCAAAGTTTTAAAATCAAATGTTAATATATATATAAATTTTTTTTTTACATGCAACTGGGAAATAAGATATACAGGTACTGGCATATAGAAATCCATCTTGCCCTACTAGAAAGTCAGAGGAGGGATGGGGGAGGAAATAAGAGAGGACATATTGGGGGAAGGGGTAGTCAGTAGAATCGCTGTTTTGGGGTGGGGGTGAGGGAAGGACAGAGAGAAAATTTGTAGCTCAAAATCTTGTGGAAATGAACGCTGAAAACTAATATTAAACAAACAAACAAAATAAAAGTGTCAGAGTCAGCTACATGATACAATGAATAGAGCACTGGCCCTGGAGTTAGAAGGACATGAGTTCAAATCCTACCTTAGACACTTGACACTTACTACCCATGTGACCTTGGGCAAGTCACTTAACCCCATTTGCCTTGCCTTCCTCCCTCCAAAAAGCAAACCAAATAAATAAATAAAAATTCAAAGCTTTTTTTTCCTCCCTCCCACCTCTCTGCCCCCACTTAAAAAAAGAAAAAGAAACCTATTATAGCAAATATACATAGTCCAAAAATATGTCTTAGTCAAATCCCTGAGACAATTACCTCTTTATTGGGAAGTAAGTAGCATGTATCTTGAATATTTGCATGGCATTGTAGCAGCAAGCACCCCAAGGGTCCTCAGGGTTTGCTGCCACCACAGGTTCTTGGATCTGCTTTGATAAAGGAAAGCAACTCAAAATGGGTTAACAAGCTTACTTTAATCAGTCAGACATATATCGTTTACCTTGTTCAGGGGAAATGGTCAGCACCCCAAACTTCAAAGTACACAGACAGAATTATCAAGACAGAAACAGATCTAGTAGACAGATTTCAAACTGTCCAGCCATTACATCCATACCCAGTCAACATCTGGGTTTCAACATCTGGGTTTTTTCAAAGCCAGGGGGCTCAGGACAACGGCTTCCCAGAATCCATATCAAATCACAGGACACTTCTCAAAGTGAGCCCCAAAACAAAGCCTCACATCAGGCCTTATATAGCCTTCTCCTGGCTCAAAGAATGTAACAACCTTTTGGACCCACTGGCCAATCAAGAAGTATCTACTGAAAAACAAGCCTCCCACCCCAGGCTCCAGGTGCACTTTAGCCTAGGGGAAGGGAAGATCTTTAAATTTGAATTTCCATTACAGGAATCATGGTTGGTCATTCTGCTGATCAGAGTTTTTAAATCTTTCAAAGTTGTTTTATTCACATCATCGTTGTTATGTAGATTACTTGCCTGTTTTTGCTTACTTCACTCTGCATCAGCTTGTACAGATCTTCCCAGATTTCTCTAAAACCGTGACTGTCATCATTTATAATATTCCATTACATATATATATATATATATATATATATATATATATATATACATACATACCATAATCTGTTCAGGCATTCCCTCAATTTCTAGTTCTTTGCCACTAGAGAAAGTGATGCTATAAATGTTTTTGTCTCATATATGGGTCCTTTTGCTCTTTCTTTGATCTCTTTTGGGGTTATAGGACTAGTAGTGGTATGGTTGAGACAAACTGTATGCACAGTTTAACATTTGGGCCTAGTTCTGAATTGCTTTCCAGTGGCTAATCCACTTTACAATTTCATCAACAATGCATTAGTAGGGGCGGCTAGGTGGCGCAGTGAGTAAAAGCACCAGCCCTGGAGTCAGGAGGACCTGAGTTTGGTTCTGGCCTCAGACACTTAACACCCACACAAAAAAACTAGCCGTGTAACCTTGGGCAAGTTACTTAACCCCAATTGCCCTCCAAAAAAAAAAAAAAGCAAAAAAAAAAAAAAAAAAAACCAGTGCATGTAAGGGTTATGGGATTTAAAGATCTTCCATGCCCCATTGGACTTGCTGACATAGCAGGAAGGGGCAGAGCAAGAGGAAGCAGAAGCCAAGCTAGAATTCCTGCTGTGGCTAGCAGTGGCAGCGACAGCGGCAGCAGCAGCAGCGCAAAGCCCTTTTTGAGTCAGCCAGAATTTCTGCTAAGGACTCCTGCTGAGGACTGCCAGGGGCCGGAGCTGCTGGGAGCACGCTTCCTGGACGCTGGGTGGTTGCTGTGAGTGGGGAGAGGAGGACCTTTGCCTGAGGTAGCCTGTTCTGTTTGAAAGGCTTGAGAATGTGGGTGCTTTCTACTTTATCTACCTGTGCCAATTTCATAACTACTCTGATGGCCTTCACTTTCTGGTTTTGGGACTCAGTCTTTTGGTATTTTAATAAATTTTCTAGCTTATTTCCCCATATAGCAAGCCTGATATATTTTGTGATGGATAATTACATCAGCGTATCTGTAATTTCCATAGGCATTGTGAATATGGCATTGCTGATACAGTGCATTAGTGTGCCCATTGTCCTACAACTCTTCCCACACTTCTCATTTTCCTTTTGTGTTAAATTTGCCAATCTGATGGGTATGATTTTAATAACTCAGATTTGCCTTAATCTTTAATTCTCCAATTATTGGCCATATTTGACATTTTAAAAAATATAGTTGTTGATAGTTTGGATTTTTTCCTCTGAAAATTGCCTGTTTATTTCTTTTCACCATTTATCAATTAAGGAATGGTACTTATTCTAATAAAATCCTACTTCCTTCCCAGAGCCCTCTCATTTGTCCAGCATTATAATTTTTGAAAGGTCTTATTGATTTTATTCTGCTCCTCTATGTATGAAATGAACAGAAACTAATTGAAATGAAGTATGCAATGTTGTACCTGCCTATGCCAAGCTGAAATTGGCAGCTTAGAGAAAAATATGGTGAACCTGAAAAAGGAAAATCCTGGATCTCCAGATCAAGTTGCATTTCTATTTCTTTTTTTGAGCATTGATTCAAAGTCTGCAATTCCTGAGAATAAGCATTTCAAGCTACAGAGATTATTTTTTGAGTAATTCTGAATTTGAGAGTTTTACTTATTTACACATTATATACACATGCTACTATACTAATAATTATATACATTATAAAACTAACAAAAATATAAAGATTAAATATTTGATCCTTCAGTAAACGTAGGGAGTCATTAAAATTTATTGGATAGAGTAATGACATGGTTTGGATGTGCCTTTTAAGCCTATTATTTTCATAGGCTTATATAGAATTGATTGGAATGTGGAAAGACAAGATAGGAGAACCAATTAGGAGACTATATATTGCAACAGTCCAGGTGATGGATGATAAAAGCCTGAATGGCTATGTGAGTGGTGAGGAGACAGAGGCAAGAGATGTTGTAAAAGTAGAAACATCAAGATTTTTTTTTTTTATTAAGCAATCAGGGTTAAGTAACTTGCTCAAGGTTACACGGCCAGTTATTTCTGGGTGTGGTGCTGAGTATCTGAGCCCGGGATTCAATCTCCAGGTCGTCCCAACACTGGAGCCGGTGCTCTTACTCGCTGAGCCACCTGGCCACCCCGAAACATCAAGATTTTGACAGTTGATTGGATATTTGCGGTGAGAGAGATTTGAGTAGCTGCTCAAACAGGCTATAAATCTGGGTGAGTAGAAGGATGGTGATGTCCTTGATAGGAAGTTTGAAAAAGGAATGAATTTCAAAGATTCCAAGAACTCACTAGTCAACAAAAACAGTTGGGAAAACTGGAATGCAGTCTGGCGGCCAGTAAGTCAAGCATTTGTTAAGCACCTCTTGTGTGCCAGGAACTGTGCTAAGCCCTGAGGATACAAAAAGAGGAAAAAGATAGTCCCTAGGAGCTCACAATATAATGGGGGAAACAACAAATATGTACAAACAATACATAGAGGATAAAAAGAATATAATAACCAGTGGAAGGCACCAGAATTAAAAGGATTGGGAAGAGTTCCTATAGAAGGTGGCATAAACTAGGCATAACTAACATCTTATACCATACACCAAGATAAGCTGCAAAAGGAGACATGACTTAGATATACAGGGTGATAAATTAGATGAGTTAGGAAGGAATTACCTGTCAGATATACGAATAGGAGAAGAGTTCAAGACCAAACAAGGGATAGAAAGGATCACAGAGGGTAAAATGAACAATTTTGAGTCAATAAAATTGAAAAGTCTTTGCATAAGTAAAACTAATACAGCTAAAATTAGAAGAGAAATAAAATAAAATTAGAAGAGAAGCTGGAAAATGGAGAAATTTTTTTTTTTTGCTTTTTGGAGGGGGTAGGGTAGGGCAACTGGGGTTGTGACTTGCCCAAAATCGCATAGCTAGTCTTTGTCTTAAGTGTCTGAGGCCAGATTTGAACTCCAGGGCTGGTACTCTATTCACTGCACTACCTAGCTGCCCCAAGAAAAATCTTTGTAGTAAGTTTCTATGAAAAAGTTCTCATTCTGAGTCAGATGTATAAGAATAAGAGCCATTCTCCAATTGATAAATGGTCAAAGGATATAAATAGGTAGTTTTCAGAGAAAGAAAATTATCAATAGCCACATGAAAAAAATGCTCTAATCACTAATTACAGAAATGCAAATTAAAACAACTCTGAGGTAGTATCTCACACCTATCGGATTGGCAAAGTCGACAAAAAAAGGAAACTGACAAATGCTGCAGAGTCTGTAGGACAACAGGTACCTTAATACACTGTTGGTGGAGTTATGAAATGGCCCAGCCATTCTGGAAAGCAATTTAGAACTATGCCAAATACTTTTTTCACTTACTTTATTCTTTTTTAAAATAATTTTTAATAAAAAAAATTAATTTGTTTATTTACTTTTAGTTTACATCATTCAGTTCCATGATTCCTTGAGTTTCAAATTTTCTCCCTCTCCCTGTTCCCCCCCTCCCCAGGCATGCAGTCAAACATAGAATCTACAAATACCTTCACATTAAACATTAGTCAGGTTGTAAAGAAGGATTATAACCAATGAAATGAACAATGAGAAAGGAAACAAAACAAAACAAGAAAAAGAAAGAGAGCAAGTAGTTTGCTTCAACCTGCATTCAGACTCTGCAGCTCTTTCTCTGGATGTGGATATCTCTTTCCATCCTGAGTCTTTTGGAGTCGTCTTATAACCTTACATTGCTGAGAGGAGCCCAGTCTATCAAGGTTAGTTGTCACACATACGTTGTATCTGTAACTGTGTACAAATTTCTCCTGGTTTTGCTCTTCTCACTCAACATCAGTTTATATAAGTCTCTCCAGGTTATTATGAAGTCCGTCTGCTCCTCATTTCTTATAGCACAACAGTATTCCATTACATTCATATACCACAACTTGTTCAGCCATTCCCCAATTGATGGGTATCCCCTTGATCTCCAATTCTTTGCCACCACAAAAAGAGCTGCTATAAATATTTTTGTACATACGGGTCTTCCTCCCATTTCTTTTTTTTTATTTCAATAATTTAATAGAAAATTAAAATAAATAATAAGAAACAAGTAGGTGGGGAGGCCAGGCTGGGAAAGCCACAGACCATTTCAGTACCAATTTAAGAAGGGACAAGGGCCAGGAAGAGGATTGTAGGTGAAATGGCTGTAAAATGTACAAAGGTAAAAGGAATATGCTTGGAATGTAGCAGATGGTTAAGGTCATGAGAAAAACTTTGGCACATAATACATACTAAGAGGGAGTGAAAACATGGGCAGAACCAAAATTCTGAAACATGAACCTATGATGGATGCAAAGATAGGGGAATGTTAAGAACTGGAGGTAGGGAGAAGGCAGAGTGAGCGATAGAACATCTCATCCAAGTGGTTTGGAGGAGGTGAAAATAACAAATGTGACATTTTGGGAAGCAATTGTAGTATGTGCCTTGGAATGTTGTTGATAGTTTTGGAGAAATAAGGAGGATAAAAGGGGCTAAATGTACCGTACTATAAATGTGAAATACTGAGTAGAGAGAGGAAACCCACGACTTGACCAGCAAAGCCGGGGGCAGAAGTCATGGGAAGAGAGAAAATGGAAGCATTAAGGTGGTGATAACAATAAGAGGGAAGAACAAGTTCAAGGGCAAGGTGGATAAAAGGTCAGTCCTTGAAGACAGCCTGCTGGCCATGGGGTCGCTCATCATGAGTAATGTGTCGTCTGACATGGATCCTCCGGACTCGATGCTCTCGTCCATCTTCATCTTCTCCTCGCCCAGCCCCCCCTCCTCCAGCAGCACCCCCAGTGGCCTCTAAGAGAGCAGGATCAGGCCCCCGGGGTGTCTCACAGATCAGAATGTTCAATGTTTCTTCAAAGATCCTTGCTTCTGGGAATTCTACCTTGGTTTGCTTCTTCTCAGTGGCATAGACAATGGAGGTACAGCAGACTTCGGCAATCTTTCGGCCCTGTCCATAAAAAGACCAGCAACAGATCTCATCACCCAGTACATCTTTGAGAAAGAGCAGCCGCCCATGGAAGCGCAATGCCAGCTTGTCGAACAGTTCGATGTTTTTTAGTAGGTTGTCGTCCGACGTGCTGGTGTAGGAATATTTGTTGTTACTTCGATTGTGCAGCAGCTTCACCACTGGCTTAGAGGTGCTAGCCAGAAGCTGCTGCTCTTCCCGTGGAGATGTCACCATGGGAATAAGGCAGAGTGGGGAAAGGCTCTCACTCTTTTGCTGTAGAGCCAACTGGCAATCCTCAGCTAGCCCCTGCACCAAGTAGTATCGTGCCTCACCCAACAGCTCCCCCAGCTCCCGAGGGCCCTCTGGAAGAGGCACTGACCCATCCCGAAGGTAGTTCAGGATTGTCCCAAAATGACGACCACTCCTGTCAATCAGCACCCAACCTTCGGAGTCTGTGAGCACCTCCGTGCGGCCACTGAACATAGCTTTGAGCATGGTGTCCTGCTTGGTCAGGGTCTGCAGCGTGGTGTAGTGCAGCGAGCCCCCCACGTTCAGCTTCACGTACTTGCTACTCGGGCTCAGCGGCTTGAGGTCGTAGGCGGCGCCCCCGCCTGCGGCCCCGGGTGTGGGAGGTGTGGGCGGCAGCGACGGGCCCCGGGGGGGCTCAGGACCCCCAGAGGAGGGGGCGGCCGGGGATCCCGCGCCCGTGGCCTCGGCCGACATTCTGGCCACTCCCGCCGGAGGCGGCGGCAGCAGAAGCAAAATCACTACCCCCCCGCCCCCCCCTCCCCCCGCAGGCCACCCCCTCCCCCGACCCCAGACCTAACCGCAACCTCTGACCCTCCCTTCCATTTCTATGATCTCTTTGGGATACAACCCTAGAAATGGTATTGCTGGGAATGCACTTATTTATAGCCCTTTGGGCATAGTTCCAGATTACTCTCCAGAATGGTTGAATTAGTTCACAACTCCACCAACAATGCATTACTGTTCCAATTTTTCCATATCCTCTCCAGTATTTATCATTTTCCTGTTTTGTCATCTTAGCCAATCTGACTGATGAGATGTGATACCTCAGAGTTGTTTTGATTTGCATTTCTCCAATCAGTAGTGATTTAGAGCATTTTTCATATGCTTTTAGATATCTTTAATTTCATCCTCTGAAAACTGCCTGTTCATGTCCTTTGACCATTTATCAATTGGGGAATGACTTGTATTCTTATAGATCTGATTCAATTCTTTGTATATTTTAGAAATGAGGCCTTTATCAGAGACACTGGTTGTAAAAATTCTTTCCCAATTTTCCACTTCCCTCTTAATCTTGGTTACATTGACTTTATTTGTACAGAAACTTTTCAATTTAGTGTAATCAAAATTATCCATTTTGCATTTTATAATGCTCTCTACCTCCTCTTTAATCATGAAATCTTCCTTTCTCCATAAATCTGACAGGTAAACTATTCCTTGCTCTCCCTGATTGCTTATGGTATCAGCCTTTATACCTAGACCCATTTAGATTTGATTTTGGTATACAGTGTTAGATATTAGTTTATGCCCAGTTTCTGCCATACAATATTCCAGTTTTCCCAGCAGTTTTTGTCAAATAGTGAGTTCTTATCCCAAAAACTGGGGTCTTTGGGTTTATCAAAGAGTAGATTACTATAGTCATTGACTGCTGAGTCTCACATACCTAATCTATTCCATTGATCCACTACTCTGTTTCTCAGCCAGTACCAAGTAGTTTTGATGGCTGCTGCTTTATGATACAGATTAAAATCTGGTATGGCTAGGCCATACTTTATTATTTTTCATGGGTTTTTTCCCTTTTGTTCTGTTTCTTCTTTCACAACTGTGACTAATATAGAAATGTTTTACATGATAGCACATGTATAACCTATATCAAATTGCCTACCATTTTAGGAAAAGGGGAGGGGAAGGAGGGAGAAAAATTTGGAACTCAAAATCTTGTGCCAATGAATGCTAAAAATTGTTTTGATGTGTAACTGGGGAAAAATACTATCTAAATAAAAAAAAAAACTATGTCCCAAAACTAATTAAACTGTACATACCCTTTGATTCATAGATACTGCTACTAGATCTATCTATATCCCTAAGAAATCAAAGAAAGAGGAAAAGGAACTATATGTACAAAATATTTTTAGCAGCTCTTTTTTAGTAATAGCAAAAAACTGGAAATTTGGAGATGGCTAAACAAATTATGGTATATTAATGAAATGGAATATTATTGGGTTGTAAGAAATGATGAAAGGGATGGTTTGAGAGAAACTTGCGAAGACCCTTATGAACTAACACAGTGATGTGAAGAGAACCAGGAGAATGATATGTACAATAACAAAATTTGTAAAAAGAAACAACTTTGAAGATCAACTATGATTTCAAAGGATTCATGACAAAACATGCTAGCTAGATGGACTCAAGATGAATAAGGGACATTTTCAGAGACAATTAATATGGAATTTTTTAAGGGGGGGAAGGCTTGACTGTACCTATTTTGTTACAACTTTTTTTTCTCATTAGGGAGGGAAGTGGAAGAAGAATAAAGATAGAATTTAAATAAAAAAAGAAGAGGGTCACTGAAATATCTTTTTCTTTTTAATGCAGAGAATAGAAGGAAAATTAGAACTACAGATAAGCAGGACAGTTTTTGAAAGATGCAGACTGAATTTACTGTATCCTTAAAAAGAAAAGCAAGAAATTTATAGTTTCATGTAAAGTTCTTTTTCTGTTCTATGTATATTAATTTTATTTCGTTTTTATTAGATTCAGAATAAAAATAAAAAATTTTTAAAAATTTTAACAGTTCATTAAAACTTTTTAGCACAGTTGTGACAATGTGAAGAGAACACATAATATTTCTTCTACATTTGTAGTTTTCTTTTTTTGGAGGGGGGAAGGCAAGGCAGTTGGGGTTAAGTGACTTGCCCAAAGTCACATAGACAGTAAGTGTATCAAGTGTCTCAGGTGACATTTGAACTAAGGTCCTCCTGACTCCAGGGCTGCTGCTCTATTCACTGTGCCATCTAGCCTGCCCCTACATTTGTACTTTTTTAAGCAAAAAGAAGTTGTTTATTTTATTTGCGATAAAAAATGGAGTGAATTCATTTTACAACATAAATTTGTTTCTGAAACTTGTGTATTTGGTGAATCTTTTTTTTAATACTTAGTTCTCTGTGTAATCTGCATTTGTCCCACCCACAGAGTCATTACCATGGAAACTAGGTATCTTTCTAGGTAGACTCCCCAAAGTTCCTAAGGTTCTGGTGGTCTATGCTTGACCCTGAGTGGGTTTCTGGGAACAAGCCAAGTTGCTGGAGGAGAGGAGGTGCTATTTAAGACTGATGGAGGATCAGAATGAGGCATCTCAGGGACTCCAGATTATTCTAGAGTGGAGCTGGCAATGGTTGAGGCAGTTATGAGAGCCAAAAAATGAGGCCAGACCTAAGCTGCTGGGCAGGCATGAATTGTGAGAGGTGAAAAGGTCACATCCAACCCTGGACCCTGTAAGGAGCATCAGCCTAATTAACAATATATTTCTTTCACCTCGCCTTTGTTCTGTAGGAAGAAGCCATTTTGCATTCCTTTTTCCCTTGTCCCTTCCTGGCTATTAGTCCAAGTAGCCAACATTGGGGAATCTCAACTTCCCTATTTACTTTCATATCTATGCTATTTTAATTATTATAACAACAATTACACAATTATAACAATAATTACAGTATTATAAAACTTAATGGACATAAGCTCTGATAGTCCTTGGTTAATGCATAGATCGAGAGTGAAGGAGAGAGGGGAAGAAACCAAATCCTTTAAAGGGATGAGAGATAATTTATCCTCTAAATGGAACCTGGGGGGAAAGGGGTAGAGGTAAAGACAGAATGCCTGTGTAATTGGCTATCAATGTATTAGAGATTATTTGAACCCTAGACATGTTATTTTCCTTCTTCATATATTTTTATTTATTTTGTTAAATGTTTTCCAATTACATGTAAAAAATTAACATTTTTTAAAAACTGAGTTCCAAATTTTCTCCCTTCTTCCTACCTCTCCCACCTCCTTGAGAAAGTTAGCAATTTTATATCCATTATACATGTAAAGTCAAGCAAAATATATTTGCATATTAACCATGTTGCAAAAGAAAATGCAGACCAAAAAAAAAAAACCCACAAGAAAAAAAAATAAACTAAAAAAGTTTGCTTTAATTGGCATTCAGAGTTCATCAGTTCTCTCTCTAGAGGTGGATAGCATTTTTCATTGTGGGTCCTTTGGCATTGTCTTGAATCATTCTCTTGATCAGTGTAGCTATGAGCTGCGTGTTTCACAGTTGATCATGCTTACAATATTGCTGTTATTGTGCATGATGTTCTGGTTCTGCTCACTTCACTGTGCATCAATTCATATATGACTTTACAGGTTTTTCTGAAACCACCTGGTTTGTCATTTCTTATAGCATAATAGCATTCTGTCACAATCACATAATATGACTTGTTTAACTATTTTCCAATTGATGGGCATCCCCTCAATTTCCAATTCTTTGCCACCACAATAAGAACTGCTGTAAATATTTTTGTATGAATAGTGAACCCTAGATTTATTCTGTTTCCTTTTGTATGAAACAAAATCACAAAAAATAAAGCAAAAAAACCCCTGCAAATCAGAAAGCTGCACTGTACAACACAATAAAAACAGAAACAAAAACAAAAAAGCAGGCTTTGTTCTGAGGACATGGTGGTCAATTCCTTTCCAATGGGCAGCATGCAAGAGTATTGTAGGCTATTCTTGGGGAGAATTGTTGGGGAGTGACTTTGCACATGTTTTATTTCTCGGACATATCCCATGGCACACCTTTGGTGAAGCCACAGCTGATTAATTGTCATTGTTTGGAGAGAGAGGGATCCTAGCTTCTCTTATACTCTTTCCCCCTTCTAGTTAAATAAAAAAAATCAATACAAGATTCATACTTTGAGTCTGAAATATAAGGCAACTTTTTATTTAAAAAAATAAGCTATCAATAATAAATTTCCAAAATAATATTTTTAAAACATGTGGTATGGGATGGTGACCATGGTTGTTATTTGCTACTCACCATACTACTGGCTCATTACCTAGATAGGTTGATGGGTATAAACATTCTCTACTCTGAGAAATTGTAATGAATTTATAATTCTCCCTATTTTTTTTAAAGCCTTTAGTCCCCAGCCAGAAACATATTAACTTTGGCAAAGTAATATAGTATTGACTCTATCTCCTCATTTCTGGGGATCTTTCTCTATCAACTTCTTCTTTTCTCCAAAAGAAATCTTTTTTTTTTTTTTTTGCCTTTTGGAGGGCAATTGGGATTAAGTAACTTGCCCAAGGTTACACGGCTAGTGTATTTTTGTGTGGGTGTTAAGTGTCTGAGGCCAGAACCGAACTCCGGTCCTCCCTACTCCAGGGCCGGCGCTTTACTCACTGTGCCACCTAGCCGCCCCTCCAAAAGAAATCTTAATAATAAGCATACTTAAACTAACAAATGCTTATGATTAACCCAGTTTATAAACACTTAAAACAGAGAAGGTAAATAGAGTTTCCATACCTAGAAGAAAAGTTTTCAGCCTCCTATTAGGGAGCTCAGGAAGAAAAAGAAATATAGAATTATTGCATTGGGTACTTTATTTGGGGATATTTCAGCAGTATATAATCTTTTTTTTTTCATTCTTCAAATGCTTTATTAACTTCTGATTTACATCATTCATTTCCGCCAGATTTTGAGTTGCAAATTTTCTCCCCATTTTCCCCCTACCCACCGACCCAAAATAGCAGCCCCACAGGATATCCCCTCCTCCAATCTGCTCTCTCCCATACCCCTTTAGACTTTTCCAGTAGGGCATGGTGGATCTCTATGCCCCAGTGCCTGTATATCTTATTTCCCAATTACATGTAAAGTAGTATTAATAATATTATTTAAACATTTGATTTTAAAACTTTGAATTCCAGATTCATTCCCTTCCTCCCTTGTCACCCACCCTTACTGGGAAGATAAGCAATTCAGTATAGGTTGTAGACAAGCAGTTCAGTATAGATTGTACATGTGTGACTAATGCAAAACAATAACATAGTAGATATATTGTAAAAGACTGACTATATTTCCATCCCTCCTATCCCACCTCCCACTTGTTCTATTCTCTACTTTTATCCCATCCCTTTTCAAAAGTGGGTGCTTCCAACTTCCCTCCCCCCTAGCCTGCCCTCCCTTCCATCATCCCCCCTCTCATCCCTTTCTCCCCTACTTTCCTGTAGGATGAGATATTCTATTTAGTGTGCATTTCATTCCCTCTCCAAGCCAAATTCAATGGGAATAAGGTTTACCCATTCCCCTTTGCCTTCCTATTCTTCCCCTCCATTGTAACCATTTTCCCTTGCCTCTTCTATATGATATAGTTTACCCCTTCATGTCTCTTCCCATCTCCTCTCATTATATTCCTCTCTCACCTCTTAATTTCACCTTTTAAGTAACATCCCTTCCTGTTAAATTGGTCCTGTGCCTATATCTATGTATACCTATAAACATATATATACACATTCACATATGTATTCATATGCCCATATACCCTCATATATAGACATACACATATTTCTATTCCCTTCAACTATTTTAATACCGAGAAAAGTTTCATAAGTTACAATTATTGTTTTTCCATATAGGAATGTTAATAGTTCAACTTTGATAAGTTCCTTATGATTTCTTTTCCCTTGTTTATCTTCTCATGCTTCACTTGCTTCTTGTATCTGAATGTCAAATTTTCTATTCAACTCTGTTTTTTTTCACCAAAAATGCTTGAAAGTCCTTTATTCCACTGAATGACAATATTTTCCCCTGAAACATGATACTCAGTTTTGCTGGGTAGGTGATTCTTGGTTTTAATCCTAATTCCTTTGACCTCCAGAATATTCCAAGCCCTTTGATCCCTCAGTGTAGAAGCTGCCAGATCCTGGGTTATCCTGATTGTGTTTCCACAATACTCAAATTGTTTCTTTCTGGCTGCTTGTAATATTCTCTCCTTAATCTAGGAATTCCAGAACCTGGCTATAATATTCCTAGGAGTTTTCTTTTTTGGGAGGTGATCAGTGCCCTCTGGTTCTAAAACATCAGGGCAGTTTTCCTTGAGAACTTCCTGGAGGATGATTTCTAGGTTTTTCTTTGATCATGGCTTTCAGGTAGTCCAATAATTTTTCAATTATCTCTCCTGGATCTATTTTCCAGGTCAGTGGTTTTTCCCAAGAGATATTTCACATTGACTTCTGTTCTTTCATTTGTTTGGATCTATTTAACAGCATCTTGATTTCTCATAAAGTCATTAGCTTCCATTTGCTCCAGTCTAATTCTGAAGCAATGATTCTTCTCAGTGAGCTTTTGAGATTCTTTTTCCATCTGGCAAATTTGGCTTTTTAAGGCCTTCTTCTCCTCATTGCCTTTTTGAGTCTCCTTTGACATTTGAGTTAGTCTGTTTTTTAAGGTGTTATTTTCCTCAGTCAGGTTGTTGACTCTCATTTTTCAATTTTCTTGCATCGTTCTCATTTTTCTTCCCAGTTTTTCCTCCACTTCTCTTATCTGCTTCTTAAAGTCATCTATGACCTGTAACCAGCTCATATTTTCCTTTGAAGCTTTTGGTGCAGGAGTTCTGACTTCACTGTCTTCCTCCTGTTCCATGCTTTGCTCCTTTTTGTCCCCAAAATAGGAGTCTAATGTTGGAATCTTCTGTCTGCTTTGTTTCCTTTGCCTGGTCATGTCACCTCTCAGTCACTTGACCCCTGGGCTTTTTGCCATAGTAGGACTTTGCCACTGGGAGTTTTTGTCCCAAATTCTGGGGTTTTCTCAGCTTCCAGAGGTATTTGATGGGTGCCCTCTCTGAGGCCTCCACATGTTCTGGCAAGCTGGTCACACACCCCATGACCTCCACCCTAGACCGCAATAAAAAAACCAAAAAACTGCAAAAAAAAAAAAAAAAAAACCAAGCAGGTTACAGCAAGAGTGAAAACCCCTCAGACTGGTGCTTGGTCCCCCTACACTCTGCAGGCCACGAGCTGAAGCTGCCATGTGGCGCTGGCTGGCTGTGCCGGGTGTCTCAGTGGCTTCTTGTCCTGGGGGCAAAAGCCACCCACTCCCATTTACTGGGTCCCAAAGTCCAGACTGCACTGACCTCTCACTTTGTCCTTTGCATCTATGCGTTGATAATTCTGGAAACGGCCACAGCTGCTGCTGATCTGGAGTCCCTCTGGCCGGTGGAGGCTGGTCAGACCTGCCCTGGGGCTAAAACCTCCAGCTCATGTGGGCCTGGGCTCGGCTCCCAGAGCACTGTGCTTGCCAATTCCTGCCGACCTGCCAGGCTGTCCTCAGCGGGAGGTTAGCTTCTCTGTGACATTTTGTGGGTTCTGCAGCTCCAAAGTTTGTTCAGAGTCCCTTTTTTACATGAATTGGGGAAGGTGAGAGCTGGAACAGCTCGGAGGTCCTGCTTCTACTCCGCCATCTTGACTCCACCCCCAGTATATCATCTGTCTTGACCCTCTTCATACCTAATTCTAGAATTCTGGCCCTGTTCTTTGTGGTTGCTTGTAGCAGCAAGCACCCTAGCATATCCAGGGTGGCTTCCAACACAAGTTCTTAGATCTGCTTTTCTAAAGGAAAGCAACTCAAAATGGGTTAACAATCTCACTTTAATCAAATATATTTCATTTACCTAGTTCAGGGGGAAACAGTCAGCACCATGAACTTCAGAGAATACAAACAAGTTACAAGCAGACAACAAAAACAGAGAAACATCAGCAGACAGGCTTTTGTCTGACCATTACATCCATACCTGATCCAAAGAGGGAAGCACCAGCATCTGGGTTTTCAAAGCTAGGGGGCTCAATGGCTGCCCAGAGTCTCATCTGGTCAAATCACACAACTCTTCTCAAAGTGAGCCCCAAAACAAAATCTCACGTCAGGGTATATATAGCCTTCTCCTGGATCAGTGAATGTCACAGCCCTCTTGACCCACTGCCCAGTCACAAAGTAACTAGGTGTGGGCATTCCTGAAAAACAAGCCTCCTGCCACAGGCTCCATGTGACCACTTTCAGCCTATTAGGGGGCAGAGTATATTTTCAAATCAAGGAAGGTTCTCAGAGTCACTTTAGCCTATCAAAGAGCCAAGGCCAGGGAAGATCTTAGATTCCCATTCCCATAACATTGCTGCCTCCCCCAATTTCCAGTGCATTCCCAATTACTTGGGGCATCTCACAACCTCTCCTTCTCTAGCTCCAAGGTGTCTTCAATATATCTCACCAGGTCAGGGACTGGGTTTCTCTGTGAATTTGACTGCTTCTCCAATAAAAATTTCTTTGTCGTTTAAAGTTCATCCTCAACATGGCCAATGATTGATTATTCATCCAAAGGCATTTTTCCCTTTACAATAAGAGAGGAGTTCATATTGCATAGAGGGATAAAAAGGTGTTAATACTTCGTTTTCAGTGATTATATCTTATGAGCTGAGGAGAAAATGGAATCTTTTACAAAATTCTCTCTTACAAATGTTTTCCAGTTTAAAAATACTTGCCCTGAAAATGAAATAAAAGAAAATCAAGACTTAGTTATTGATCATTTGACAGGACTATAAAAAAAATTATCATTTTGTTGTAAAGTTCTAGATATTTTAAAACCTGAATGGAAAATGAACTCTATTCAAATAAGAATGGTTAATTAGACTTGTCTTATGCTATTACAGTGGAATAAGCATTTGAAACTAAAAAAAGTCTTAAATTTCAGTTATAAATGAATAAACGGTTCTCTGCATTATCACACAAATAATATCAATTGTACTATTCTTAATTGTGTAAAATGAAGTTTCCTGCTTTAGTTATTATAAAAATAATCTCAATCTCTATGAGTGGTTGAAAAGAATTACAGGTGGTAGCACTGCATTTTGAGATATTGTGCTTCAAAACAAGCCCACCAAAAAAAATCTTGGCATCAAGTTTATTTGATAAAGATATGAAGTCAACATATAGAGGTAATCAACATAAACACATAAAAATGAGAATCATTTCCCAATAGATAAATGATCAAAAGATATGAACAGGTAGTTCTTCAAAGAAGAAATGCAAGTTATCAACCATCATGTGAAAATATGCTCCAAATCACTAATAAGAGAAATATAAATAAAATAATCCTGCAGTTCTATCCCACATCCATTTTACTGGCAAGGAGGAAAATGGGACTTTATAGAAGGCTATTGGGAGGATGGAAGGCTGTCACTAGAATTCCTAATTGTCTTAAATATTTTAGAATGAAAGTATGTGAATGTAACAGAATATTTAATTCAATTGTAAGACTATGAATGACAGACCCAAAGAAACCTAGAAAAGTTTGTATGAACTGATATAGCATTATGTGAGCATAAGAACAATTTATACAATACTCACTAGTGGCCAGGAGCAGAACCAGAACAATTTGAATACAATGCTCACTGGTGGCCAGGGAAAGTCCCTGACAGCTACTCTAGGGCTTCTTGAAGAACAGGATCACTAGCAATAGGATGAACCCAAATCCTTGGCTTGACTTCCCAGAAGACATGGACTTTGAGGAAGATAGTGCAGAACCAAGGTGAAATGTAAAATGCCTTGTCAGTAGCCTTGCAAACAGCTTCCAGTTTATATGGTTTTAAGTGGCATAGTATGGCAGTAGTTAGCAAGCGTTGCTCCTTATTTAGTTTGTTTCTGTCAATGTGCTGTATTTAGCATATTTTTTTTTGGGTGTAGGGAATAAATAGCTGTTCCATATTGTATCTAGAATAGCTTTTTAATTCCCCTTTTTGGGGAGATCTTAGACATAAGCCCAAACCTGATCTTTAAGTAGTTTTCCCCAGAGGTGTCTGTGCTAGGGGACATAATGAGCTAAAGCGGGTGAGAAAAAGAAGTATAATTTATTTCTCTTTTAGAGTCACGCAGGTTCTTCCATAACTAAACTCAGTCCAGAACATGTACATAGATAGTTCTAGAGCCAAGAGGAGACCTTGAGTAGAAAAGGGAGGGAGGCCTCAGTGCCTCATGCTGGCTTGAATCCAGCAGTGAGTGTCTTAAGTGTTCCACAAAAAAGAGTATGTTAATTTGTGGTTTTGTCTAAGTCAAACAGTGATCTGTTCTGTTTGAGTTTGATACTACTGATCATGAGTCATTCAGAGCTAGGTTTGGCAAACAATTTCTGTGCCCCATTTGGGGTTGCAAGTTTGCTGTGAAATCACAATGCACAATTAACTAAGACTACAGACTGCAATAGACATTACAGGCAATGTTCCACACCCATGATCTTTCATCTCCGGCAAAGAAGAGAGGAAGGTGAATTTTCTCATCACTTTTCTTGAGCCAGTCTTGGTCATTAGAACTATAACACATTTAAGTTTCTAGGTTGTTTTTTGCTGTTGTTCTTTCCATTTGAATTTATGGAATCACTGTATATATTTGTTTTTCAGTCTCTGCTTACTTTCCTTGGCATTGTTTTCATATAAATCTTCTTATGCTTCTCTGGGTTTTTTTCCTCCACAAAACTCAAGATACTTCATATTCATATTCATTCAACTGTAGCTATTTAGCTATTTCTCATGGATGGGTATCTATTTGAAATTACTGTTCTTACAAGTACAGATTCCAGGGGAAAGTAGGCTTGAGTTTAGATGGCACATGTGACAAAATAGAAGCTCTTAGGAATTCTTTTGCCACAGTCCTAAAGATGTTCCCTTTAGGTATGGCTTAGCTTTTCTTCTTTGTGAAGTCTTGAATGTTCCTTTCCTCATCATGCTCAATCTGACCTTGCTTCCCAAAGCAGATATAGTTGAGTGGAGTAAGTGAAAGCATTCTCATGAAATGGAGACATTGCTCTAAATTTGAGTTGGGCTTCTGCTGCAAGCAGGCCTGGGTTTCTATTTCCTGCAGGCCTGTTTTGCTTTCTGGGAAACCAAAAGTGAAACTTACCCCTCCCCTTCTATCACCCACTGCTAAGTAAGGTATTAAATGCTTTCATTGATTTTCATGGACTGAAGATTGTTTTTTTGCTCCTTGTATCTGGGTAGATTCCCAAGCTAGACTGTGAGGCTGAGAGCTCAACCAAAGAGGGCAAGGTCAGTGGGAGGGGTCATCTGCATTAGGCTATCTAACCTCAGTCTGCTTTCTGTAATTTGCCTCCCCTCCACTAGTCTGTCCTGGTGGATGCCATGCCTTTTTCTTGCAAGAACTGAATAAATGGGGGTGGCCAGGAAGCACAGCGAGTAAGAGCACCAGCTCCAGTGTCGAGATGACCTGGAGATCGAATCCCAGGCTCAGACACTTAGCACCCACCCAGAAACACCTGGCCATGTAACCTTGAGTAAGTTCCTTAACCCCAATCGCTGAGAGGTGGCCAGGTAGCTCAGCGAGTAAGAGCACTGGAGTAAGAACACCAGCTCCAGTCATCCAGGAATGACCTGGAGATCGAATCCAGGCTCAGATACTCAGCACCATACCCAGAAATAACTAGCCGTGTAACTTTGAGCAAGTTATTTAACACCGATTGCTTAAGAAAAAAAAGAATTGAATAAATGATTTCTGTTCCTACCTTGAGAAGCCTCTGAGTTTTTGATTAAATTTTTGGATAGGGGTTTTTCTTGAACACATAGTCACCAGCTGATCCAGGTACACTTCAAGGACACCACTGGGAAGATGTGAAGTACAAAATCCTCTACTCTTCCAATCAAAGTGGGACTAGGGACAGGAGGAAATTAAGGCCAGGGCCCTCTCTTCTCTTCCCTGGACTCCAAAGATTCTTTTTCTGGAGTATAGCTGGAATGCTCTCTCTTCTTCATTGCTAGGTTCTTGAATCTCTCAGGTATAAATTGGCTCAATATTTTACAGATGGCCCATAGGACATAACTAAGTTTCCTTAGTCAATCAGAACATATTTCTTGCTATGTTTGGAGAAATGCCTAGGTCTTCTTCATACCTAGTTAACAAATGAGATGTGTTCCCACCCATTAAATGTAATAGGGGTATAGTGAATTGATTGATTTATCCAGATATTTATTTATTTGTTCAGGTAATTTATTCAAATTATTCACTGACCTCCCCACCTTCACTCTGTTCTTCACTAAGAGGCTCCTTCCTCTCAGCACTCTGGAGGATGTGGACTGGGTTCACTTCTAGAAGAGCTAGACCACATAAAACAGGGTCAGGCTCTTTTTATTGAATTCTTTTGGCTCTTAGCCCTCACCCTAGAAGAGCACCTGAAAACATTACTTAAAATTTAGGTTTGGCTCATGCCTAAGGTCTCTCTGAAACATAGGGTCCCTCTCCTTTTGATGGAACTGAAATTCTAGGATGAGCAAAACCACCATGTTGGGCTTGATTTCTCCCCAGAGAGGGGAAGGTAAAAAGGCACTGGAGGTAAAATGTTGATAAGACTTAGGACGGCTATTTATTTCCTCTACACAAAAGAAAGACTTAAAACAAAAGACTCACAAGTGTTCTTAATGAGGCAGCAGTAATGATAAAAGCTGAAGCACTTTAATGTTTGCAAAGCTCCTTACAAGCTTTATCTCATTTTATCTTCACAACAACCTGGGGAGGTGGTGCTGTGTATTATCCCCATTTTACAGATGAGGAACCTGAGGTGGGCAATGGTTAAGTGACTTATCCAGGGTCAGGAAGTTTGTCTGAGGCCAGTTTTGAACTCAAGACTTCCTGAGTTCCAGGGTTCCTTCCACTGTATCCCCCTAGCTTCCTCAGTGCTACTATTATGTTGTCCTGTGAGATTTAAAATGAACAAAACATAATGCATTTTATGGGTCTGCTGAATAGACATTTTATCTTTGTGGCTCTGCCCTTTTCAAACAAGTCTCTCCAGGTCCACTTCTACTGACAGGTCAGGCCAGAACTTTGGGAGTCATTCTCTGATGCAGAAACTCCTGTTGCAGTTCAGCTCAGACTGACAGACGTCAGTATGATCTCTCAGAACACACACAAGATTGCCTTGGAGGCAGGACATGTACATCTTGGGAAAATGGAAAAGCTGGTCAGGGACTCCAAGGCCCAGGTTCAGGATGTCACTCATATCCTGGTTGGGGTTGGTGACCTCTTTCCCATCAAGTGCTCCGAAGTCTAGGCTCATGGTCTACTCTGGGGAAAAACTCTTAAACAAAGCCTGGTTTTGACTCATCTAGGTTCTGCCCAGAAGGGATTAAGTGAAGTCCTTCTAACAAAAGTACTCAATGTATGAAGGACCACTATTTATTTCCTCCATAACAAAAGAAATGCTTAAAACAAAAAAGTCTCATAAGTACTCACTGATAATTACTTAAAACATGAAACAATAATCCATCAGTCCTATTATACTCTTCTGGGAAACAGGAAAAACTTACAGGACAGTTGTGAAGCAGTTTAACATTTGTTTTCACCTCAACCTATACTGTCTGAAAAACTCACTCATGGGCCATATCTTCTGGCCAGCCAGCCATGCCTGGCTCCAAACTCCTAGACATGGTTTTATTTCCCAAAAAATGGTATGGCTACAAGTAGAACCTCCCACTGGAATAGCATTACCCAGACCCCTCAATGACTCTGCACTGCTCTAGTTCAGTAGGTGGCAGATAGGTGGCTTCTCCAGCTCATTTTACAAATGAGGAAAGTGGGTAAATTGGGTTGTGACTAGCCCAGGGTCACACAGCTATTAAGTGTCTGAGGCTGGATTTGAGTCTTCCAGACTCCAGGCCCAGCACTCCATCCACTGTGCCACCTAGTTGTCCCTCCACAGCAACAAAAATAACACTTCAAGTAAAATGAAATGAATGAGTGCATCGTTTTGGGGAATTTGCATGCTCCCTGGGACAACTGAAAGCAGTAGAGTTTAGACCTGGAGTCAGGAAGACCTGAGTTCAAATTCAGTCTCAGAAATTTAAAAGCTGTGTGTAAAGTCACTGAACCTGTTTGCCTCAGTTTCTTCTTCTGTAAGATGGGGATAATAGCACCTACCTCCCAGTGTAGTTGTGAGGATCAAGTGAGATATCACAGTGCCTGACACGTTGTATGTAAATGTCGGCTACTACTTCTATCATTACTATTACCATCCTCATCATTATCATGTGGCAGTGTTTCCCTGAAACAAGTGCAATCGCATTGACAATTTCCACCTTCGTGGATGCGTCTTGCACAGCAGCCACACTGCCAACTAGTACGGTGACTGCGGAGAAGTCCCAGAATAGGACGGGCTCCAATTCTGCTGAGCTAACCTGCATGGGTGTCTCTACTGTCATCCCAGACTGCCTCTCCGCCCATAACCGCAGGGAGGCGCAGCCTGCTCACAGATCCCATGCTTCCTAAACTCATCAAGGACCCAACAGAAAAAACTCTCTGGCCGCCTGGGGAGGCGGGTGTTTCTCCGCCTCAGAGATGGGCTGCCCACGCTTATGCCTGGTGTCAGCGAGACTGATGGAAGTACTGATGTGATGCTTCAGGATCGGCGATTTCCGAGCGGCTGCTTCCAAGTCCCGAATAGGGAGCTACCCGGAAGTGTTGCTAGAGTGAGCAAGCGCACATAAGTGCTCCAAAGTCCGAGGGGCCCTAACAGGCACTTCCGAGGCCAGCCGGGCTCTGGAGCGGGGTCCTTCGTAGGCGCGAGATCCGGCGTCTGGGTGCTTGTGGCGGCCCTCGAGCCCCAGGTGCTTGTGTTGACCGGATCGGCAGCATGGAGGAACTAGACGGCGAGCCCACGCTCACGGTAGAGTCCATGTCGAGGGGGACAGTAGGGCCAGAGACAGCCACGAGTGTACTTGATGCGTTCTCGCCTTCCGTGGGAGGTCGCTGCCCCGCCCCTCTGGGCGTCGCAGCCCAACTCGGGCGCGCGCCCCAGCCCGGCCGGGGCTTGTCGCGAGAGTCGCTTGTCTGCAGTTCTTTTGTCTCTCGCTCGCGCCTTGGCCACGCCCACACACGTGGGTGTTCCTTTCTCCTGCGCCCTGGGCGGCCTCCCTGTCCTCTATCCTCCCACCCCTCCGCGCACCTCTTGAGGAACCGAATTGATTTTTCCACGGCGTCTTCGGGGGTTTTTCTTGCTTGTCACTTTAGCTGTGTAGATGGGTAGAGTGCTGGCAGTGGAGTCAGGGGGACTTGGGTTCAAGTACGGCCTCAGCCACTTCCCATTTCTATGACCCTGTTCGAATCACTTCAGCGCTCCCAGTGTCAGTTAGCTAGTCTGTAAAATGGGGATAATGACTTCGCCTCTGTCGCAGGATTGGGGTGAGGATCTAGTGCGACAATATTTTAAAGCACTTTGCAAACCCTCGGCAAGTCACTTAACTTCTATCTGTCTCACTTTCATCAGCTGTAAAATGGGGATAATAACAGCACCCACCTGTCAGGGTTGTTGTGAGATATTTGTAAAAGTGCTTGGTACAAAGTAGGTACTATATGAATCCTTACTCCCTTTGTCTTTCCCTTCCTTCTCCCCCACCCCCCATAGTTAGTACTATATAAGTGTTAATCATTATTACTACATTGCTATTGAGATGACAGCTTTAGTCACTAATATCAATTATAGTATTGTGAATGACTAATATGGAAATGTTTAACATAATTGTACGTGTATAGCCTAGAAATGTTTGCTCACCGTCTGGGGTGGGAGGGGAATGAGATGGAATTTGGAACTCAAAACTTTAAATAAAAAATATTGAAAAAAGTATAGTAATGTTGTATAGTGAAAGGCCTGGGTTTAGTAAACAACTTTTTTTTTTTAAGCAATCGACACTGGAGCCTGGTGCTCTTAATCGCTGAGCCACCTGGCCGCCCCAACAACTTTTTTTAAAAAAGCTTTTGCATTCCAATATTATACTTTGTAGGTAATTAATAAATGTTTGTTGAATTAAATTAAAATTCTGCCCATCACACTTAATTGGGGTTCCTGAGCAACTCATTTGTTTTGTCCCCCAGACAACTCCCAAAGATGTAAAACTAGAAGAGAGTTATGGTTGAATTGCATTGGTGGAGGGGAGGATCCTAGAATAAGACATTTAGAACTGGAGTGCTTGTCTTTTATAACATAGTTGATATAACATCTCCCACAGGTCCCCTCCACACTTTTGTTGACTGCATTGCAGCCACCAGCTCTAGGGCTTCTCCTGCCTGCTAAACCCAAAGTCCATTCTCTTGAGCCTCGTCATTCATAGTAGTTTTATTTAGTCTTAGTATAGAAATGTGGCATAGTGGGCAGAGAGAAAATCAGAGATGTTTTCACAGAGGCTGTGGAAAGTACTGGAGTAACCCTTGTCTTCTCTGACTTCATCTTTGTACTTTGGTTGAATCCAGTTTCAACCCATCTGTGAGGACCAGGTTTTTGTTTAGTTCTGCACTGAATATCTGATGGCTATGCAATCAGTGAGTTTGAGGTGAGCTAGTAGTATATTGTCACCCTGCAAACTTCCCTAGGTACTTTCATATTTTAGAGTGAGCTAGCCAACCTGGGACCTCACTGTTTTCCTCATTATATTTTCTGAGCTGTTAACATTGCCCTTCTGCTGAAGCTAGTCATACTTCACATCCTCAAGTCTTTGCCATTGTTTCTCTAAGAAAGAGAATGTATGTGTTAAACTATATGGCCTTGAAGGTCCCTTCTAGTTAATAGAGTCTGTGAATCACTGCTGAAGCTAATTAGGCAAAAAAAAAAATGGTATACATAGGAAGGAGTGCATATTGTTATTTATTTTCCCCCATAAATTTATTTATTTGCTTTTTGGAGGGGGGAAGGTGGGGCATTTGGGGTAAAGTGACTTGCCCAAGGTCACACAACTAGTTTTGTGCGTGTGTGTGTAAGTGTCTGAGGTTGTATTTGAACTCACATCCTTCTGACTCCAGTGCTCTATTCACTGTGCCACCTAGCTTCCCCTTATTTATTTATTTTGCATGTTGTTTTTTTTATAAGTAGTAGTAGAATAAAACAGAATTTTTTTTAATGCCATAACCCACATAAATTACCAGCTGATATCTGCAGAGTACATGATGATCTTGAATTGACTGAAATAATGCTACTTAAGATTGATACTTGTTTTTTTAACTGTATCTTATTGATGCCTTTTGTCTTTGCACCAGTCATTTCTCACCCTCTCTAGATTGCATCCTGTTTTGGTTCCTATTCATAGCTCCTTAACTGTGGATATACTCCAGGGCTCTATCCTGGGCCCACTTGTATCTTGCTTGGTGACCTCAGCAGTTCTCATGAGTTTAATTATCATGTCTTTACAAATGATTCCTAAATTCCACATATCCTGCCTTGGTATCTCCTGAGCGTTGCTCATATCTCTCTGTTGGATATTTCAAACTAGGTTGCCTATAGACATCTTAAACTCAGCTTGTCCAAAACTGAACTCATTTTCTTTTCCCTCAACCTCACCCAAGTTCAGTTCTTCTGAACTTCTCCATTTCTGTTGCACACCTCTTTCCTTCTAGTCACTCAGATTTGTAAGCTTGGTGTCATCCTTAAATGTTTGTTCTCTCTCATCACACACAGTCAGTGGACACATCTTGCCATTTCTGTGTCCATGACATCGTTTGCATCTGACCTGATCTTTGTAGTCACATAACCACCAACGTAATTCAAGCCTACATCACCTTTCACTGCCCTAGCCTCTTAATTTGTCTTCTTACACAGCTGCCAAAAGGGATTTTCCTAAAAGTGCTGGTTATACCATGTCATAGTCCTGCTCAGTGAGCTCCAGAGGTTTCCTATCATTTCTAAAATCAAATAAAAACTACTCTTTCTAGCTTTTGAAGGCCTCACAATGGATCCTCAACCTACTTTTCCAACCTTATTATGCATCACTCCACTTTTTACACTTTATGGCCCCATTCAAGTTGGCCTTCTTGTTGTCTCCCTTGTATAATATTCCGTTTATTTTCTATGCCTCTGCATTGGCTACTGCCTCTTAGAATCCTTTTTTCTTTAAAAACTTCTCAGGCACTTTGTACATGAAAGCTTTTTCTTAAACCTTCACCCCAATTGCTTTGTATTTATTTTATGTGTTTGTATTTTATATATTTATGTATGTATATATATAGTGTGTTTCTAGAATATAAGTATATATGTGTATGTGTGTGTACATATATATCTGTACATGTTATCTCTCCTGATTGTGTGTTAACTCCTTGAGGGTAGAGGCTGTTTCATCTTTGTCTTTTCATCGCCAGTACCTGGCACATTATGGTAGGTACTTAATAAATACTTATTGATTAAATGACAAAACTAGTTAGGCAAGGCATCCAATACAAATACTTTGTGTGACATTTTATACCAGTGTTGTCAAACTCAAATAGAAATAGGGGCCATTCACCCATACATTAGAATCCCCATGGACCTTTGACTTTAGTCTGTTCATACAAATCTTTCCACTTTTCTCTGATCCCATTTCTTACTGCACAGTAATTCATTACATTCATATATCATAGTTTTTTTAGCCTTTTCCTAGTCAATGGGTACTCATTTTGTTGGCAGTTCTTTGTTCCCACAGTCACTTTTCTAACAAAAGTCCATACTGAAATCCCAAGTGGTGAACTTTGAATGCCACCAATAGTGCCTGTCTGCCCATAGACCTTCAACATTGACTGTTCACATCTTTTGTCATCTTTGCCAATTTTCTGGGTGAAGTAAAAAACATTGTTTTAACTTGTATTTCTTTGCTTTTGGTGTTTCAGAGCATGGTTTCATGTGGTCACTTGTGGTTTACAAATCTTTTTTTCTTTTTGCTTTTTTGGAGGGCAGTTGGGGTTGTGACTTGCCCAAGGTCACACAGCTAGTTTTTTTGTGGTAAGTGTCTGAGGCCGGATTTGAACTCAGGCCCTCCTGACTCCAGGGTCAGTGCTCTACTCACTGTACCATCTAGCCGCCCCAAGTTTACAAATCTTTTAAACTCTTTATATCCTTTGCCAACTTTTTGTTGAAGGATCATATATAATGAAGGGAGAATAGTTTCCAAAGAATTTTAATTGTTAGTTACCCAGAGGCCAGTGGAATGATGCATGCTAGGCTGTGACATATTACAAATAAAGAGAAGTGGCATAAAGAAGGTCATTAGAGAGATATATGACGAGAAGAGGAGGGAGGAAAGCATGTATTGAGAACAAGGATCACCAATGTCCACATACTTTTATGGAAATATCAGGTATCTAGAGCATATTAGAAGGCTTGCAGAGGACTTTTGGGAGGATATGTATAAGAATCACACAGAGTGGGAAGGTGTGGTCTACTGCTGCAACAATGTCAGTGAGGTTACAGATCCATCTGTTATGGGAATGGGAATTTAACATCTTCCCTGTCCCAGGCCCTTTGATAGGCTTAAGTGACTCTGAGAACCTTCCTTGATTTGCAAATATACTCTGCCCCCTAATAGGCTGAAAGTGGTCACATGGAGCCTGTGGCAGGAAGCTTGTTTTTCAGGAATGCCCACATCTAGTTACTTTGTGATTGGGCAGTGGGTCAAGAGAGTTGTGTCATTCTCTGAGCTAGAAGAAGGCTATATATACCCTGATGTGAGGTTTTGTTTTGGGGCTCACTTTGAGAAGAATTGTGTGATTTGGCCAGAGGAGACTCTGGGCAGCCATTGAGTCCCCTGGCTTTGAAAACCCAGATGTTGGTGCTTCCCTCTCTGGTAACTGATTAGGTATGGATGTAATGGTCAGACAGTTGGAACCCTGTCTGCTGATGTTTCTCTGTATTTGTTGTCTGCTTGTAAGTTGTTTGTATTCTCTGAAGTTCATGGTGCTGACCTTTTCCCTCTGAACAGGTAAATGACATATGTTTGATTAAAGCAAGATTGTTAACCCATTTTGAGTTGCTATCCTTTAGAAAAGCAGACCGAAGAACCTGTGTTGGCCACCACTCTGGGTATGCTAGGGTGCTTGCTGCTACACCATCCAAATATTATTTTAGGTATAAGGTAATAAAGTAGTCTGATATGATAATAGCTGATGTTTATATAGTGTTTTAAGATTTACAAAGTCCTTTGAATACATGTTGATCCTCATAATGACTCTGTGAGGTACATATTGTACAGGTAGGATTATCCCCACTTTACAGATAAGAAACTTGAGGCTCAAAGAAGTTGAATGACCAAGTAATCCATGGTCAGTCAGCAAAGGCAAAATACATTAAATAAAGTGTATTTTAAAATCTAAAAACCATTCTTAGCTCATGGGCAGTACAAAATGACAGTTCAGAATTTGCTGACCCCCTACACTATAGCATGGCAACAGCCTTTAATGAAATGTGTGGTTCTTAAATTGTCAAAGATTGACTGTACTTGCTACATTTGGTATAAAATCCAACAGTGTTGGTTGTCCATATCCAGAGATGATGCTACTGACTGTCAGTTTGTATTCTGAGTTGTTTACTTGGGGGTAGTATGTGCTTTAATTATAACACTCCTCTTAACTATTTGCATTTGTTCCACAGGAGACTTTCTTTAGGGGCACAGTGTATAACTGTGGAACAGAACAACTAAAGTTTTATTTAGTTGTATTTATTACAAGGGATTGATTCAGTGACTTGTTTTATATGACTTTATAACTAATCATCTTGATAGTATCACATTTATATAGGCACTGAAGAAGTATTTCTGATTGCTTATTACTGATTTTAGGATTGTGTAGACAAATCATTGGATACTTTGAGACTTCAGATTTCTTTCATCAAGGAGAGTTTGACAGTTATCTTGTCTTCCTTCTTTCTAGTTGATTCCGGGGGTGAATTCCAAGAAGAGGCAAATGTGTTTTGAGTGGGGGCCTGGTGAGATGCTGGTGTGTGAAACCTTGTTCAGAAAAAAAGGTAAGTAATTCTTGCTCTCTTTTTGTGCAGATTCCCCTGGGCAGCCTTTCTTGGGCTGTCTGTATTGTTAGGGATCTTGACCAGCTGGGGCATGAGGAATTTGGATTCATTTCTGACTGTTTTAAATTTTGGAAGCTTATGTGGTTGTATAGACTTAGTCAAGACTGAGAATCTCATTAAGCCTGAAAAACATCCAGTTTAGGATAACTGTCAGTGTGATAGGTCTTCCTGGCCTGAGGGTGAACGTGTTTCTTGCCTACAGATTGATTTAATTCTCGTTCAACAGAAGCTTCCATTTTTGGTTTTCTCTGCCCACTAAGACTGTTACTGTGCTTTACTCTTCTTAACAGCTGCTTTTATTAGAATGACATTTTCAAGATGCTTTGGCTAGTTCTTATTTTCTATTTACAGGGTTAAATAGATTGAATAATTGTTTGGGTTTTGTTTTTTTTTTTTAATGAGATCTGGGACTAATTACTGTAGCATGTCCAGAGATATGTTTATTGGGAAGCATGCATCCTTTTATTTTTATTTTTATGACTACCACCCAGATGGGTCCAGTGTATTCAGTGAATATTTTTTTTCAGCAGTAGCATAAAAACTTCAAAAAAAAGCTCTTGTGTGGCCCGTCTAGGTGGCACAGTGAATAGAGCACCGGCCCTGGAGTCAGGAGGACCTGAATTCAAATCTGACCTCAGACACTTGACACTTACTACCTGTGTGACCTTGGGCAAGTCACTTAACCCCAATTGCCCTGCCCTCCCCCCTCCAAAAAAGCAAAAATAAAAAAAAAGCTCTTGTGAAGTTACTGTAGTGCCTACTGCCCCTTCAGCTGGGAAATCTTGCTACTTTTTAGAGAGATTTTTTTTTTTAAAGCAGTTGGGGTTAAGTAACTTGCTCAAGGTTACACGTCCAGTTATTTCTGGGTGGGTGCTAAGTCTGAGCCCGGATTTGATTCCAGGTTATCCTGACTCTGGGGCCGGTGCTCTTACTCGCTGTGCTACCTGGCCTTTTTTTTTTTTTTTTTTTTTCTTTTTGTGGGTGAGTGTGTTTAAGTAAGTTGCCCAAGGTTACTTGGCTAGTTTGTGTGTGTGTGTGTGTGTGTGT
>NW_027187380.1:12900595-12908090 GCF_028583685.1 Petaurus breviceps papuanus | reverse complement strand
TGCCTTTTGGAGAGCATTTGGGGTTAAGTAACTTGCCCAAGGTTACATGGCTAGTTTGTGTGTGTGTGTGTGTGTGTGTGTGTGTGTGTGTGTGTGTGTGTGTGTGTGTTAAGTGTCTGAGGCCAGAACCGAACTCGGGTCCTCCTGACTCCAGGACTGACTGAGCCACCTAGCCGCCCCAAGAGAGATTTTCTTACAAATTTTTGAAGGAACTTTATTAAAATATATAGAGTTTCTTCCATTATCGCAAGAAACATACTAGGTCTAATGAGACTTATTTGGGGTAAATTATCTGTTTTTCAATTTAATTGTTGGCAGCTGTTTTTTCTTAATTTCCTAGTTGAAAATATTTACCCCCTTTGTTAAATCCTTAGCAGGAAATTTGGGTATTGGAAATCTCTTGCAAAGCAGGTCTTCAGCCACCTCATTATGTCCAGATGGCACTTTTTATATATTTAACAGAAAAATTTGTCAGCACTTCTAGTGTGTTATGTATTAGGTGGAAACACAAGAGTCTGTGCTACACAGTTGTTTTGTTTTCTGTTACACTTATTTGAAGTTCTAGTTCATGCAAGCCACTGAACACCAATACAACCTGTTCTAGAAATTGCTCTTGTATAAGAAAATTATATAGACCTGTGGTTTCTATTTTAGGGATCATCGTGAAACATTGTTTGCATTTGATGATAAGACACTTAAGTAGTTAACTTTTCTCTCATCTCTCTGGAGGGTGTGTGTTTGTGCTGTTATAAGTATTACAAAAATTATCTATTTAGAGTACTTTATGTTCTTTTGGCCACAGATTTACTTTTGTTAACTGTTTTGTACAAACTAATATTAAATTTAAAGCATTTAATCATATACTAGCTTATTGAGGATTGAGAGGTAGCACATTGAAAGTTGAGAGAAGTAACATACTTGGGTGTACTGTGCAATAGTGATAGATTACAAGTTTACCATGAATAATTTACATGTAGACAGTTGATAAATGAATATCCTCTTTTATCTGCTGTTTTGGTTTTCTTTTTCTTCTTTTTTTTAGTTTACATCATTCATTTCCACAAGATTTTGAGTTACAAATTTTCTCCCCAATTTTCCCTACCACCCACCTCAAAACAGCATTCCCACTCAATATCCCCCACCCTCAGTCTGCTCTCTCCCATTTCTTCCCTCATTCACCCTTCAACTTTCCAGTAAGGCACGGTGGATCTCCGTGCCCCAGTGCCTGTATATCTCATTTCCCAGTTACATGTAAAATATTAATAATAATATGTGTATTTTTTTAAACATTTGATTTTAAGATTTTGTATTCCAGATTCTTTCTCTTTCTCCCTTGTCATCCACCTTCACTGGGAAGATAAGCAATTCAATATAGGTTGTACATGAGTAGCTACACAAAACATTTCCATATTGGATATATTGTGGAAGACTGACTATATTTCCACCTATCCTATCCCATCCCCCACTTGTTCTGTTCTCTACTTTGATACTTTCCCTTTTCAAAAGTGGGTGCTTCCAACTTCCCTCCCGCCCCAGACTGCCCTCCCTTCCATTATCCCCCCTCTCTTCCCCTTCCCCTCTACTCTCCTATAGGGTGAGATATCCTATTTAGTGTGTATGTCATTTCCTCCCTAAGCCAAATTCAATGAGAATAAGGTTGACTCATTTCCTTTTGCCTTCCTGTTCTTCCCCTCCATTGTAACAATTTTCCCTTGCTTCTTCTATATGAGATAATTTACCCCATTCTGTCTGTCCCCTTTTCCTCTCATTATATTCCTCTCTCACCTCTCAATTTCACCTTTTAACTATCATCCCTTCCTATTCAATTGGTCCTGTGTTCTCTGTCTATGTATACCTGTACACACATACACCGTGTTTCCCCAATAATAAGACACTGTCTTATTAATTTTTTGGACAGAAAAACACCAGAGGGCTTATTTTAATGAACATTGACAGCAATTTTAATAAACAGGTAAATGTGAACAAAAAAATGTACCTTTATTCAATAATGAGCACAATAAAGAACAGGATGACGCGCTCACTGCTGCAGCTCTGATTGGATGCAGCTCGGAGCGCGGCGTGCGTTTCACCCGGGGGGGGGACGGTGAATACAGAGGGTACTGTAATGTAGCGTGTAGCGCAGGGGATCACCTTCACTACAGTAGCAATCTCAATAGGGCTTATTTTCAGGGGAGGGCTTATTTTAGAGGAATCTTACACAGTAAGGGGAGGGCTTATTTTCGGGATAGGTCTTATTATCAGGGAAACACGGTATATATATACACACACCCTCACATATGTATTCATATGCCCAAATACCCTCCTATATAGACATATATATGTATGTATACACATACATACACATACACACACACACACACACATATATATACATACACACACATATACATTTCTGTTCCCTTCAACTATTCTCATACTGAGAAAAGTTTCATAAGTTACAATTATCTTTTTTCCATGTAGGAATATAAGTAGTTCAACTTTGATAAATTCCTTATGATTTCTTTTCCTTGTTTACCTTCTCAAGCTTCTCTTGCTTCGAGTATCTGAATGTCAAATTTTCTAAACCATTGAACTTTGGTGTCCCAAATAGCTCTGTTAAACTATAAGTTATAGACGTTTAGGCATGCATTGGCTTTTGTTAAAACATTTCTCCTACAACAACACCCCAAGTCAGCAACAGTGTTAAAACCACAACTATGATCTAAATTATTACTAATAGCACAATCATGGCACTTGACTTTCCTATAAGTCAAGAAAATAATTTTATCATATTCTTCTATAGTGTCTAATATTTTTTTCTTTCAACTGTCAATTTTGGAGTATCAAGTTACAAGTCACTTAATTTGAAGTATGTTTTAAGAGCAAAGTATAATGTTATAAGGCTGAAGGTCACCTTTAGGGATGAAATATTTAATCTTCTTAGTGCCTCAGTGTGTTAAAGATTTCCCCACCCCACTCGCAAAATATGTGAGACTTTGTGTGCTCATTTTGAAAGTCCATTCTGTAAAGTCATTTTTAAAAATTAAAAAAAAAAAAAATTTCTCCTCCTTGCCCCAACCTCTGATAATGAAGTGGCCCTTCTTTTGTCAAGATCCTTCTTGTCAGTACTGAGAGAATTTATTTTTACAGATGTTCCATATACAAATGAAATCATGGGTTCAATATCTATCCCTATAGTTAAATATTAAATTTGATTATTTAGACTTTAGAAGAGAGTATCTTTATTTTGTTCCATTTCAGAAAAAGAAGAGAAGGTGCTGGGCTGCCCTTTCATCTATATAGTCCAGAAGGATATAGATATTTACTCTCGGATCCTCCGGAAACTTTTCAATGAATCCCATGGCATCTTTGTGGGACTCCAGAGGATTGAAGAAGAATCAACAGGAAAATCCAGGAAAGCTCAGTAAGTGACTTGTTGAAGGAACTCACATTTATCTAACTCTTCTTCACAATATCTCTTGTAATAGCTAGTTCCTATATAATACCAATTTTGCAGATGAAACAACATAGATTCAGGTTGAATGACTTCCCTGAGGTTGCACAGTTACACAGTATCAGAGTTGGGACTGAAAGCTATGCCTTCTCACATTCTAGGTTGATTCTCTGATAAACCAAATGAAATAACTCCCAACTGATTTTGCAAGTTGAACTTCTTGTAATGGATAGTAAGATCTTACTAGCTCTAGTTTTCTTGGACCTTAAGAAATGTAAATTATCTAAAGAAAGAAACTATCTTAGTAGGATGCCTCTGAATTACTTGTGCATTACCTCAGGCTAACTTTAATTAATTAGTTAATTAGTTGGGACTGTATTGGGAGAATGGAAATTTAGTCCCAAAAGAGATCAGTTCTTTGAAGTGTGTTTTTTGACTATAATGCAGGAGAACGGAAAACTAGGATGCAGCCATTGACCTTGTATTGTTTTGAGATTCCTTACCCACCACATGTGGTGCCAGTAATGAAGGTGATTCCCTATTAAGCTGTTTAGATACTTTTACATAGAAAAATGGCTAGAGATATACCCTGGCCAGCCTTCTTATAAATAGTCACCATTGGTCTCAGGGGGCTCAACAAGATGAATCAGTTGAAGCCATCACCACAACTGGAAAATAACTCAAAAATTGTATCCTATTAAGTGTGCTGCTCTTGTATCACTTATACAACTTACCTGTAGACTTTGAATCACATTTCCCAGATTCTTTATGGGGGGTTGGGTGGAGGAGTGGGGTTCAGGGAGAAGGAAATAACAAGGAATTGGATTAAAAAAATTTTTGTTTTAACCTGGCAGACACTTCCTAACCAACACCCAAAAAAGTCCCTCGCAGAATATATTTTTTGAAAAACAGCTAAGCCAAATTGCCTAGTAGAGTAATTGAAACTGATAACATGTGTTTGTGATGAAAAACCTCATCCAAAATTTAATCAAGAACACAGATATCTCTTAGGATAGGAACAGAAATTTATTCTCTTCCCCAGGTGAAGAGGGCAGTCTTCCCCATGACCAATCATGAGGAAGAGGCACTTTACAAAAGGCAGAACAAGAATTTATACCCTAATGGGGTCCCCTCTCCCATTAGTTGGGGGGTGGGCTCAAGTCTCAGCATGAAAATCTTTCCCAATGATAAACAACAGAGGAGCCTGCCAAGGAGGCTGATTGACAGCAAAGGAAAGGGGGGTAGGGAAGAGTCCCAAAGCATTGGGGAGGAGTGAGCTTAGGCTGTCCCTGACTCCTCACTGGCCAGGAGGAGGGACCCACAGAGGGGAAAATCTGAAAGCCTCCTGAAAGGGCTTGCTGCTGATTAACAGCAGAAGAAGGAATGGGGGAAGGGAGAGGAAAGTTCTGAGAAGTTTTCACTTACCCCTCAGACAACATGTATCACTTTATATTTTGTAGTATGCTATTTAGTAATAGACCTGACTTTAACCTGTTAATTTTTAAAATTTATGTTGTTATAGCTGCAATTATTCTTTGGATTCTGCTTTCTTCATATACACTTTACACAAATCCTTGCTGAATGTTATTTGAAAAAAAATTTTCCCAATTGTATGTGAAAACTATTTTTACATTTTTTTTTTGTTTTGGGTTTTTTGTTTGTTTGTTTTTTTGCTTTTTGGAGAAGGCAATTGGGGTGGCTAGGTCGGCTAGGTGTCACAGTGAGTAGAGTGCTGGCCCTGGAGTCAGGAGGACCTGAGTTTGGATCTGGCCTCAGACACTTAACACACACAAAGAAAAAAAAATACCCTAGTCGTGTGAACTTGGGCAAGTCACTTAAACCCAATTGCCCTCCAAATAAAAAAAAAGAGAAGGCAATGCAGGGCAATTGGGTTTAAGTGACTTGCCCAAGGTCACACAGCTGGTAAGTGTTAAGTGTCTGATGCCAGATTTGAGCTCAGGTTCTCAGGTCTCCAGGGCTGTTGCTGTATTCACTGTGCCACCTAGTTGCCCTTATGTTTTTTTGGTTTTATTTTGCTTTTTTGGAGTGGGGAAGGTAGGGCAATTAGGGTTAAGTGACTTGCCCAAGGTCACACGGCTAGTTTTTGTGTTAAGTGTCTGAGGCCAAATTTGACCTTAGGTCCCCTTGATTCCAGGGCTGGTGCTCTATTCACTGTGCCACCTAGCCACGCCCCCTACATTTGTTTTTAAAAATTTTGAGTTGCAGATTCTTTCCCTCTCTCTTTCCTCATTCCTCCATGAGACAGTAAACAGTTTCATATAGGTTATACATGTGCAGTCATGCAAAACATTTGCATATTAGTCATTTTGGAAAGAAAACACAGACCAAAAAACCCATCAAAAAATAAAGTGAAGAATAATATGCTTTGATTTGCATTCAGACTCCATCGATTCTTTCTTTGGAGGTAGATAGCATTTTTTTTATCATGAATTGTTTGGAATTGTCTTGGATCATTGCTAAGAATAGCTAAGACATTCACAATTGATCATTGTATGATATTGCTGTTACTGTGTATAATGTTGTAGTTCAGCTCACTTTACTCTGCATCAGTTCATATAAGTCTTTTTGGGGTTTTCTGAAAACATCCTGCTCATCATCTCTTATAACACGATAGTATTCCATTACAATCATACACCACAGCTTTTTCACCCATGTCCCAGTTGATGGGCATCCCCTCAATTTCCAACTGAACGCTTTTTTTAAAAACGCGTTTTTATTTACAGATTGGTTCGAGTGAGTAAAAACTATCGGTCAGTTATAAGGGCCTGTATGGAAGAAATGCATCAAGTAGCAAGTAAGTTATTTTGTGAGGGAATTTGAAATAATATTTTTAGACCAATATGAAGTTACTTTTGTTATAGCATCTCCTTTTTTCCTCAAGTCTCTGATGAGGCCAACCCTTCTACTCTATGTGCCTTTTATTCCATTACCATCCTTTTCCAGCAGCTTGCCCCTTTAATCATCAGGTCCTTTTCTCTAATATCAAACTCTCCTTACCCATTGGTTCCTTCTCTACTGCTTTCAGATGTACCCAAGTCTACCTTATCCTTAAAAAAAGCTTCATTAGACACTTCCATCCCTGCTATCTTTCTTAAATTTTTTAGCAAAACTTATAGAAAAAGCTGTTTGCATTCATTGCCTCCACTTCCTCTCACTACAGCCCTTTGTATCTGGCTTCCTTCAACTGAAACTTCTCTTTCTAGTTACCAACAATCTCTTAATTGCCAAATCTGATGGTTCATTCCTTAGTCTTCACCTTCCTTGACTTCTTTGCTGCATTTGATACCATTGACAGCCTTCTTCTATTGAATGTGCTTTCATCTTTGCTCACTACTTCCTTTTGGATCTTCTCCTACCTGTTTGAGCTTTCCTTAATTTCCTCGGCTGGCTCATCATCTGTACCATGCCTATTAAAAGTGGGTGTTTGGGGCGGCTAGGTGGCGCAGTTGAGTCAGGAGGATATTCAAATCCAGCCTCAGACACTTAACACAAAAACTAGTTGTGTGACCTTGGGCAAGTCACTTAAACCCAATTGCCCTCCAAAAAGCAAAAAATAAATTTAAAAAAAAAGTGGGTGTTCCCCAAGTCTCTGTCCTAGGTCTTTTTCTGTCTCTACACACTTTCTCTTAGTGACCTCTTCAATTCCCGTGAGTTTAGCTGTCATCTCTTAGATATGGAAATTCAGCCCCAGTGTTTCCCTCCAGCTTCAGTTATGTATCACCAATTGCCTATTGGACATTTCAAGCTGAATGTCCCAGAGACATCTCAAACTTAACATCTAAAACAACCCATTATCTTTTTCTTCAAACCCAGTCTTCCTGTTTCTCGTAAAAGGCAACATTATTAGTCTCCAAGTTTGCAACTTCAGTGTTATCCTCAATTCCTCATTTTCCCTCATTCTACATATCCATCAGATCTTGTCATTTCTCCCTCCATAATATCTTTGAACTTAACCCCTTCTCTACTCACAGGAACATTCTCTTTCTCTCTCTCTCTCTCTCTCTCTCTCTCTCTCTCTCT
>NW_027187380.1:12854008-12900495 GCF_028583685.1 Petaurus breviceps papuanus | reverse complement strand
CTCTCTCTCTCTCTCTCTCTCTCTCTCCCCTTCTCTCCCTCTCTCTCTCCCTCTCTCCCTCTCCTTCTCTCTCCCTCTCTCTCTCCCTCTCTCCCTCTCCTTCTCTCTCTCTCTCTCCCTCTCCCTCTCTCTCTCCCCTTTCCCTCCCTCCCTCTCTCTCCCTCTCTATTTCCCTCTCTCTCCCTCTCCCTCCCTCCTCTCCTCCCCACCCCCCAAAATAATTGGGGTTGAGTGACTTGCCCTCTAGACTTGAACTCAGAATTTACTGACTTTAAGACTGCTACTATATCCACTGTGTAGGCTAACTGACCCTATTTTTATAATCTTTGGCAGTCATGGCCCAGCTTACTACCTCTTCTTCCAGGCATACTTATTCTTGATGATGTCTTTTATTTCAGTTTTTACATGCTAGTCATTATTGGTATTATGATACAACTTACTTAACCCCCTCTTTCCCCATTATGTTTTTTTAAGTTAAATTTTTATTTCATTTTTATGAAAACTTTCCTTTTCTTCTTATCTTTGCTCTTCCTTTCATTGAGAAAGCAAAACCCTATAACAAACATGTATAATCAAACAAAACAGATTGCTGCAAATTTGACCATGTCAAATTAAAAAAAAAAAGTCCCAATCTGCATTCTGAATCCATCAACTCTCTATCATGAGTTTTGAATTGCATTTTTTATCATGAATGCTCTAGAGTTAGTGGTTAGTCATTGTGTTGATCTTAAGTCTTTGAGAGTAGGTTTTTTTTGGGGAAGGGCAATTGGGGTAAAGTGACTTGCCCAAGGAGACATGGCTAGTAAATGTTAAGTGTCTGAGGCCAGATTTGAACTCAGGTCTTCCTGACTCCAGGGCCAGTGCTCTATTCACTGTGCCACCTAGCTGCCCCCAGAGTGTTTTTTCTTTACAATATTGTTGTTATTGTATTAAAATAGTCTCCTGGTTCTGCTCATTTAAGTCTCCAACAGTTCATACAAAACAACTCAGTAGGGGCGGCCAGGTGGCTCAGCAAGTAAAGAGCACCAGCTCCAGTGTTGGGATGACCTGGGGATCAAATCTGGTCTCAGATACTTAGCACCACACCCAGAAATAACTGGCCGTGTAAACTTGAGCAAGTTACTTAACCCCGATTGCTTAAAAAATAAAAAAATTAAAATGATACCTTGTATAAAAAAAAACCAAAAACAACTCAGTGTTCTCTGAAACCATGCCCTTTCATCATTTTTTATAATACACTAGTGTTCTATCACACTTTGTCCAGCTTTTCCCCAATTTAATGGGCATGCCCTTAGTTTCCAATTCTTTACCACTACAAAAAAGGCTGCAATAAATATTTTTGTACATATGGGTCCTTTTCCTCTTTTTTTGATCTCTTTGGGAAACAGACCTAGTAGTAGTATTGCTAGGCTAACTTAATTTCCCTTGCCTTTTGAGTCGCCTGAAGTTTTTATTCTTCTGAGATAATGGTGTAAAAACAAATTAAAATAATCAAAAGAAGAAAATATAGATTCTGGTAATAGCAAGGTCAGAGAGAAATCCTGTAACAAGTTCCTAGGGAAAACAGTAAAATTGCTGCTCATTGAAAGTATTTTTGTTTGTTTTTGTCAGTTGCTGCTCAAGATCCAGTCTGTGGTCGTCAGTATAGTAGTCAGGTACAGTTGCATCTTTATATCTATACCACTAACTTTTTAAAATGATATTTTATTTTTTCTGCAATTACATGTTAAAGCAACTTTTTACATTTTTTTTTTTTAAGTTTTGAGCTCCAAATTCTATCCCTTCCTTCCCTTCCTCTTCCCTAAGATGGCAAGCATTCCAATATAGGTCATACATGTATAATCATGTAAAATATTTCCATATTAGTCATTTGTACAAGAAGACAAGAAAGTAGTTGGCTTTAGTCTGTATTCAGACGATATTAATTCTTTCTCTGGAGGCAGATAGCATGTTTCATTATGAGACCTTTGGGATTGTTTTGAACCACTGTATTGCTGAGAATACCGAAGTCATTCACAGCTCTTCATCTTATAGTACTGCTGCTACTGTGTACCATGTTTTCCTGGTTCTGCTCATTTCACTTTGTATCAGTTCATGTAAGTCTTTCCAGGTTTTTCTGAAATCATCTTGCTTGTCATTTTTTATAGCACAATAATATTCCATCATAATCATATACCACAGCTTGTTAAGCCATTCTCCAATTGATGGGCATCCCCTCAATTTCCAATTCTTAGCCATCACAAAGAGAGCTGCTATAAATATTTTTTGTACAAATAGTTCCCCTTCCCCTTTTGTAAAAATCTCTTTGGGATGCACACCTAGCAGTACCATTAGTGGGTATGCAGTTTTTTTTAGTCCTTTGGGCATAGTTCCAAATTGCTCTCCAGAATGGTTGGGTCAGTTCACAACTCCACAGCAGTGTATTAGTGCCCCAGTTTTCCTACATCCCCTCCAGTATTTATCATTTTCCTTTTTTGCCATATTAATCAATCTGATATGTATGAGGTGGTACTCACCTAGAAAACCACAAGGTCAAGGATATCAAAGTTATCAGTAAAAAAATATAAAAGAAGGTGTTCTGTATCAGATCTCAAACTGTATTATATAACAGTAATTATCAAAACTTTTTGGTACTGGCTAAGAAATAGAGTGGTGATTCAGTAGAACAGATTAAGTACACAGTACATTGTAGTAAATGACCTTAGTAATCTAGTGTTTGATAAATCCAAAGATCCAAGCTATTGGGACAGAAGCTCACTATTTGGCAAAAACTGCTGGAAAACTGGAAAATAGTATGACAGAAACTAGGTATAGATCAACGCCTCACACCATATGTCAAGATAAGATCAGAATGGGTATGTGACTTACACATAAAGGGTGATACCATGAGCAGATTAGGAGAGTACAGAATAGTTTACCTGTCAGATCTATGGATAAGAATTTAGGACCAAACAAAATATAGAGAGCATTACAGAATATGAAATAGATAATTTTGATTATATAAAATTAAAAATGTTTTGCACACACAAAACCAAAACTGGGGGAAAATTTTTTGTAACAAGTCTCTCTGGTAAAGGCCTCATTTCTCAAATATATAAAGAACTGAGTCAGATTTATAAGAATACAAGTCAGTGCCCAATTGATAAATGGTAAAAGGATATGAACAGGTGGTTTTTAGATAAAGAAATCAAAGCTATTTATGGTCATTTGAAAAAATGCTCCCATATCACTAACTCTTATCACATCTGTTTTATACTTTTGAGTTCTTAAATGGTCATAGCTGTTGCTTGGCCATTCTTCCTAATTCAATTGTAAGGTCCTTGAGAGCAGAGATTGTCTTATCTTGCTTCCCTGTCTCAGAAAAAGACTGCACAATAATAAGTACTCAAGAAATATTGTTGATTGATTTTTAATCAACCAATGAAAATATTCATCCTAAATTTGCCAGATGAATATTGTTACCTAGGATAGAGTTGGGTTCTTAGATTGCTAGCCATACAGTTAGTATGGTGTTGGCATTTTCACCCATTTTTAGATCTGTTATTTTAATAAAAGATCTTAGTCTGAAGCTGAGGACTAAAACAGAAGTGTTCTACTTTCCCCTTTCTCTAATTACTAGAAAAATTTTAGTTTGCCCTACCTGGAACAAGAAGATTAATTTGCAATTTATTCTATCTTAATAGTGATCTTCTTATTTTCTATCCAATATGCTATGCCAGACTCAGCAAAGCATTTATTTTCTCATGCATGAGCTGTGACCTCAGGCAGTTTTCTGACCACTTCGTGGTTCAATTCCTGCTCTGCTCCATTACTATCACAGTGATTTTTCTCAAGTCTGTTCTTGATTTTTCCCTTAGGTTTCTATTCTTTCTGCAATGGAGTTGATTTGGAATCTTTGTGAAATCCTCTTTATTGAAGTCGCCCCAGGTGAGAATAATTTGATGTTGACATAATCTTAAAGGTATTTAAAGGTCATTGCTCTTCTCCTGCCTTTACCTTCTCATTGTTTCTGTTTTGTAGGATTTCTTGCCTAAATTACTCTTCTCATCTTTCATCCTTTTGAAGGATGCTTAAAGGCACGGACTTTCACTTTTGTCTTACAGTGTCTTTCACATTTTTGTACATTGTTGATTTTGTTGGTGAATTTCATCAGCCTCACCATCCAAACACTTAAATACCCAAAAGTGTGTGATATTTGGCATAGCACTGAATGGAAAGACTACTACTGGCACAGTTAAGACATTCCAAGAAATTAAAAGATTAGGTAGATTCTCTCTTTACCCTGTTGAAAGTATGTCCTTCATTCTCATAATTTTTATAGGATGTTTTCCATTGCCCTCATAATAGTTCTGCATTATATGTATTTGTGTCCACTTCTCATCCTTCTTATTCAAGTGTAGACTGGTGTTGTCAATTTTCATCTTGCATTCCTCATTCCTAGTATCATGCTTTCCCAGTAAGCACTTAATAAATGTATGTTGAATTGAATTCAGGTTGAAGCCCAGAGAATTTTGGAGATTTTCATATAACTTTGTAAAAAGAAGGGAATCTAACTCTGGGAATTTAATTCTTGGAATCATTGTTGCTTGTTGTGATAAATTGTTAAGGGTGCTAAATTGTGGGGCTTAGGGTGAGGATAACTATGAAGCTGCAAAGGGCTAATTGGTATTTCATTTTGTAGCTAGGCATTAGTTTATAGTAGCCCACATCTATATAATAATGGCCATGGGGATTAAATTGATAGCTAAGAGTCAGGAAATAGAGGCTATGGATGTATAGGTGCCAGTTTCAGTTGTGCTACTGGCGCAGTGCTTTTTTAGAGAGCTACTTATAATAACCAAGGATATGCCATTAATATTAATCGATAATTCTCCATAACCAGTCTCTGTGCCTTAGCTTGTGCATCTCTAATGTGGGAAAATGAAAGTTAACTATAGGGGAAACTTGAGGATTAATATGTGACTCTAATCTTTGCTCCCAGCTGGCCCTCTACTCCTTCACCTCCTTGACTGGGTTCGATTGCACGTGTGTGAAATGGATGGTTTGTCAGCAGATGTTCTTGGTAGTGAAAATCCAAACAAGCATGAAAACTTCTGGAATTTGGTGAGAACTGAATACAGGTTGGGGCTCTCTTCAGAACATTGGTACTAGGTGCTTTCGGGTGGGTCTGCAAGCGAAATGCCTTTCATTTCCTGTGGTTAGTTAATATAACCAGTTGAAATTATTGACTGTAGAAATATTTTTAATCCTTTCTCTCCTGTCCCAGAGAAAATAACAATAATTCACATTTAAATAGCACTTTAATCCTATAAAAGGATTTCCTCACAGCAACACTGAGAAATAGTTTGAATGTTATAATTTTCCTTTTTCTCCTCCCATTGCCTGCCTAGAATCCCTGGGTCAGGAAAGACAGAATAGTACAGAAAAATCCACCATAGGTGACACCCTTCTCCCTTGTCCTCCCTTCAAACCCCTTGCCTGAGCTAAAGCTGCCCAAAATACATCCAGCCACTGGAAAAACCAGCCAGCACAGGGAATGAACCTTTTTCTTCCCTTCACAGTCCTCCTCTTCTCAAGGTACATCAGGGTTACTGGAAAGCAGGAAGACCACCATCACAGGCATCTTTTCCCCTTGTCTTCCCTTTGTCCCCTTCTTCGACTTCAGGCCTTCAGAACCTTATCTGACTGGCTGCAGTAGGGAGGATTCTTCTCCTTGCCTTCCTTTCTCTATGTCCCTGGTTCCCAGCTACCAAGAACCCTGCCAGGTTATTTGACAGCTCATATCACTTAGATGAAGTGAGAGTCACCAACTGTTCTTATAGTTGAGATAGAAGATCCACCAGGCATTCAATCTGCCTTACCATTTCTTTTCTGAAGTCCTGCAGGCCTTTACCATGTGCCTTGTCTCTGTACCCTTCAGACTTCCTGATACTGTCATCTGGCCTCTTAATGCAATCTGAGGACCCCCTGGACCTTGTCATTAGTCAGCAGCTTTACCCTTGGGAATATTTTTTATGTTTTGTGTTCCCCAGTTAAGAGTGTTTCCTTAAGAGCAGGGACTTAGCACATAGTAAATACTTAATATCTTTGAATACCAGTATTTTTTCATTCATTTTACAGATGAGGAAACTGAGGCTTTGAGAAGTTTTCCCATGATCACGTGACAAGGAAATATTAGAGGCATAATGGGAACCTAAATCCAATATTCTGTTCACTGTCCCATGCTGTCTTTGAAGAGAGCATATTTTGGATGTGTAGTCAGTGAAGATCAGCTGAAAGGAATTTATAGTTAAATTTAGGATGTACTTACAAAGAAGTTCCCTACCTTTAAGACCAGTTCCAAATTCTATTAAGTCCTGCTACCTAAGGCCAAATTGGGTTATGGCAGGTAAAAGTTCTCTGATCACAGTGGATAATGCAGGCCTTTTCTGGTGGCCACCAGGGAACTCATGAAGACCTCTGCTAAGGTATAGTACTAGATGAGTTATTAGAGGTTCCAGGTCTAAATCCCAGTTCTATTACTTAATAACTTTATGACATTGGACAAACCACTTAAGCTCTTTGGGCCTTGGTTTCCTCATCTATGCATGGAGAGACTTTGAGCTCTAAGGAATCTTATGAGTCTGTGGTTATTTCTGAACCTCTCTTGGTTCAGAGAAGTCTTGTCAGGGAAGAAACCCATTTAGGACAGTAGGTGAGCTTTGGTTTGTTTTCTTGGGTTGTAAAGATAATGAAGAATTAATTCTGTCAGGGCGGCCAGGTGGCTCAGTGAGTAAGAGCACCGGCCCCAGAGTTGGGATGACCTGGGATCGAATCTGGGCTCAGATACTTACCACCATGCCCAGAAATAATTGGCCGTGTAACCTTGAACAAGTTACTTAACCCCAATTGCTTTAAAAAAAAAAAAAAGAATTCTGTTTTAAAAACTGGAACTTGGCAAAGGGGTTAGTATCTGCCCATAGGACCTAGAGGTGGTTCCTGATCCTTTGTTGGTGCAGAGAGATTCTCTGAGGTAGAAAAGTCCCTGTTGGATTAAAGAAGTAGATCTTCTGGATTCCTGGAGCTAAAAACTTTTGTTTAGGGAGACGGAATCCTCAACTGGGAACTAGCATTGGGGAGTCTGGCCTCCCTCTCTCCCCACCTCCCCCCGGCTTCCCAAAGATAAATGTGTTTGGGGTCTCTTGCAGGCGACTCTCTTCGTGCTGCAGGGCCGCCTGGATGAGGCACGGCAGATGCTGTCCAAAGAAGCTGATGCTAACCCAGCTTCAGCCAGCATGTGCAGAGTCCTGGGAGACCTGATGAGGACAATGCCTATTCTCAGCGTATGTAGCAATAACCTCATTACTGTGCACCATGTCCATATCAAGGAACCAACCAAATGGGGCTGTGGGAAAATTACTTTTTAAAAAGTTTTATTAACGCTCTTTTTCATGTTGTTTTCATTTTCCAATGATGTTCCTTTCCTCTCACATATGGTAGAACCCTCTCTCACTAAAATGCCATTAAGTAAAACACATCACCACATTGGCTGTGTATCTGACAACTTCACCTGTAATCTGCCTAGAAGTGGAAGGAGACCAATGAAGTCCTGACTGGTTTCTGCTGTGATCGGAATCCTGAAGCTTTCCAGGATTGTTTTCCTTTACACTGTGGTCATTGTTTAAATGGTTCACCTGGTTTTGCTTACAGTTCATAGAAACCCAAATTTTTCTGAATTTTTCTATTTGTCTTTCCTTTCAACAATGATATTCCATTATGCACTACAGTTTGTTTTACCATTTCCCAGTCTATGGCCATCTTTTTTTTCCAGCTCTTTACTACTACAAAAAGTGCTGATATAAATATTTTTGTGCATAAAAGATCTTTACTTTTTATTATTTTAAATATATGCCTAGTAGTGTTATTGCTGCTCCAAAGGAGGGAGGAAGGGAACTTTTCATAATGAGCCCTCTCCCTCTGTAGCCTGGCAATACACAGACGTTGACGGAACTGGAACTGAAATGGCAGCACTGGCATGAGGAATGCGAGCGACATCTTCAAGATGGCACCTTTGCTTCTAACCCCCACTTGGAGGCCCTCTGCAAGGTCTGTGAATAGTGGAGCTGGAGAGTGGTTAGTGGTCTTGTGGCCCAGGGGTTCTTCACCTTCTTTAGGGGTCTGAGGAAGTCTATAGATACATCCTGAAAATAACATTTCTAAAAGCATAAAATAAATATATAGGACAACAGAGGAAAACAGGTATACTGAAAAACATCTAAATACCTTAAAAACAACTTCACAGTCCTCTGGTGAAGAACCCCTACTCTGCCTGGTTAGGTTGCCCAACAGTAAAAGTCAAGACCCTATCCTGTCAGAAGAGGAGGAGCCATCTGAAGGGAGATAATAATGTCCCTTTGTCTTGGGGATGAGGACTTGTCTTAAGGGGAATGGACTGTGCTAAGCCCCCCATTCCCAGAGCTGACAGAAGCCTCTTTCCTTAGATCATGCTGGGAGATGACAATGCTTTACTGCAGCAGAAGGAACTTCTCAGTAACTGGTATCATTTCCTGGTGACTCGGCTTCTCTACTCTCACCCCACAGTGAAACCCATTGAGCTGCACTTCTATGCCCAAGTGAGTCTGAGGTCCCACTGCAGCGGTGGCGAGGCCCCTGTGCTCTGAGAAAATCAGGCTTTTATCTTTCAAAGAATGTTTTATTGTTGCTCTTTTTCTTTAAGTCATAGTTATTACTTTCCCCCTTCCCTTATCAGATCTTGCCTTGTAACAAAGAAGAAAAAAAGCATCTGATACAGAAATGTTATCTTAACATTCTCTGTAATATTCTATTTTATTAGACACCTAGTCTCTACTGTGAGAGAGGGGGTATGTTTCATTATATCTTCCTCAGGAATTTTGAATTACTCAAGAGTTCAACTTCATTTAAGTGATCTTTTCATGTAGTGTTTTCTGCTTATTTCATTCTAATACCAGTTCATACAAATCTTTTTATTTCTCTGAATGTTTCACCTTCATTTCTTCCACACAACAAACCATTAGATGGTTTGTTTGTTTTTTCCAGCTATCCCCTAATCAGTGGGAACTCAGTTTGCTTCCAATTCTTTCCTATCATAGAGAGTACTCTTAGGGATATTTTGATATCCATTGGATCTCTATTTCTGTTGTCTTCACTGGGGTATATGTCCAGGAAAGGGAATACTAGGTATAGACTATTTTAGTCCGTTTTCCTGTGTAATTCCCGCTTGAAATCCAGGAGGTTAGATCACTTCACCCTTCATTGGATTAGTTGGGTGATACAGTGGATAGAGCACTGGCCTTGGAATTAGTAAGAGCTGCATTCAAATCCAGCCTCAGACACTTATTAGCTGTGTGGTCCTGGGCAGATCATTCAATCCTGATTGCCTCAAAAAACCCAAAACAAAACAATGCCTATCTTCCCACACCCCCTTCAACATTAATTGTTCTTATCTGTTTTCATTTCTACCAACTTGTAGGGAGTGAGGTGAAACCTCAGTTATTTTATGTTCCTCTTACTGTTAGTGATTTGGAGGGTTTTTTTGGGGTGATCTTTAGGTTACAAAACTTATTTTGAATTATGTTAATGTCCTTTGAACACTTGTATATTGAGGAATGGCTCTTGGTGTTTTGTCAATTCCCTGCATATTTTGGGTATCAGCCTTTTAGTGGTGATGTTCCTCTTTATTGATTTTATTAAAACAAAAACTTTTTAGTTTTACATAATGAAAATTTACCACTTTTAAAACTTTTAAAGTTTTCTCTATTCCTTGTTTTGTTAAGAATCATTCCCTACCCATAGTTGAAAAAGGTGTCCGATCTTGTTCTCTTCTGATTTTTTAGATTCAGGTCATACCATAAATGTTGGCCTAATTCTAATTTCTGATAAACTTCCTTCCAATTTTCCCAGCAGTTCTTTTCAAAAAAGTAATAGATTCCAAGGTAGTCTGATTGGGTCCTCTTCGGGTAGATCCCAAGAATTTTTATCCACCCTTGTAATTGAGTTCATATTGTGATTTTGCCACAGTCTAGCCTAGATCTCTTTCTGGGAGGTGATAGTAGTCCAGAACCCCTGGACAACATTTTGATGGCAGCCTTTGAATTTGACATTCATCAAGTCATCAAGGAGTGCAGGTAGGAGTCTCTCTGGTCTTCTTTGTCTGTGTCTCACCCCTTGCCAGTCTCTCCCTCCTAGGAAAGTTGTGCCTATCTGTCTAGCTGCAGGTGATAACTTTTCCTTGAAAAGGGGGTGGTCTTTCTGAAGGGTAGAAATAAATAGGGCTACCATAGGTCCCTAGCTGGTCACATTATATCCAAGAGAGTAGGAAATACCTCATAAGAAAAAGCTGCCCAGGTTGAGATTGTTTTCAGATTTCTTCTAAACTACCTACCCTGTCTTCCTTTTGCATCGACATCTGTCTCTACAGCATTGCCCTGAGCAATTGGTGGTTTGTTGCTCACTTGACAGACTTACTTGATCACTGCAAGCTTCTCCATTCCCACAACCTCTAGTAAGTATGGCAGAGGGTGGTGGCAGGGAGTGGGCCACTGCTGTATGATACTCCTGAGAGGAGTGAATTGAATAAATAGAGATGGAAACAGTCTGACTGAGAGTTAGAACCTAGATAGGAGAAAGGCTTTGGTTGCTAATAATCTCATGGTAAGTTTTATTTCAGTTTTGGTTCCAATATGCGAGAATTCCTTCTGCTCGAATATGCATCAGGACTGTTTGCTCATCATAGGTAGGAATACTTGGGAATCTTTTGGTGAAATTGGGAGAGGGGTGGTTTGGACTATTATGCAGCCAGCTACCTACTAGCAACAGGGGCATAGAACATTTATCTCAGTTGCTAGTGCCTACTTTGCCTAAAATAGCAGTTCGACACACCCTGGGTTTCCCCATACCCTCTTCCTTTGGGAATTTTGTTTTCAGCCTGTGGCAGCTAGGTGTGGATTACTTTGACCATTGTCCAGAGCTGGGCAGGGTTTACCTGGAGCTACATATTGAGCGGATTCCCCTAAACACAGAGCAGAAGGCCCTCAAAGTACTTCGGATCTGTGAGAGGAGGCAGATGACTGAACAAGGTAAGGCTGCCCTATTCTTGACTGCATTTATTCTGTGATGAAGTCAGTGAGCCTTTGTACTTGTCACTCCCATTGTATGCCAAACAGCAGGGTGAGGATTAGGTAGTAGGAGGAGGTCTCTTCACTGTCAGTCTGAACCAGCTAGATAATGAAAAACATGGGGAGTGCAGAAGTTAGTAATCTAGTACAAATGATAACATGCTCATGAGCTAGAATGAATCAGGGAGCAGGCTTACTAGAAAACATTTTACTGCTATTTAAATAGTAATTATTTTCATGAGAATTTTTATCTGGCAGCCCCAAATGTAGCATGACTTAATGGATGGAATGCTGTTATTGGAATCACAAGGACCTAGGGTCCAGTTCCATTTCTGACACTAGCTATGTGATCCTGCACTGGTTCTTTAACTGCTATAGGCCTCACTCTCCTTGAGGAAGCAGTGTCCTATATTTTGGGTTAAAATTTACTACCATTTACTACCCCTGTGACCTTGGGCAGGTCATCTAACGTTTGTTTCCTTCTTGGTAAAATGAGGTAGACTATTTGATTCTAAGTTTTTTTTTCCAGGCCTATCTCCAAACAAAACAAAATTGTAAAGATTTCCTCCTTCCTGTGTCTTTCAAGTCCCCTTTTTCTCCCTCTAAAGGATTTACTCTAAACTTAGATGTTGAATGGTAAAAGCTAGATACTATCTTTAAGGAGAGACAAGACTAAATAGTGCTCAAGACCCAAAGGAACGAAATCTGTTAGGTGGGATTTGAGGCACCATTTCAGATGAGGGAAATATTTGAGGGCCTATGGGGTCCAGTTCCTTAAAATGCAACATTTGGCAGCCACTTGCTAAGAACAATTCTGTGGGGGATACCGTGATATTGGGTATTTGAGGGCAGAGCAGTGACACTGTGACTTATAACACTGAAGATTTCCAATCTTCTCTTCAAAGTTCTTTACTTAGCTGGTATAAACATGTATAGTGGGGGGAATAAGTCATGCATGAGTGGGAAAGGAAGTGCCCTGGTAGATGTGGAGAGGGCTGTCTAGAATCTGCTATTTGTTTTCTTCCTTTTGGAAAGTCCGAAGCATCTGTAAGATACTTGCCATGAAAGCTGTCTGCAACAACCGCCTGGGCTCTGCCTTGTCCTGGAGTATCCGAGCCAAAGATGCAGCTTTTGCCACCCTTGTTTCTGATAGGTGGGTCTGGGCAGGGTTTTCTTCCTCATTCTTATGAACAGTTGGCTGAAGGGAGGTCTTACCAACTTTTCTTAGGGTTTAATGGGGTGGGAAAGTACCTGCTGTCCTTGACTTCACCAAGGGTATTCCTCTTCAGGTTCTTAAAAGATTACTGTGAACGGGGCAGTTTCTCAGACTTGGATCTCATCGACAACCTGGGCCCAGCTATGATGCTTAGTGACCGTCTGACTTTCCTAGGTATCTCTCAGGGGTTGCTCATCATGCCCAGAAGAGGGGTGCAGATCATGTCTCTGTCGGCGTCTGCTTGGGCTTGGAAGACCAGGGACATCCACTGCAGCAAAATGTTTTCAGATCTTGGAGCTACATTTCTGCTCCATATAGTGGCCAGATTGGGGTGGGGGGAGGACAGGCAGATGGACTTTAATCTTTTTTTCCTGCTACATGAGGATGTTCTTTTGTATTAATAGCACCTGTAGTTTTCCTGAATCCAAGGCCTTATTGATGACAGTCTGAGTTTCTGTCTCTTGAATCAATAGGAAAGTACCGTGAGTTTCACCGGCTGTATGGGGAAAAGCGCTTTACTGATGCTGCTTCACTGCTGCTGTCACTGATGACTTCCCAAATTGCTCCTCGATCCTTCTGGATGACACTACTGACTGATGCCCTTCCTCTACTAGAACAGAAACAGGTGCCAGCCCACAATAGCCTTTCCCCTCTGTGGATTTTGGTACTTAAGAATTGATACCACATAATCCAATCTTTTTTCAGGACTTAACCATAATATAAGCTACAGACTTAGGTATTTAGTATTTTTTAAACTGATTTGACTGGTGAGGGCATCTCTGGAGCTGAAACCCTGCCTTTGACTTATTGACAGATCGAGTGGGGGGTTGGAGAATGTGAATTTAGGAGCTATCAGCTTCTACCTACCTCCAATGTTCTGCTGATTTGTACCTGTTTACTTTTGAGAATTATAGGTTTGGCCTATGCTAGAGCTTTATACCTAGTTCTTAATCAAGGAATGTAATCCACCTTCTCCCCTCAACCTTCAATTCTTCCTTAGGTCATCTTTTCTGCTGAGCAAACCTATGAGCTGATGCAGTGCCTAGAGGACCTAACAATAGGAAGACCGGAGTCCAGAGAGCTCGAGGGCCAGAGACCCCAGGTACTTGGGTCCCAGTTAAAGTGGGAGGCTTGCACAGTGGGTGAGACGGGCTGTGCCTAACAAACTCTGCTTCTAGGAGGATGACATTGAGACAACCAAAGTGGAAATGTTGAGACTTGCTCTTGCACGAAACCTTGCACAGGCAATTGTGAAAGAGGGAACCTTGGAAGGCTCATGAAATGGCCAGAGAAGCCTGCCAGGACTTTGTACGGCTGTATGTTTTTCTAAAAATAAATGCTTTCTTTTTAAGCAAATAAAAGGACATTTCTGTATTCAATCAGGAAGGATGATGTGAACTAGGAAAGGGAGGAGATGTAGTTTGATTTTCAGATGTCCTGGCATAATTTTGGCCTCGAGCTCCACTTTTTACAATGTCATATCTGTATCTATCCAGGAACACTTTTTCCCCCTGTACATACATACCAAGTTTATATCTTAAAGCTTCCAAGTGGAGTCAAACCCTACAGAAAATGTTTATTTGACATGCAGCAAAACCAGTGCATTTAGAGACAGTAATGTATAGTTCAGCTGCAACCTCAACATACAAACAAGTTACATTCATTAGGTTCAGTGCCCAAAGCTTCTATGTTGCCACACAATTAAAACTATCTTTTCTGGCTAGGGCACCAAGGCCATCAGGAAAGGTTGTGTTCCTCAGCTGTAGTTCAACTGATTCACATATATCTGAAGCAGGCAAACCTGCTTTCTAAATGGGCATATAGGAGCTACATTGAACTTTAATGTTGGCTGGGAAAGAATAGAAGGGATGTAGTTGGCTACCCTCTGGGGTAGATGTACCATCTGTCCTCCTTCTTTCCACCTTTGCAGAAAGGTAGCTATCAAGCCCTCTGACAGGCAGGGCCAGTTGGCTGGTAGGTGAAGTTGGGTCTTGTGAACCTCTCTTTTCATCAGCTTCTTCCTCCAGACCTACTGTCTTGCTGACAGTGTCAACAGATACTCCAGGGAGGAAAGGAGAGGCCAGATGGCCACTTGTAGCTTTGGACACATACAAAGCCTAGTGCAATTTGTTTACGTTATTACTAATTCTATACATCCAAGTGTGCTACAAAGTGTTCATAGAAGCATTCTTCAGAAGCCTGAGTGGCAGGATAGGGAGGCAGTTCTTTATTCTGCACTAAGCAGGGAGAAGAGGTATCATTTCTATACCAAAGTTCATTGGCCCAAGCTTTGAACTAGCACATGTTCCCCTACCCCCTGCACGGGGGGAACATTGGTTGCCTTATCTTTCCATGTTCTATCTAGTTAGTTCTCTTGCTGTACTTGTAGCACACAGCCAGCAAACACCTGACATAATATGAGGAAAGAGTTCATCACCCTTGTTACATTTCTTATCAGCTTCCAGGATATAATACTGAGAGGAAGCAGTTGTGGGGGTTTAGCCCAAATACCCCTATGCCAAGGGTCTTTGGTGGTGGTAACAAACCAGGTGTTAATTAGGGACAGAGGATCTGGGAAAATCTTTCTACAGGCAGAGCTCCCCTCTGAAGAAACTGATCCAGGCCAGATATTGCTTAGGAGAAGAGAGAACCATCCACCTTGACAGTTGACTGTGCCTTGTCCCTCAGCTGTATCATTATTTCAAGTTATTAAAGTAGAAGGGGGAAAACGTGTGTGGATGGGGGGTGGGGGGGGTGGTTCCCTTCAAGACCAAGAAGTGGCCAGTTCAGCACTGCCCAGTTTCCATGTTCCAGAGTAAAACTAAGCACTGTTGTCAGGCCACAGAAACAAAGCAGGGCTGCATATGTGGTCCTTGTCCTTTCTGGTACAGGTGGCAGCATTCCTTGTCCTCTTTGCAGAGATCACAGCTGTCCTGATAGGTCATAGGTTCCCCCACTGGTCCACTGGGGGAAACTGGTCCACTTCACCCACCTCTGTACTGAGCTGATCCCCAAGGGCAAAGGTCAGCTTGTAACGCAGACGTACCTTCTCCTAGAAGAGGGACAGAATAAGTGATTAAGAGCATGTGAAATTTAGTTTCAGGAATCCCTATTTTAATATCATACTAGGAGTATTTGGTGTCCTCTTTCTTACTGGAGGCAGCTAGGAGGGGCCTTTAGCAGTCAAATGTACCTCTCATCTTTAGCTTTCATAGCCTCAGCACTTTAGGTGTGGCTCTTAATCATTTTGTAGATTAAGGGTTCTTATCTCGGGTTAAGGTTAACTTTTTTGATAAGTACATTAAAACAGAATTGGTTACATTTTTAATCCTACTTTATGTATTTAAAAACATTCTGAAGAAGAAAATGATGAAGAACATGCTCTAGGTAGACCTGGTTTTTCTCAACTCACCTTCAGTGGATTGGCCAGCAACATAACCTGGGTTATGGCTGCAGGTGGCTGGATAGGGTTGAATGGAGATAGTTCTATCCCTGAGGGAGGCTGCAGCTTCACCTTCATGGACTAAAAATAGAAGAGAACTCCTGACAGTGGGAGAGCTAGCCAGGGGGAGGGGGAGATGACACACCAGTCACACAAAGAGGCACAGGAATCCAGCTATGTCACGTGGAGGGAAATTATGACTTGATGCATCGAAGACAAGCAAATTCTGTCTCCCAGATGAAGGCCAGGAAATATTCCCTCTTTGGGAGGGGAAGGGGAAGAGGTGGCCCAGGGCTAGCAGTAAATGCCAGAGTACCTTGGGCACTGCTGCCTGAAGCACAATGCTCTTCACAGGCAGTGGAGCCGTGTTCAGCATGGACACCACAACCACCAGCACATCAGGCCGCCCAGGTGGGCACTCCTTGGCAAAATGAAAGAGGATTCGGAAACCATTTTTGTCATAGGCTGTCACTGGAAGAGCACTGCCTAGGTGGGAGAAAAAGGATACAGGCAAGTCTGGAGAGCTCAGGCATGATGCCTTGATCTTCCTCCCACACGGGGAAAGACCTCAAAAAGGAAAGTTCAACAGGCAGTGCCCATAGCAGGAGAGAAATGTCCCAGATCCTGCTCTCAATAAAAGTCTTAGCCCTTTTCCACCTCAAAATGCCCAAGCCCCAGCTGCCAAGATACCTACTTGGTTTGATAGATTCCAATGGGACGTGGACATTGGTCAGGGAGAGTTCATTTCCCTTCAAGGGGCTTCCCTGCTGGAATGGCAGCGGTTGAAACAAAGGGCTGCCGGGCCCAGCAGGGAAGGAGACAGGTGGCCCCACTGGAGTGTTGCTGGGGATGATCGGGGAGGTGACCCCAGGGAAGAAGCTAGAGGAGACAGGTTTCACCAAGCCTGATGATGTCCTGGGCAAGAAACAGAAGAAGTTACAGAAGGTGCCAAAGCTGCCTAGTTCACTACTTAAGAGACTACAGCATTATTTTCCCAACTCAATAGGGTCCCTCCTACCCTCTGCCATTCTCTAGTTCTAAGATCTGAGCCAAACTGAAACTGGACCAACCCTCCCTATTCCCACACTAGCTCCTCCCCAGAATGCCAAAGACCAGCCCCCAATTCCTCTACTGATCTTGCTCCCTCTGCTAAGGAACCTTTTACCACCGCCACTCCCCTCCTCTCCCCTGCCCAATTCATTACCCTTTAGTCTCTTCCAGAAGCTGGTTGAGAACATCCAACTGGTGCAGGGAACTATCACCCACTGTTGAGATGAGGTACCCGGGGGCTGGTGGCCCCACCTTTTGGGGTGTTGCCGAGGCCAGTCCCATGGAGAACAAGAATGAGCCTGTGTTGGGGGCAGGGACGCTGGCCTTGGTAGCGGGAGCCGTAAAGGGAAGAGGCAGAGGGGCTGGGGAGCTGTTCAAGGGCTGTGTAGAGGACTGGAGGAAAGGGCTGCCCTGGGAGTTGCAGACAATAGTCAACAGCTCTGGGCTGAAAAATCCTACATTTGACTTTATTGTGCCACAGAATGATGGGATGTGGGACCCCTGGGCATTTAGGGGTCACAAATCTATACCCTCCATGCCCTTTTCCCTGGTGATGATACTTCATTTTCCTAAATTTAACCCTAAACTGGGATGTCCCCAAGGGTAGGACCCAGGCTCTTAACATTCTCGCCCCAGACTATGCTTAAAATAAGGTTCCACAGTGAACATTCAATAGGAGATGCTAGCTTTTTCCTACACTACTTAAAACTGGCTACTGAGGTAGGGATCTCAATGGCTTCCCCATCACCTCACCACCCAGGGTATGTTGTCCTCCTACCTGGTACAGGTTCCACTGGTTGTTCCCTGTTGACTCTTTGGGAGCAGTGCTAGGGGCTGGGTCAGCGAGGCCTGAAAACACACAAAATAGTTGGAAGTGGGAAAAAAGTACTGGATAAAATTGCCCAGAAGCCTCAAATCCAGCTCCATTCATGGTAAAGTTAAGACCTCGCCTCATTCTGGAGCCCATCTGAAGGCTCTCACCATCAGTCAGGTTTTAAGATGATGGGAACTGCTTGGAAAACCAAGAACAACCTCCAGAGCAGGCAGACAACACTGGGAGAGGAGCACAGGAGAGCAACACATTCAGAAACTATTGTGGTGCAATAACGTCTTACATTAAGCTTTTCCTAATGGCTCTCCTAAATCTAACCTGCTGCAATTCATGTGGTGAGAGGGAATCTCTTTATTCCACACATTACAGAAAACAACACAGCTTTCCTCCATCTGTTATCATTTCTTCCCAGGGCCCTCTATAATAACCTAGGTTGACACTGAGCCCCTCCTCAAAGGTTTTACCTAAGCATAACAGCTCTTCATCCAGCAGGGAGAGAGAGTTGGTCACACCCCCGCCGGTCCCAGAGGAAGCTTCAGCCTGACTAGATGAGCAGCTTCGTGGAGGGGGTGGCAGGATAGGGATGTCTGAAGAGGGTGCAGCAGGCTGTGGGGCCAGCACCAGGGGTGGGCTGCTAGACACATCCAATTCAGCAAGATCAATCAGAGTGTTGAGGTTGCTGGAGGGGTTGCTTCCTGAATGGAGAGGAGAAAAGGGTGGTGAAGATGATTATAACAGCTAGAAGAGAACTCTAAGGCTAACGCTTGCAGACTCCAGACCAGCACCAGTTTGGCTTGCTGAGGTTATAGGTTAAAGCAGTAAGAGTAGAGAAGGCAGGTTCCAACAGTTTTCATTTGTTCTGTATCTCTCAAAGGTAATTTAAATTAAATCAAAGGAGTTTTTACTTAGTTCTCTCACTGTCTTTGGGCATCCCAGCTGAATCTGAGTGTTCTCCTGATCCCACATGGCAATTTGTAAATCATAGATGGATTTGGATTATGAAATCAAGGCAAGGCTGGAAGAAAAAAGCCACCAGGATTTTGAGAACCAGAGTTATTTACCTTCCGGGGCAGATATGGCTAGGGAAGCCACCTCACCATTAATGACCTGTCCTTCAATAATTTTTTTATAGGAGTTGATAACCCTTGAAAGATTGTCGCTGGCTTGCAGGATGTCTCCTGGAGAAGAGAGTACCACTGAGTTAATACCTCCCTGTGAAAACCCAAACTCTTGGAGTTCTCTGTTGACCAACATCTCTCACTTTCTCACTCACCTAAGCTGCTATCATTGTCTTCTGTCTCACTGGCCAATTTAAACAATGTTCTCCTCTTGGTTTCACATTGATCATACAGCTCCTGGGGAAGACCAATGCATAATCACAGAATTTATAAATAAAAGCCAGAAAGAACCTTAAAAATCTAGTCCAACTGGGGGACGGCTAGGTGGCAGAGTGAATAGAGCACCAGCCCTGGAGTCAGGAGGACCTGAGTTCAAATCCGGCCTCAGACACTTGACACAAAAACTAGTCGCGTGACTTTGGGTAAGTCACTTAACTTCAACTGCTCTCCAAAGAGAAAAAAAAAATCTAGTCCAACCCACTTTTAGAGATGGTGAAATTAAGATACAGAGAAGGTATTTTTCCAAGGTGACATAGCTGCTAGTTAATAACTGAACCAGAACTAGGACCCATTTCTTTTAATTCCCAAACTAGTGTGCTTTCTACTGAACTACCTGCCTAATGTTGCTAAGCTTTGGTACTAAAAAATATCTGTAGTACCTGAATATGGATGGACTACACTGTCAGGAGTTGGGGAAGTCTGTCACTGGCTCCATGATCAAAACTTGTTTTATTAGATTTAAAAGGGAACCAGGTTGCAATTCGAGCACAAGACATCAAATATCCCCTGGATTAGCTGATGATCTCTTGCCTTCAATTAGAAATACCCCATGATTTTTAGTCCTTCTACTAAGCATGCTTACCTTCATGAGTTCTTTATCTGCCTCTGATGAGTCCTCCTTACTATAATGAACCAGCATCTCATTGAGAAGTTTTACATTGTTGTTGACTTCCTCTAGAGTATGTAGTCGTTTGGTCACCTTCTGGATCCTAGCCTCATCCTGAATCAAGAAAGGATGGAGAGAGATTTAAAAAAAAAACTCCAGTCACCAGTAACTTAGAATTATTTTAAAAATTCTATATTTTGCTTTTACAAAGCAATTCCCACTATATCCATTCCTTCCCAGAAAGCCATCTGTTATAATAAAAAAACAATAGATATGTGAAACTACTACATCAATGAGGTCCTATTATTAATATGCAGTGTTCTCCACCCATAGAATCCCTCACCTTTACAGAGAAGCGAGGGAGGTGAATTTTCATTTTTCATTTTTGAGGCAAGACTGGTCATAATTTCACAGCATTCAGTTTAAAATTTTTTTATTGTTCTATCCACTTACAATGTTGGGAAATGTAAAATGAAAACAACTAAAATTTCATCTCACACTCCAAAAATTGGCAAAGAGGACATAATTAATGTTATGAAGAGGCAGCAAACTAAATAATAAAAATAATAATTCTAAAAAGAAAAAGATAAGCACACTAATATACTATTTCTGGAGTCTATGAACATTCTGGAAAGTAATTTGAAATTATGCTAAGAAATCAACTAATTGTCTCTTTCATTCAGAGTTCCCATTGCTAGGCATGTGCCCTAAGGAGATCAATGATAAAAAGAAAGGTCCCACATGTACCAAAATACTTGTGACAGCACTTTCTCTAGTGCAAAAAACTATGAACAAAGTAGATGTCTACTAACGGAAACACTGCTAAACAAATCACGGTTCACAAATGTAAAAAATGTTACAATTCTATAATAAACAAACAGAATTGTAGGAAATGGATACATAGTAACTGACAAAGTGAAGTAAACAGAACCATGAAAATTATAGACGATGACTGCACCAATATACATGAAAGGAACAACAAAAATCTTCAATGCACCCAATCTCCCTACCTCCCAAAATTCCACTCAGGGTTCAGTTGTGAGCCCCAGGACACCCACTATGGCAGGGAAGGTTCTTCAGCTTTTGCCCTCTTCTTGGACAGTAGAAAGAGAATTTCACTTCTCAAGGGTATTGATTATGTATTAGTTTGGGTACCTGACCTAATCTGATCTCAATTCCCTAATTCCACCCTCTACAGATAGAAGAATATTAATCCTCCTCATCAACAAAGACCTCCCTCAAGAATGAGTCAACCTTACTCTCATTGGATTTGGCTTAAGGAGGGAATAACATACACACTTAATTGGGTATCTTACCCTACAGGAAAGTAGGGGGGAAAGAGATAAGAGGGGAGAATGATAGAAGGGAGGGCAGACTGGAGAAGGGGGTAGTCAGAAGCAAACACTTTTTTTTTTTTGCCTTTTGGAGGGCAAATTGGGATTAACTAACTTGCCCAAGGTTACATGGCTAGTTTTATTTTTGTGTGGGTGTTAAGTGTCTGAGGCTGGAACAGAACTCGAGTCCTCCTGACCACAGGGCTGGCGCGCCACCTAGCCACCCCCATGAAACAAACACTTTTGAAAAGGGACAGGGTCAAAAGAGAAAATAGAATAAACTGGGGGTGGAATAGGATGGAGAGAAATATAGTCTTTCATAACATGACTACTATGGAAATGTTTTGTACAACTACACATGTATAACCTATATTGAATTGCTAATCTTCCCAGTGGGGGTGAGAAGGGAAGAAGGGAAAGAATCTGGAACTCAAAGTTTTAAAAACAAATGTTAAAAAATTGTTATATGCAACTCGGAAATAAGATATACAGGCAACAGGATACAGAAATCCATCTTGCCCTACAAGAAAGTAAGGGGGAAGGGACAGCTAGTTGGCTCAGTGAATAGAGCACCGGCCCTGGAGTTAGGAGGACCTGAGTTCAAATCTGGCCTCAGACATTTAACACTTACCAGCCATGTGACCTTGGTCTAATCACTTAACCCCAACTGCCCTGCCCTCCCCCCTCCAAAAAGAAAAAAAAAAGGGGGGGAGAAGAAGGGAAGGGAAGGGTTAAGGTCGGATATATAAGAAGGAAGACTGGGGGAAGGAATAATCAGTATGCTTACCATCTTGGGGTGGGGGATAGGGAAAAGATGGGAAGAAAATTTGGAACTCAAAATCTTGTGGAACTGAATGTTGAAAATTAGAAATAAATAAATTCTGGAATGAAAATACAAAGACAAAAACAAGAAAAAAAAGACCAAAAAAAGACCTCCCTCAAGGCCAAGACATTATACACGCAATGAGAAGCTGGTGTCAAGGATAATGTTAAGAAGGAAAGAGCTTGTTGTTTCATGACCACCTGGTACCCATTTCCACTGCTATGTCAAAGCATTAAGGTGTACTCACCTCTTTCACCATGGATTTGATCAACTTGTTGGCCTCCTGGAGGTCATCTGGATTTTTGCTTTTCAACAACTTGGCTAACAGCTGAAAGAAGAGGACATCAAAAATGAGATCACCATGAACCTGGTGCTAAATAACCACTCCAGAGTGACTCTAGTACTTGATTTCTGTTTTCCTTAATAAAAGGATTTGTTCCATGAAGCTTGGATTCAGTCAAAGGGCCACACTTGAGGACCTAGAGAGCCACATGTATCCCTGAAGCAGCAGGTTCCCCACCCTTGGCTTAGCCATTCCTGACTCTGGATTGCCAAGATTCTCATGTTCAGACTGGACCTTACCTTGGATTTCTCCTCATCATCAAAAACAGGATTCTTGGGACGAGGTGGTGGGGAGGGTATGAGTGTTCGGTCCATAGGAATCAGTGGGTCAGACTGCACAATCCCTGAAACAAGAGCCATAGAATAAGGGTGTTCACTGATACCAAGGGCAACAACTTTCCTTCTTTCCTTTTCCTCATTAAAAGTATGAATGCTAGGGGTGGCCAGGTGGCTCAGCGAGTAAGAGCACCGGCTCCAGTGTCGGGATGACCTGAGGATCAAATCTGGGCTCAGACACTTAGCACCACACCCAGAAATAACTGGCCGTGTAACCTTGAGCAAGTTACTTAACCCTGATTGCTTAAAAAACAAAACAAAAGAAAAAGTATGAATGTTATCCCTGAGAATCAGACCAACAAGGGTAGTTAATACTACAGAGAATACTTTTAAATAGCACTTTAACAGTTATGAAAAAAGTCCTCACAAAAGTTGGGTGAGGTCTTATTTACCTCTATTTTACATAAGATATAACTGAGAGCCTGAGCAACTAAGAAATGACTAACTAGGATTAGAGCCAGAAAGTGCCAGAGATGGAGGCTCTAACCTGGTTTCTTGACTCCAAGAGCTGTGTTCTTTCCCATCCACCTGCACTGCCCACTACCTCTTTAAGGAGATATAAGGGAGTCTCAGGACAAAGGATCTAGGTTGGGGTAGGGAACCTGAAGCCTCAACGCCACATGTTAGTAAAAGGATTTGTTCTGTGGCCACACTTGAGGACCTAAGGGGCCATGAGTGACCTTGAGGCTGTAGGTTCTACATCCCTGATCTGGGTGATGTTCTAGGCCCCTTCACTCTGCTGAGACACAACTTCCTACTATGTGCTCTGGAAGGAAGGGGAAAGTGAATGCAATGAGACACTCACCCTGTCTCTTAAGCATCTGGTAAGCATCCTTGATTTTGGACTCTTCTGGCAGGGCCACTGTCCAGCTGTATAGCAGCTCAATGACTTTGGCTTTCACCTTCTCTGAGATCCTGTCCCCCAAGTACTAAGAGTAAAAGTGAGACAGGAAAATCTAATAATTGTATTCTGAAGGCAGGAAAAGTGGTAAGGCTCTCTTTATTTTAATTAACTGGTGGCTAATTATCTCTAGTCCTCAAGCCTACTAAGACAGCAGGTTTTAAAGGTTATGTGTGAGAGAAAGGGGAGGAGGGGTAAGAGAGGAAACTACCTGTGGTATATCTGTATCAATCTGGGATACAGTCTGTGGTTAGGCAGGGGCCAGGAGTTCTTGTCACTGCATTTCCATGCATAATCTGCCAGAAACACAACTGCATTTTATCTTGAAGGAGTTAAAGGGAATTTCTTTAGTAAGTGATAAAGGGTCCCAATGGCCCCTCATGGCAGTGTTCAAAGCTAAGTGACACTGACTCAACAGGACCTACCCCAGAAAGCCATCACATAAAGGGGAATACCCATTCAGGCATTTTATGAGTCACATTAGTAACAACTGATGCCTGCCAAAACCCAGGAATCTAGAGGTACCATGCCCGTTAAATAGGAACACTTATCCTCTCACACACTTTTTAGCTGCAACTGGGAATTAAACAGAAAAAGATTGTCCCTAGGCTCCACAAAGTGCTTATTCTCAACCAGAAGAAAAGAAAGGAACCCTGTTTCATGAAGGAGATATCAGTCGTTTAGGCAAAGCTGATGAAGCAGGGGATAGGGAAAGTACACAAAGGATGTAACTAAGAGGTGAGACAACCAACTGCTAACTGACCTTGGGAGAGACGACTTTGATTAACTCATTCAAAAAACGGAACTTCCCCACTTCATTATGGAACCTCCTCCCGCAGTTCTTCATACATGCTTCCAGCACCTATGGCCAGGTGAGAGAGAGGTGTGAATAGGGACTAAGAGGGACACACAACTAGAAAAGGGTTTGTGTACAAAAGATTTGGGGTTTTTAGTAGACTGCCAACTCTCTACAACCCAACAGTGTGACAAAACATCCAAAAAACCAACATGATGACAGGTGACATTTAGGGAATAGAGTCCTGTGACTTCCTCCATAGTGTAATCAAGATGAAGGCTCCTAAATGAGGGAGGTGACAGTCCCACTAGATTCTGCAGACCACAACACCCATGTTGAATTTTTTACACATATTAGGATTGACATTCACAAACTGGAATATGTTGAGTATATGATAACCAAGATAATGAACGGACTGGACCATGAAGCCACTTGAGAAATATATTTAACTTAACAAGAATTTAATAAGTACCTATTATGTGCAAAGCACTATGCAAGGTGATGGGGAGAAAGAAAGAAAGCTGAAATGCACTTAGAAGATGGGCCTTTGGGAGAAGTGACATTGAGGCTAAGCTTTGAAGAGAGTATGGGAATATGAGAGTGGGAAGTGAGGAGGGAGTAAATTCCAGACATGGAGACTGGAGGTGGAAGATTGAGTTTGGGGAATAGCCAATTTGGTTGGAATGTAGAGGAAATGATGAAACCTATGAAATGTGTAGAAAACTGGGTGGAAACCAGATTGTGGAAGACTTTAAATTTTAAACTGAGTAGTTTATTATCTATCTCTGAGCATAGTGCCTTGCACAAAGTAGGTGCTTAAATACTATTTAGCCCCAGAAGGCAGAACTAGCACCACTGCATGGAAGCTTCAGAGAGGAGTATTTAGGCTTGCAGAATGGGCTGTTGTGGCAGATGGCGACCCTTCTTCCCCAAAGGTCTTCAAATGAAGGTTGGATGACCACTCATTGGGGACGTTGTTGAAGGAATTACTGTTAAAGTGAAGACTGGACTAAATGACCTGAATAGGAATAATAATAGTACCTACCTCCCAAGGTTCTTGTGAGGATCAAATGAGAAGGTACTGTAAAACACTTAGTACAGTGCCTAGCACACAACAGGTACTATACAATAATCTTAGCTGATATTATTACTATTCCTCCTAATTCTCAGATTCTGTAATTCTATGTTCCCTGAAAGAGCTACATATAGTCTCCTGGGTTAAGACAGTAGGGAAAATCCAAATCCAGATCAATTTGTTTCAATAAGCTTTTATTATATGCTAGAATGAGAATGCAAAGACAAAAACAAAACATTTCCTGCCATCAAGGAGATTATATTCTTCAGTATATATTTTTCTAATTCAATTTAGTGGATCATAATAATCCACAGCAACAAATTTTTTCCACAAAAAAGCAAGCTTTCAGGCCCTAAGTTCTGGGAATCCCAATGAATAGCATTAGATAAGCAGAGAGAGATACAAATATTCACCCTGGTCGTTATATCCCACCAAATGAAAAACCCTCATTCTAGTGAACTTGCAGTTTCAGAAAAGAAGAAATGCTACCTACTGCTAAGGCTTGGACTGCCTCCCATTCCTGTGGGGATTGGATTTTGTGGGCCAGCAGCCGGACAGCAATCTGAGGCCTGAAAAACACAAGCGACCCACACTACTGATCATGATTATACCATAAATCCCCAGCCAGTTTTCCTGAACCAAAGCCTTTGATTTTCTTAAGCAAAAGACCTAGTTCTCACCTACCCATGCACCCCCTACAGCTTTAGGACTCACCCTTCAAGCTCCTTGTTGATCTGGTCACAGAAGCCAATGATATACTCCCAGTCCTCCTGGCGATTGGAAGGATTGGTGGCTTTATCTTTGTACAGAAAGGGAGAAGAGGAAAATTTTTATGATGAATACAGGGGTAGAAGAGAAATAATGTCTTAAGTAGGTGAGATTCCATCTCTGGTTGCTGATAGGCTTCCAAACTCCCTCTGTAACAACTATATCAGCATAATTTCATCAGACCAGTCAGTCAATGATGTCATTGTGAATACTATATGCACAGTTTTCTGATAGATGCACTGGAGATTTACAAAGGAAAAATAAAATTTTATTTATTTGCCTTCATGGTACTTACCATCTAATAGGAAAAATAAATACAACAAACACTTGTCTAAAATATAAGCTATTAAAGCACAAACATATGTACACCATAAACACAAATGTGCAAACTAAAGATGAATGTACATTTGAAAATATAGCTTTGCAGAGATGTATAAAATATGAAGGCATTTACTGAAGCCAGGTGGAACTACTTCAATGATTCAGCCTTTAAAAAGGTAAGTCTTTAAAACTCAACCATCTCAGGAGAGGGTGACAGAATAGTAGAAAGAGGGAGGGAATCAAAGGAGCTCTGAAGTGGGTTTTCCCTCAAATGTCACCTATAGATCAGCATGGTATGGTGCCATCAACCCCAGAACACTGGGGTTGATGGCAGAAGACAAGTCTGAGTTTTGACATTTCACTTCAACATTTTTAATCAAATGCCAGGCACTATCCTAGGTACTTGTGCCACAAAGATAATAACAGAGCCTACTGGGGGAAGCTAGGTGGTGCAGTGAATAGAGCACTGGCCCTGGAGTCAGGAGGACCTGAGTTCAAATCCAGCCTCAGACACTTACCACATACTAGCCATGTGACTTTGAGCAAGTCACTTAGACCCAGTTGCCCTGCCTTCCCACCTCCAAAAAGAAAAAAAAATAAAATAAAAATTTAAATTAAAAAAAAAAAAAGAGCTTACCCTATTGGGGTGACAGGGACACTACCTATTGGTGTCACTCTGGGTAAGTCATAGGATTGTAGATTTAGAACAAGACCTCAGAAGTCACTTAATCCAACCTCTTCACTTTACAGATGAGCAAACTAGGGCCCAGAGAATTTAAATGACTTGCCCAGAGTAGCACAGCTGACAAGTATTTGAGGTGGGATTCAAATTCAGGCTTCCCCTACTCCAGGCCCAGCCTTCTCTCCAGTCTGTAGTCATACTGCCTCACAGGTTATTTAACTACTCCATATGTCAGTTTTATTATCTGTAAAGGAGGGATAATAACAGTTCCTATCTCACAGTTAGCAAGACACTTTGAAATAGTTATCAGTTAATGTCAGCCCATTATAGGAAAGTATTGGCTCAAGTCTCCACAATCACCAGAAACTAAAGCCAATAGAGGTCAACAATGTTGAATGATGTTAAGCTTCTAAATGAGAGATTCCCATAATCTCTGATTTGATTTTTCCTTTTCCTTTTCCCCTGAAGGTGACTCCAATAGCAACAGCAGCAACCAGCTGAGGCATTTTGTTAAATGTTTTCAAAACTTTTAAAGTCTTATACCCCACCTGAAATCAGATCTTAATTCTGCCTGAATACACTCCAAAGCTGTGTGCTAAATGTGGAATCTAAGGTTTGGAAAGAATATGTCAGGCTACAGAGGAATAGCCTTTGAAAGCATCTTTGCTTTCTCAAGCCAAACTTCTACAGGTGCCAAGAACAGAAGAATGAGACTGTGAGAGATACTGAAAAACCTCCTCAAATGAACATTTTTCAACCTCTAACATAGATTTCTTTATTTCTTACCCTTGCTCCCCCCACTCTAAAGTATTCTTTGTTCTCATTACCAAACCCTAACTATGATCCCTACTTCTTGGTTTCAGAAAAACTGTAGTAGGATATTTTTAGTCATCAGACAAGAATTTTTTGTATAGTATTTGTGGATACTCCAAATTTTAGCATTCTGTCTGATAACATTCTTCTTTTAAGCCATGAGGGCAAAATCCTGATGGTTTGGGTTGATATTTTTAAATAAACTGAAAATAACTGCTTATCCTCTACACTGGAAAAAAAAGGCAGCAGGACTTTCTTCAAAGTTTTAGACCAATGTGGAAGTGAAATTAACTTGCTAAATTGCCTAATAACAAAAAAAAAAGAATCACAAACTTGGGTATGTTAACCAGTCCAATCTACTCAATACACAAATGACTGGAATTTATTTTCCAAAGTGATCTGCTGATTGCTAACATGCACAGTAACCCTGAGTCTTTCCCAGAGGTACTGGCTGATATCATTAACTTGGTGTAATGGGAATGCAAATTTGGAAGATCTTCCCTGCCCCTAGGCTAAAGTGCACCAGAAGCCTGGGAAGGGAGGCTTGTTTTTCAGTAGATACTTCTTGATTGGCCAGTGGGTCAATAAGGTTGTTACATTCTCTGAGCCAGGAGAAGGCTATATAAGCCCTGATGTGTAGCTTTGTTTTGGGGCTCACTTTGAGAAGTGTTCTGTGATTTGATCTGAATTCTGGGAAGCCGTTGTTGAGAGTCCCCCAGCTTTGAAAAACCCAGATGCTGATTTGGTATGGATGTAATGGTTGGACAGTTTGGAAATCTGTCTACTTGATCTGTTAATGTCTTGATAATTCTGCCTGTATACTTTGAAGTTCGGGGTGCCTACTTTTCCCCTGAACAAGGTAAACGATATATGTCTGACTGATTAAAGTAAGCTTGTTAACCCATTTTGAGTTGCTTTCCTTTATCAAAGCAGATCCAAGAACCTGTGGTGGTGGCAAACCCTGAGGACGCTTGGGGTGCTTGCTGCTACAAAATGGCATCACGAACAGGATCTGCAGAGTAAAAGGAAAGTATGGGGGCTGGGATAATTGTTTGTTTCCCAGTTGTAGTAGCCATGATTCTGTGGAACTGTGGAGCAGGAGAGAAGAATGGCCTGCATGTGGACTTCACTGAGCTGAGAGCAGGAATGGTGAGCTGCCTGCATCAGGACCTGGGCAGAAGCCGGGAGCGGCTGCCGCCTGCGGGAGGAGAAGGAGCCCAGGAGTTCGGAATTCAGCCACAGGAAAAGATAAGAACTGAGCAGCAAAGCAGGGGCACGGAATGTGTTTCCTGGCTGCATCCCACAGTTTGGGATCCTGGGGGAGGATGGACTTGTGACTGTGGTGGGTGGAATGAAGTGCCTTGGATCCCCAGGGACCCCACCTTGTTGGTTTTGTTGCCCAGCCCCCTCTCTGTACTTGGAAGCAGGGGCTGGAGCTGTGTGAGGGGAAGGACACCTCCCCCCCAACTTTATTTGAACTCTTGTTTTGAACTGAAGTGATAATGCTATGTACTTTGTGTTTGTTTAAGGCCCAGTGGCCACTTTGGTAACTTTACTTCTGTACTTTGAAAATGTGACCTAAGAGATGTTTAGTGCTAATTCAAAAGTAAATTGTCTATGCCATGGGCATGAAAGATCTTGGGGCCAAATGTAATGGGAATGCAAATTTGGAAGATCTTCCCTGCCCCTAGGCTAAAGTGCACCAGAAGCCTGGGGAGGGAGGCTTGTTTTTCAGTAGATACTTTTTGATTGGCCAGTGGGTCAATAAGGTTGTTACAAAAATAGAACAAGGAGGACAGTGTCATATATTCACTGATTCATGGGCTGTAGCTAATGGGTTAGCTACATGGATGCCCACGTGGAAAAATGAAAATTGGGAAATTCATGGCAAACAAGTCTGGAGCAAAGAATTATGGGAAGATATCTGGAACATGTCTTTGGTCACTGACTTGTCAGTTTTTCATGTAGATGCTCACGTGGCCCCCACCACACCAGAACGTGAGTACAATGCTCATGCTGACCGACTGGCAAAGACTGCTAATGAACATATTGTCCCGACTTTGACAACAACTGATGATCCGGTATTAGCAAAATGGGTCCACCAAACAGCAGGCCATTTGGGGGTCCAGGCCACACACCAGTGGGCACAGGATCGAGGTATTAGTATCTCTCATTCACTGTTAAAACAGATAGCAGAAGAATGTCATATATGTCAATTGGAAAAGGAGCAAACTGTTCCTCAGGTAGTAACTGGAGAGATAGCAAGAGGAAAAGTCCCAGCCCAAATCTGGCAAATAGATTACATTGGTCCACTACCACTGGATAAAGGATGCAGATTTATATGTACTTGTGTTGATACCTATTCAGGTGTACTAGTAGCTTGTCCTTATAAGAATGCAACCCAGAAAAACACTTGTAAAACTCTAGATCTCATAAGTCTATATTATGGAACCCCAATGCAGATTCAAAGTGACAACGGGTCACATTTCAAAGGCAATGAAATGAAGAAGTATTGTATACTAAACAATATAGAATGGATATATCATATTCCATATTATCCAGAAGCATTTGGGTTAATTGAAAGAACGAATGGATTACTGAAAGGACAATTGAGGAAATTAAGTTCCAATAATTCATATCAACATTGGAAGGATAATTTGTTCATGGCTTTGCGTAATTTGAATAATAGACCATTGGGAGGAAGTACACCTCTAGCCAGAATGATGACCCCCAATCTGCAAATTAGAAAACAACAAACACACAAGATCCCAAATATTGAATATTGGACCTTGAGGCCAGATGTCCCAGCACCGTACCCAGGACCACCTGGTTCGGTGGGGTATGATTTACATTGTTTAGAGGACTTTTGGTTGGACAGAAAAGAAATAAGAAAAATCTCCACTGGGATATGCATAAGAATCCCTAACAATCACTTTGGACAGATTTTACCCAAATCATGATTAGCAGCTCAAGGAATACATGTATTGGCTGGAGTAATAGATTCTAATTATCAAGGAGAAATTGTTGTAACATTCCAGAATTTAGGTGAAGGGCCCATACAGATTCACAAGAATGATAGGATAGTTCAAGTGATTATCGTTCCTTGTAAAACAATGCCACTTGTAAAAACTGACCCTCCTTCCAAAATAACTGTTACAGGAAATGAAGGATTTGGTTCTACTGATAGAATAAAATCAGGAGCTAAAGTATGGGTAAAACGGAAGCCAGATGATGTTCCAAAGGCTGCAGAGATTATAGCATATAGGAGGGATAACACTGTAACTATTGTTTATTCTGGAGAAGATGATTACAAAATTGTACCCTTAAGTCATTTATTCTACCGTGAGTGAGGCTACAATAGTCTGGTTATTGTCTCTTTGCTTCTTCTTGATTTTTTTTGTTTGTTCACCTTGTTTGTTAGATTTGTTTCCACAGGCTTGGTACCCTCCATCTGTAGATGCCTGATAGCTTAAGCTGGATGTCACCCCCTGTCTGCAACTGTGATGTGTCACCCTTGGACCTGGCATCAAGCATATTAAGAACTGACCTCTCAAATGGGACCCCTTAGGACAGGGACAGCTCTACATCCGATTTCAGCAGCAAGTAGCCATAGAAGAAGAGATCTTCACCCCTTACCACAAGATTTTGGGGCCCTATTTGTTCGGGGTGGGGGGAATGATGGGGAGCTTGTGCTCAAGCCCCACCCTAAAATATGGTTTTCTGTGTTTATTGTGTGCTATTCTTGTTATATTGTTGTGAAATTTTGTTGACACCAGTTATTCCTACTGTATTTTTGCCAAGTAAGGGACATGAAAGATCTTGGGGCCGAATGTAAGGGTTATGGGATTTAAAGATCTTCCATGCCCCATTGGACTTGCTGACATAGCAGGAAGGGGCAGAGCAAGAGGAAGCAGAAGCCAAGCTGGAGTCCCTGCGGTGGCTGGCGGTGGCGCGGCAGCAGCAGAGGCAGCGGCAGCGCGAAGCCCTTTTTGAGTTAGCCAGAATTTCTGCTAAGGACTGCTGCTGAGGACTGCCAGGGGCCGGAGCTGCTGGGAGCGCGCATCCCGGATGCTGGGTGGTTGCTGTGAGTGGGGAGAGGAGGACCTTTGCCTGAGGTAGCCTGTTCTGTTTTAAAGGCTTGAAAATGTGGGTGCTTTCTACTTTATCTACCTGTGCCAATATCATAACTACTCTGATGGCTTTCACTTTCTGGTTTTGGGACTCAGTCTTTTGGTATCTTAATAAATTTTCTAGTTTATTTCCCCATATGGCAAGCATGATGTATTTTGTGATGGATAATTATATCAGCATATTCGTAATCTCCAAAGGCATTGTGAATATGGCATTGCTGATACACTTGGCTGAGGTGGTAAAGTCCCATTCAGCTCAGATGCCCAAAGTACTCGAATGACAAGACAACTTGGGATCAGTGTATAATAGATTTGAGGAGCCACCCAAACTGCTATTATCACTTTATAAACAGAATGGCAGTTCTGCAGACAGCATATTCAAAATACTCTGAAGAATCTGTGACCCTACTGATATATATGTCCCTCCAAGAATGCACATCACTACCATTTATACATGTCCCTCCTCAATGGCTCTTGTCCATGGCTTCTAACAAGTCTGCCTGCCACAGGGGGTTCATCCAAAATGCAAATCATGGAATATTACAGTCTGAAGAATTAACTGTAAGTATCACTCAGTGGGCAACAGGAAGGCACATGGTGAGGGCAAGCAAGTTACAACACATAATGAATAAGGAACTACAAAGAAAAGCCAGAGATAAGAATGTCAAAGAAATATATGATCAGAAAAGAAGGCAAGCTGGTCACAGAGTGAAAGCAAGGGATAACTTCTCGACAGCCTCTGTCTTCCACTCCTGATGTCAGGATAAAATACAAAGTACACAGTAAATTTTAAATTGGAAGGATTTCTGAACCACCATCATAATTAATGGACAATAACTAAGTATCTACTAGATTAAGCAGTATTCTTCCTAAGTCCGTAAACTGTCACATCTTTGAAACAAAGACTCCAACAAAGTTCTCACTTGTGTTTCCATCTTTGTTGAAATCCTCCATGACCACACCTTTTTGATAAACAGGCCACCTTAACAGTACAAAATATTCATAGCTGTTCTATTGCAACAGAAAAACAAAACAAATTGTAAACAAAGTAGATGTCCAACAATTGGAGATAGCCCAGGACCCTGGGCATTGGAGCGGTGCCCCCCAAACCACTTGACTTGCTTCTAGCCCATCCACCATGGCAATCCAGCAGAAAAATCATTGTGGAAAACAGGCCCATCCACATTATCACCAGCAGCAACTGCTAACCTACTGCCACCAACAGGCTGATAAGCACAGGAGCCCAGGGAACAGGAACACCCTGATCATCAGATCTGCTTCCAGACTGACCTCACAATCATTACTCCAGGGAATGGAGAAGGGGGGAGCCATTCCCACTAACTGCCACTCACAGGGTTAACAGTCTAACCTAGCTATAGCAAGAGAGCACCCTGAAGAAGAGAAAGGACACTACATGTGCCAGGCAAGTCAAACCACCACAACCACCTCCTCCCCTCAGAGCCTGATGGAAACAGCCAAGGATCCTGAACCCAAGAGCCTCAGCAATGCTTCAAGCCCACTGCCTTCAGCCATCATCCTAGGAGCACCCCCTTCGGTGATGAAGCCTGGCAACTGCTCCTGCAAGTGCTTCAGCCATAGCTACTGAAGACGCACAAAAGAAAGTTCTTGTTACAGCTCTTTGGCACTGTCGAATGTTTTGCTATCAGAAACTGATATGATTTTATTATGGAAATAAGTTCAAAGAAGTATTACCATCTGCATTGTCAATACACTCTAAAGACTATGGGACTTTTCCATGAGACCTACAGTGGAAACAGATCTTACTGTCTCCATTAGAATGTGACCTCCTTGAATGAAGGAACAGTCTCATTTTTCCATGTGCATTCCCAGCACTTAGCACCGTGCTTTGCACATAATGAGCCTCTAATAAATCATTTATTAGTTCATTCATTCATAGAATAGCTCTCCAGAAGGCACTTAAAAAAACAGAACAGTCAACATCATGAATTGAACACACACTACACCATGTTACCTATGTTGAATTTCAATATAAGTATTATTACCCTTCTCTCCCAATACATACACTCCATGTTCCTGCCAAATAGGCTTAGTTCCCTGCACATGATCTTCAATCTTCTCTTGAAGCCTATGGACAAGTTGGAATGCTCAGCCTTCTCTGAATCCCAAATTGTCTTCTGAGCACAGCCTAGGTCCTACTGACTATATGAGGCAGTGAGCCTCCCCACAGTTGTCTGTGTCCTCCTCAGCTAAAATCATTTGAAATTAACTTTGCACATACTCTCTACTTACTCATCTGTACACAAGTTGTTCCTCTCAAAAGAACTTTTACACTCCCTGACCTGAGAACAAGGACTGTTTTGAATTTTTTGTCTGTATCTCTAACACATAGCATAGTACCTAGTATTTACTAGGTAATAAATGCTTGTTGAATTAAGGAATGTTAATAAAATGGAATATTATGACATAAAAACAGTAAATATGAAATAAGCAAGGAAATATGTAATGACCTAAATTAAAAGAAAGCAAAGCAAAAGCAGTTGTACAAGAACTGTACATAGATGGATTACAACTAGGGCCAAAAGGATAACTTTAGGCAGGTCTGGATGTAAACAGAAAACAAAAGCATGTTCTCTGCTTCTCAGTTCCTTTGGTCCTAATTTGTTAAAAGTTAAGAGCTTCATGTGAGATTTTGCTGTTTGTTTGAGACATTTGTATATTTGTTTTTGTTGATGAGATTTTTTTTCCCATTTTTCAAATGCTTTATTAACTTCTGATTTATATCAATTCATTTCTGCCAGATTTTGAGTTACAAATTTTCTCCCCGTTTTTCCCCTATCCACTGCCCCAAAATAGCAGTCCCCCAGGATATCCTCCCTCCAATCTGCTCTCTCCCATATTTTCTCCCATACCCCTTTCAACTTTTCCAGTAGGACATGGTGGATCTCTATGCCCTAGTGCCTGTATATCTTATTTCCCAATTATATGTAAAATAGTATTAATAATAGTGTGTATGTATATATATATATATTTTTAAACATTTGATTTTAAAACTTTTAATTCAGATTCATACCCTTCCTCCCTTGTCACCCATCCTTACTGGGAAGATAAGCAATTCAATATAGGTTATACATGTATAGCTAATGCAAAACATTAACATGGTAGATATATTGTAAAAGACTATATTTCCCTCCCTCCTATCCCACCTCCCACTTGTTCTATTCTCTACTTTGATCCCATCCCTTTTCAAAAGTAGGTGCTTCCAACTTCCCTCCCCCCCAGCCTGCTGTCCCTTCTATCATCCCCTTTCTCATCCCCTTCCCCCCTACTCTCCTGGAGGGTGAGATACCCTATTTGGTGTGTATGTCATTCCCTCCCCAAGCCAAATTCAATGAGAATAAGGTTGACCCATTCCCTTTTGCCTTCCTATTCTTCCCCTCCATTGTAACCATTTTCCCTTGCCTCTTCTATACGAGTTTACCCCATTCTCTCTCTCCCCATCTGCTGTCATTATATTCCTCTCTCATCTCTTAATTTCACCTTTTAAGTATCATCCCTTCCTATTAAATTGGTACTGTGCCCTCTATCTATGTACACCTATAAACATATATACACACATTCATATATGTATTCATATGCCCATATACCCTCATATACAGACACACACACATATATTTTTTTTTTATTCCCTTCAACTATTTTCATACTGAGAAAAGTTTCATAAGTTACAATCATTGTTTTTCCATATAGGAATGTTAATAGTTCAACTTTGATAAGTTCCTTATGATTTCTTTTCCCTGTTTACCTTCTCATGTTTCTCTTGCTTCTTGTATCTGAATGTCAAATTTTCTATTCAACTCTGGTTTTTTCATCAAGAATGCTTGAAAATCCTCTATTCCAATGAATGACCATATTTTCCCCTGAAACATGATACTCAGTTTTGCTGGGTAGGTGATTCTTGGTTTTGATCCCAGCTCCTTTGACCTCCAGAATATCATTTTCCAAGCCCTTCGATCCCTCAATGTAGAAGCTGCCAGATCCTGGGTTATCCTGATTGTGTTTCCACAATACTCAAATTGTTTCTTCCTGGCCGCTTGTAATATTCTCTCCTTAATCTAGGAATTCCAGAACCTGGCTATAATATTCCTAGGAGTTTTCTTTTTGGGATCTTTTTTCAGGAGGTGATGGGTGGATTCTTTCAACCTCTATTTTGCCCTCTGGTTCTAAAACATCAGGGCAGTTTTCTTTGAGAACTTCCTGGAGGATGATTTCTAGGATGTTTCTTTGATTATGGCTTTCAGGTAGTCCAATAATTTTTAAATTATCTCTCCTGGATCTATTTTCCAGGTCAGTGGTTTTTCCCATGAGATATTTCACATTGCCTTCTACTTTTTCATTTGTTTGGATCTGTTTAACAGCATCTTGATTTCTCATAAAGTCATTAGCTTCCATTTGCTCCAATGATTCTCCTCAGTGAGCTTTTGAGATTCTTTTTCCATCTGGCAAATTCAACTTTTTAAGGCATTCTTCTCCTCATTGCCTTTTTGAGCCTCTTTTGCCATTTGAGTTAGTCTATTTTTAAGGTATTATTTTCCTCAGTCAGGCTGTTGACTCTCATTTCATAATTTTCTTGCATCATTCTCTTTTCTCTTCCCAATTTTTCCTCCACTTCTCTTATCTGCTTCTTAAGGTCCTCTATGGCCTGTAAGCATCTCGTATTTTCCTTGGAAGCTTTTGGTGCAGGAGTCCTGACTTCACTGTCTTCCTCCTGTTCCATGCTTTGATCCTTTCTGTCCCCAAAATAGGAGTCTAATGTTGGGTTCTTCTGTTTGTTTGCTTTGTTTCCTTTGCCTGATCATGTTGCCACTCAATTACTTGACTTTTGGGCTTTTTGCCACAGTAGGACTCTGCTACCAGACAGGGGAACTTTGTACCAAATGCTTGGGTTTTTCAGCTGCCGGAGGTTGGGTGCCCTTGCTGAAGCCTCCACATGCTCTGGCAAGCTGTACACACACCCCAGGACCTCCACCCCAGACTGCAATCCAGATCCAAGAAGGTTAAAACAAGAGCAATTACTCCTCAGACTGGTTGCTTGGTCCCTCTATACTCTGCAGACCAGGAGCTGAAGCTGCCATGTGGGGGCTGCTGCATAGCCGCAGCTCCTCAGGGGCTTCTCACCCCAGGGGCAAAAGCCAACGCACTCCCAACTCCTGGGTCCCAAAGTCCAGACTGCACTGACTTCTCACTTTGTCCTTAGCATCTATGTGTTGATAATTCTGGATCACCACAGCTGCTGGTGATCTGGAGTCCCTCCAGACAGCAGCAGGTCAGGGCTGCCCTGGGGCTAAAACCTCGGTGTGGAGCTGGGCTCGGATCCCAAAGTGCTGCGCTGGCCGATTCAGCGGGAGGTTAGCTTCTCTATGCCATTTTGTGGGTTCTGTAGCTACAAAGTTTGTTCAGAGACCCCTTTTTACATGAATTGGGGAAGGTGGAAGCTGGAGTCCCTAGGAGGACCTGTTTCTACTCCGCCATCTTGACTCTGCCCCCCATGATGAGATTTTTAAAAATTATCAACCTCTCTTGCAATTCAGATCTGCAACATGCCTACACACATGCACAAAAGGACCCCATTTCTAAGTGCCTTCTGTCTTGTTTTCTGAGGATCCAAGATCTAATCATTTAAATTAATTTAAGAGTAAATCTGAGACCCTATCTCTTGTTCCCCCTCTTCACAAATATACTCTTCCCTTAACCAAGCACATACCCAGCACTTCGTTCTGCAGCTCCTTCAACTGAACACTACCCCCCTTCTGTTTTACTTCTCTGACTCATAGGCTGCATCTATTTCTAGATCTTTTGCCAAAGCCTCATTCTCTTCTGTATCTGCATTTAGGCATTTTCTACAATCATTTTCAGTTTAATTATATCACCAACTTCAGTGGTCTTTGGGGCCTTAGTCATAGACTAAATAGCAGAAAGGACAAATTTATAAGAGCCTACGAGCAGCTTTTGCCATCAGTCTACTTACTTACTATCTAATAGCTAAGAATAATCCAAAAGTGAGAAGTTCATTTCTTGTTCAAACTACTCAGGACACTGCACAACAAATGATTTAGAAAAGATAAAATAAATTCCTTGAGAACAATGAACTTAAAATTTTTTGTGAAAAATAGTGCAAATACATATGAAATAATTAGCATAAATAAAAAACTAAATTACATGGTAAGGAAATTCAACATATTATCCTCTCATAAAATAAAAATCCTTCCTGATTTCTAATTTCTATTAGTAATACCACCACAGTTCCAGTGACCCCAGATTGAACCCTGGGTCCTTGCTCTTCCTCTTTACTTACATCCATTCCAAATACTGGGGTAGGCCTGAACAAGGCATGCTAATGGGAAGGTGAGAAGACCAGCCTCACTGGAGCAGAAAGTATGGAAACAGTGAGAAATATTAGGTAGGGTAGAGTCACATTATAAAAAGCCTTGACAGACATCAAGGGGAATGGAAATTTAAGACAGTTAAAAAAAATAGAACAAATACAGGTTTCTGGGAAGAGGAGCAGCATGATTAAAAAATCAGTGTACAGGTTGAGATGGGAATGGAACGGCTGGTGTGGCTGAGATGTAGAGCATATGAAAGGGGAGGACAGAAGAGGATTAATAAGAAATGAGCTTAGAAAACCTGGTGAGAACCAGACTGTAGAGGGCTTTCAGCCTCAAGCTAAGTAATTTCATTTTATGGAAGAGGAGGTATGGGCAACTGAAGATTCTTCAGCAGGGAGATAGTGTAGTGACATCAGAGGCTTGGTTACTGTGAAGATAATGTATTTATATCAATATAGCTCTCCCTCACTAGGAAAGCACAGCAGATGCAGGCATGAGGCTCAGAGTCCTTATCATCAGGACCATCTCACTATATACATCAGTCATTTCACCTGTCCATTTAGCAATAAAGACTTAAGTACCTATCTTCATTTAGCACCATGCCTGGCACATATGGCTTAATAAATACTTGTTGAATAGCAGGGCACTGTGACCAGGAAGCTAGGCAGACTCAAGCAGATCTGAGATCTCACTGGTTTGTATAATCCGTCTAACGTTGTAGTTCAGTTCACAACCCATCCACACCTATCCATCTCAATGATGTCCTCCCTTAAGTTTGCCACAGGAGGCCCACCCAACATGCTAGAATCCTTCTTTGCTTTCTCCTGACAAAGATATCAGTTGAATATTCAGTCTCTGATTCCTATTCTTTGAAGTTCTTCATATTTGCAATCTGTTCATACCTACATATTCTTCTCCATTGTCCTGAAGGATAAGTAATTTTGAACTATTTAGAGAGTGTTGTGTTGTCTTTCAGTTATATAACATTAATAGAAAATTGATATTAAAAAGATGAGCCTTTATTTCCAGAAGTTTGGAGTCATTAAAGGAGTCCTGTAATTTCATAAAGGTAACACAGCCCATTTTCTTCCTTCTGTTTAATTCAATGAGCATTTGTACTATCTGTCCCAGGAACAGATACAAATGGATAAGGTTGGGGGCAGCTAGGTGGCACAGTAAATAGAGGTATGGCCCTGGAGTCAGGAGGACCTGAGTTCAAATCCAGCCTCAGACACTTACTAGCTATGTAACCTTGGGTAAGTCACTTAACCCTGATTGCTTCCCGCCCCCCTCCCAAAAAAAAGATTGCCAAATGGAAAAGGTCTACAGATTGGTCCAACAGCATGTCATAATATGAACAAGAGATCTTTTATTCCTTGATCTTTCCTTCATGGATGGTCAGGGGAAACTCTTCTGAATAGTGATAGAGACTTGCTAGGAGGTTCTACAATATCCCAGGGCTTGATAGTGTGTTTTCATAGGAGCATTTGAAGTACCTCACCACTTAAGAGCATCCCTCTCCAACTGCTAGATATCTATCCTCCACAATCCTGTGTTAAGATCAATATATCCCTGAACGGTTATTTCTGTTGTTACATCATTCAAGACATGTGGAATGATTTTGGAAGTAGGTACAGAAGACAACCTTTAAAGATACATTTAGCTCTACTGAATCAATTGCTTTTCATAATGAACAAACACTAAACACAGCCAGATCTACATTTTTCAGTAACGATAGTAATGATGTGCTGTCCACTGTAGAATATTGCTAGCAAAAGCCTCATCATTGCCCCCCAATACCCTTATCAAGGATGCCTTTGATTTGTGCACAGAGTAAGTATACATGTCAGAAGTTGCTGATGTTCTCTTGGCCACTTTTTTTTCACAGTAAGATATGAGATTCTGTTTAGATTTGGTATTTTTCTCTCCATTAGATACCTGGTGAATCAATCCCTCAATGACTTCACAATTGGACTGCCTCCAAAATAGAAGTCTCCTCTACATACACTTGGTCCACTTCTGGTTGTTGTTGTTTTTGCTTTTTTTTTTTTTTTGGAGGGAGAAGGCAGGGCAATTGGTGTTAAGTGAGTTGCCTAAGGTCACATGGCTAGTAAGTATTAAGTGTCTGAGGCTAGATCTGAACTCAGGTCCTCCTGACTCCAGGGCTTGTACTCTATTCATTGTGCCACCTAGCCACCCCAACTTCTGCTTGTTTTTCCAACTCTGTCTCTTTAGGGACATATCTACCTCCCTTATAAGCATGTCTGAATCTACACTGTTATTGTGTAAGTATGGTGGCTCTACTGTCCTTGGTGATGCATGTTTGTTAAAAAAAATCTTGGCAGATCTTTTTCATCTGGGAGAGAGGAAGGGAGGGAAAGAACAGAGGGAAGGAATCCTTGCTTTCAAAGTTTACATTCTACTGGAATATTCATCTCTTAGGGCTCAAGTTTCTTGTTTGGGTTTCAGTTTTCCAGTTCTTTAATCAGTCCTCTATGTTTCATTTACCTATGTAGCTCCCTTTTTCCTGCTACATTGAACATGTATTCTCCTGCTCAGCTATGAAGGGAGCAGAGAGCTTTAAAAATGCCTCATCAGCATCGTGGGAGCATTAGACCTGCTAAAATGTCCACAGAGCAAACCAAGTTTCTTAGAAAATAGACCCACCAAGGGGCAGCCAGGTGGTTCAGCGAGTAAGAGCACCAGCTCCAGTGTCAGGATGACCTGGGGATCAAATCTGGGCTCAGATACTTAGCACCACACCCAGAAATAACTGGCCGTGTAACCTTGAGCAAGTTACTTAACCCCGACTGCTTAAAAAAAAGAAAATAGAAAAAAAAAAGAAAATAGACTCACCTGTCAAGAAGGCATAACTCAGCCTGTAGCCAGCACCAAGTTTACCAGGTTTACAACAGCACTTTCTGCTGTTTTCTTTTTATTTAAGATGAACAAAGTCACTAGCTTACAGAAATCATGCATTTTTATCAGAAGGTGGGATTTAAACCCAGGTCCCCAGACTTCAGAACCATAGTCTTTCCACTGCACTATATTGTCCAAATAATGTAGACAAAATGTTCTTTTTCCCTTGAATTATCTAAATAACTGCTTAAATTTTCCACTTCAACTTGTAGATTTGTACACTTGCCCTAGTATTCCTTGAAAATAGTTAATGGTTGCTTCCTATAGCAAAATATTACTTTTGTAAAATCAATGTCACTGGGGCAGCTATGTGGCACAGTGAGTAGAGTGCTGGCCCTGGAGTCAGGAGGACCTGAGTTCAGATCTGTCCTCAGACACTTAACACACACACAAAAAACAAAAAAACCTAGCCGTGTGACCTTGGACAAGTTACTTAAACCTAACTGCCTTCCCCCCCCCCCCAAAAAAAAAGTAAAAGCAATGTCATTTTAACAAATCTAAGACACCAAAATGTCCACAATATGTAATTCTGTTATATTTAAATGAATCCTCTAAGTGGTCAATAGACTTTAGCAAATGTTTTTCAGCTGACTGCTTTTAAGATAAAAGATATTTTAAGAAATGCCAAGATGCTATTATCATTACTTTAAATAGTTACACTTACCTGTGAAGAATGAAATAGTGATAAGACACTGAAAACTCAATATTTGGATTCTCTATCCACTTCACTATTTACTTGAATATTTACCTACTTGTTTCTAATTTGGCACTCACTTTTCTGGGAATAAATAATTTATTTTCTTTAAAAAACTTCTTAGGGGAGGCCAGGTGGCTCAGCGAGTAAGAGCACCAGCTCCAGTGTTGGGACGACCTGGGGATCAAATCTGGGCTCAGATACTTAGCACCACACCCAGAAATAACTGGCCGTGTAACCTTGAGCAAGTTACTTAACCCTGACTGCTTAAAAAAAAAAACCTTAATTACTGATGAGAACCTAGAGCTCAGCAGCTGAACCTCCTCCAAACGAGAGATCTTTTAGCAGGGCCATGTCTAGGTATCATTTGTGTGGCAGTTTATCCTTATGAACAACCTGCCCAATCTCTGACTGAACTTAACATGCCTAAAGACAGAACCAGAACCACCAATGGATTGTGCCTATGGCAAAGTCTATACTAACTAAATCATTCAGTGGTTCTTTGATCCCCTCTCAATCTCTTATATTTGATCAGAAATATAAAATCCTGACTGCACTTCCTTTAGTAGATTGCATAATCTAACTTCAAGCTATCTTTCCAGTCTGACCTCATACTATATCCCTTTCATATATTTTACAATAGTTAAAATATACTATTCTGTTCCCTGCCCCACACTTCTACTTCTGTCCTATCCCATAGCTTAATACCATGTCCTAAGACTGGAATGGGAGAAGCTAGGTGGCAGTGAATAGAGCACCTGTCCTGGAGTGAGGAGAACCTGAGTTGAAATCCAGTCTCAGACACTTAACACTTTCTAGCCATGTGACCTTGGGCAAGTCACTTAACCCCAATTTCCCTGCCTTCCCCCCTCCAAAAAAGAAAAAAAAAGACTGGAATAGAACCATGCTCCCTCCCCAAAATATCCAAAACTAAATTGTTTTATGCCTCAAGCTCTTTTCTCTTCCTTTAAAGCTCAACTAAGATGCCATCTCCTCATAAATTCTTCTCTGATTCCCCTAGGTAAAAGTGACATCTACTGCCTCAAATTTCTCAGTGCATCTCTCTGACTTAACAACAAGAACTGTGTCACAGCTATCCTTGTATACTTGGTACCTTGCCTGCATTGTATCTCCTGAAATGAACTCTCATATCCTACCTGCTGAAAAAAAAAAAAGTTTCAGAATTTCATTCCTTGCAAGAACACAGGAAGAATACACCTGTCAAATCCCATTCCTTACTCTTACTACCTCTGTGACCTTGGCCAAGTCAATTCCTGTCCCCTGGGCCTCAGTGTCCTCATCTGTGAATGAGAGAATTGTGATAGATGGCCTCTGAGGTCCCTTCCAGCTCTAAATATACAATCCTACGACCTAGTAAGGGGGTGTAGAAGCTACAGCATTTAGAAAGTAAGACAATGACACTTTCTGTAGTTTTACCCCAGGTCTAGCAAGCATAGTTCCCTACACAGAAATGATGGTAAACAGGAGCCTCCAATGAAGACGTTATCACTGTCCATATCAATAAATGTCTAGTCCCAAGAGCATTAACAGGCCAGGCTTTATTCTTCCTTCCAGAAAGAAGAAACCCTGCACTTCTCCCTTTGGGCAATTGCTCTGAGTCAATCCCTTTTAAAATTCTTTTCCAAATCTTCACGTCTAAATGTTCTTTTGTGTCCAGGCAATGCTGTATATGTACGTGCCTGAGTGTGTCCCTGGGATGCGGGGCTGTGTCTCCACGGGACAGGGATCTATGGGAGTCCCTGGGATAAAGACAGGGGGGGTGCGTGTGTGTCCCTGGGGATGGAGAAGTGTGTGTGTTCCTGTGTGCCCCCGTCTCCCTTCGCTCCCCGGGATGGCGCCAGCCGGAATGGGGCGGGCCTTAAAGGCCGCCGGACAAGCCGAGGAAGAGGCGGCAGCTCCCGGGGGCATAGGGACTGAGGGAGGACGCGGGGCCCGGAGCGGTGCCAGGGCAGCCAGGCCCAAAGGAGGCGTGGGGGGCCACGAACTGAAGGTGGGTGGGAGTAGGGGGCTGGCGAACGCCCGAACTTGACAGGGACAGGCCGCCAAGGAGCCCCGGGGGTCGGGGTGGGGCCGCAGTTACTCACTCAGCCAGGACTCCAGGCTCTCCCCTTCGGCTTCCGCCATATTGCAGCCTCCCGGCCTGGGAGCCCCTAAACTCGCGAGAGTCACCGGAAAAACAGCAGAGAGAGGGGAGGTGAAAGGACAAGAGGAGCGCGCGCGATCTGACTGATCGGAATCCCCGCCCTTCTGGGAGATGGGCGGGGCCAGAGAGCTGAGCGGTCCCCCCTCCCATCCGAATATAGGCGGGGCCATGGCCCCGAGTGGTCCCCATCCTTCCGGGGAACTGGGCGGGGCCAAGCGTCTGAGCGGTTCCCCCTTACAGCCGGGAGATGGGCGGGGGAGGGGTCAGGGTTCCTAGTCCTTCTGGGAGTTGGGTGGGGCTTTCTTCCTTTCTTCGAAATATGGGCGGGGCCAAGGAAAACTGGGAAATCTGGCTTGGGGTGGGGAAGGGACGACGGGATGGCAGAAGCGTCCTTCAGGCACCTCCAGGTCTTGATTCTAAATGTTCCCCGAACATGTTCTCATTTTAGTCCGCCTCTCTCCTACACCACTGCAGTAACTATCCAAGTGATCTCTCCTCTCTAATCTCACCTTTCTCCAAACCGTCCACTTTCAGAATCTTTAACTAAAACACAAGTCTGACCCAGTCACTCTGGAGTACTTAAGTATGTTCTGGGGCTTCCCATTGTCTCTGGGATAAGATACAGGCTCCTCGGTTTGGCGTTTTAAAAAGCCGTTTGCAGGTTGACCTCCTTTCCAGGCTTATTTCCCCTTACACTGCACTGAGTTAAAGCTAGTAACAAGCCCTTGTTGCTGTTTATCCTTAATTCTCAAAGAGAACCATGATTTCAGGAGGTGATGCCATGATATGCAAGTGAATTGGATTTAAGTAAGGGAGGGTTGAGCAAAATCGCCAGCCTCATTTTCTCCTCCAGAGCCATCTGGGACTATGGCCAGATAATGGATCTGGAAGATTGTAGATGGCCTTGGCTTTTAAAGCTAAGGTCTTTTAACAGGCCTCAGTTTGGATGAGGCAGCACCCATTCAGTGATTAAGGCTTAATAAGAAAGGAGGCAAAGAATGGCTTCTTAAAAAAAAAAAAAAAAGATCTGGGGAGGGGAACCCTCAGAGTTTCTGGCCTAAACAGAAACAATTGTTATTTACATTCATTCTGAGCCAATCAGGGCCCAAACAGAGACCAAGTAGGGCTTGGCCATGGATCTATTGTGGGATCTAGAAGAGCTAGAGTGATTTTGGGTTAAGTAGGTCTTTAAGAAAAAAAAAACAAAAATGTTTCAGAGATTAAAATTTACATTCCCTTTGGGTTGAGGACCAAAGGTAAGGGTGTGATACCCTATGTGGAGAGAAAAGAAAGAAAAAGAAAGCTAAAAAGAAAGTCCAACTAATTATTTCCTGAACTCCTGCAGCTTTTTGCACTGGATGTGTTACGCTCCATGCCTGGAACACATTCCCTTTTCATCTCTGCTTTTCATAGGAAGCCCCTCCTTTTTAAAATTTTTTAAATTTAGCTTTAGTTTTTAACATTCACTTTTATGAAATTTTGAGTTCTAAATCTTTCCCCCTTCCTCCCCTCCCCTCTTCCCAAGATGGCATGCAATCTGATATAGGCTATACACATACAATCATATTTCCACATTAGTCCTGTTGTGAAAGAAGAATCAGAACAAAAAGGAAAAACCAGGAGAAAGAAAAAAACAAAACAAAAAGAGAAAATAGTATGCTTCGATCTGCATTCAGTCTCCATAGTTCTTTCTCTGGATGTGGATAACATATTTTAACACCAGTCCCTTGGAATTGTCTTGGATCATTGCATTGCTGAAAAGAGCTAAGTCTATCAAAGCTGATCATTGCACAGTGTTGCTGTAACTGTGTACAAAGTTCTCCTGGTTCTTCTCACTTCACTCAACATCAATTCACGTAAGTCTAGGTTTTTCTGAAATCTGTCTGCTTATCATTTCTTATAGAACAATACTATTCCATCACATTAATATACCATAACATGTGCAACCATTCCCCAATTGATGGGCATCCCCTTGATTTCCAATTCTTTGTCACCACAAAAAAAGCTACTACAAATATTTTTGTAGATATGAGTCCTTTCTCCTTTTTTATGATCTCTTTGGGATACAGACCTAGTAGTGGTATTGCTGGATCAAAGGATATGAACAGTTTTATAGCCCTTTGGGCATAGCTCCAAATTGTTTTCCAGAATGACTGGATCAATTCACAACTCCACTAACAATGCATTAGTGTTCTAATTTTCTCACATCTCCAGCATTTATAGTTTTTCTGTTTTGTCAGGTTAGCCAATCTGATAGGTGTGATGGGAAGCCCTTTCTAATCCTGTTAGTTACTAATGCTCTCTCTCTCTCTCTCTCTCTCTCTCTCTCTCTCTCTCTCTCT
>NW_027187380.1:12851111-12853998 GCF_028583685.1 Petaurus breviceps papuanus | reverse complement strand
TTGTTACATTCTCTGAGCCAGGAGAAGGCTATATAAGCCCTGATGTGTAGCTTTGTTTTGGGACTCACTTTGAGAAGTGTTCTGTGATTTGATCTGAATTCTGGGAAGCCGTTGTTGAGAGTCCCCCGGCTTTCAAAAACCCAGATGTGGAAACCCAGATGTTGACTGGGTATGGATGTAATGGTTGGACAGTTTGGAAAGCTGTCTACTTGATCTGTTAATGTCTTGATAATTCTGTCTGTATATTTTGAAGTTCGGGGTGCTGACCTTTTTCCCCTGAACAAGGTAAACGATATATGTCTGACTGATTAAAGTAAGCTTGTTAACCCATTTTGAGTTGCTTTCCTTTAACAAAGCAGATCCAAGAACCTGTATGGGCAGCAAACCCTGAGGACGCACTTGGGGTGCTTGCTGCTACATACCCCCAGAGGGTATTGCAGTGCTTGCTTGGCACATAGCTGACAAGGGACAAGAGGGACAAGGGACAAACAGGGACAAGGGTTAGGACCTCTGATTTCATTTGTATAGGGAACTCCCAAGTGAGCAAACTTAACTACCTTGACCAGTTCAAGTTGATACCTTCCCTGAAATGTATAATTTTAGAACATTACTCTCTAAAAAGCAACAAAACTTGGTTAAATCAGCACCTACTATGTGCCAGGCACCATCCTAAGTTCTGGGGACACAAAAAGAGGCAAAGGAGTCATTGCTTTTAAGGAGCTCCCATTCTAATGGGGGAGACAACATATATAAGGACAGACATATGTATACATATATGTGTATATATAGATATATAGCAAGCTAACTATAAAATAAGTAGGCAATAATTAGCAAAGGGAAGGCACTAGAATTCAGAGGGGTTGGGGAATGCTTTCTGTAGAAGATAGGATTTTGGCTGGGAATAGAAGGAAGCCAGGAGGCAGAGATAAGGAGGAAGATCATCTAGGCATGGGAGACGGTCAGTGGAAAGGCCTGCAGCCCAAATACGGAGCGTCTTGTTCATGGGACAGCAAGAAGGCCAAGGTCACTGGATGGAAGGGTACAGATACATGTCGAAGAGGAAGGTATCAGAAGAATGGAAAGGTGGAAAGGGGTTAGGTTATATAGGACTTTGAATGCCAAACAGAGCATTTGATATTTGCTCCTGGAGGCAAGAGGAAGCACTGGAGTTTGTTGAGTAGGATTAGACCTATGCTTTAGGAAAATCATTTAAAGGCTGACTGGAGTAGAGAGAGACTTGAAGGCAGATCCACCAGCAGTCTGGAAATAATCCAGGCTTGAAGTGATGAGGGCCTGTACTAGAGTGGTAGCAGTCAGAGGAGAGAAGGTAGCATATTTGAGAGGTGTTACAAAGGTGATATTGACAGACCTTGGCAATATTGGATTGGATATGGGGAGGTGAGAGAGTGAGGAATCCAGGATGACTCCTAGGTTTTGTTTTGTTTTGCTTTTTGGAGGGGGGAAGGCAGGACAATTGGGGTTAAGTGACTTGCCCAAGGTCACACAGCTATTAAGTGTTAAGTGTCTGAGGCCAGATTTAAACTCAGGTCCTCCTGACTCCAGAGCTGATGCTCTATTCACTGAGCTACCTTGCTGCCCTATGACTCCTAGGTTTTGAGGGACTGAGAGGATGGTATTGCTCTCTACCTTAATGGGGAAGTTAAGAGGGGAAGAGGGTTTAGGAGCAAAGATAATGAGTTCTGTTTTGGTATGTATGTCCACTGGACATCCAGTTTGAGATACCTGAAAGGCAGTTGGAGATGCAAGATTAGAGGTCAGCAGGGAGGTTAGAGCAGAATAGATAGATTTGAGAACTATCAGCAGAGAGATGGCAATGTAATCCCTAGGAGTCAATGAGATCACCAAGTGAAGTAGCATAGAGGGGGGAAAGGGACCTGGGGAAGCCTGAGGGAGTCCTGTGGTTAGAGGACCTGATGTAGAGGAGGAACCAGCAAAGGAGACAGAGAAGGAGCGGTCAGATAGGTAGGAGGAGGACCAGGAGAGAGAGCAGTGTCTGGACAACCTAAAGAAATAAGAGTATCCAGGACAGATAAACTGACAGTGTTAAAGGTCCAGGAGAATCAGGATAGAAAAAAGGCCTTGTATTTCATAACTAAGAGATCATTGATAAGAGTTTCTGTGCCATGATGAGGGCAGAAGTGGGGTTTTAATGGATTAGAAAGTGAAGACAGAGCCAAGTTTTCAGCCAAATGGAAATGAGTAGTGGGAATGAGTATAATTCAACCACCTCACAGGATTCACAGTAATTGGATGTGTGCACAGACAAGCAAGGTACAGGATAAATAGAGGGCAGGCCCTGGAATCAAGAGGGGTGAAAGAAAGCCTCCAGTACCCAGCAGAAGATAGAGGTGAGCTTTTAGCTGGGATTCAGAGGAAGCCAGGAGTCAGGTGAGAAGGGACGGCACTCCAGGAATGACGGACAACCAGGGAAAATGCTTGGAAGAGAGAGGAGTTTTGTCCCAGGAAGAGCAAAGACAGACAGCTTGTGTGGCATCTGGAGACCTCGCAAACGCGCTCAGGCAACCAGGCGGGCAGCCCCGCGCGGCTGGAGGGGCCCTGCACCTTCCCAAGATGGCCGCCGCCGTGCTGAGCTCGCCGCGTCGCCTCTGGAGCCTGGGGCCCGGAGTGCAGAGAACTCTCCGGGCTCTGCCGGGGTGAGAGGACCGCCGTCGGGGTACGCGGGCCGCAGGGTGAACGGACCGTCGGTCTGCGCCTGTTGGCGGAGCTAGGCAGCGGCTCCCTCGGGGACCTGCCCCGGCTGGGGGAGGGGGCGGCGGGGAGGGTAGCGAGGATCTTCCTCCCCATCTCCATCCCAGCCCCGCTTGGTGCGGCCCTGCCCGGGGGCAGGTAGGGCTCTGGCTTCACC
>NW_027187380.1:12782408-12851011 GCF_028583685.1 Petaurus breviceps papuanus | reverse complement strand
GGGGGGGGGGGGGGGGGGGGGGGGGGGGGGGGGGGGGGGGGCGAGAGCAGATTGGGACTTTGGGGATCACATAGGCCGCCCTCTCCCCACCCCTTTACAGGTAGGGAAACCGAGGGGGAGGTGACTTGTCCAAGGTCACACAGCTGCCTCGTAGTTTCAGTCTCCAGCAGCGTCTGCATAAGCTTGTGCTGGAGCCCAGAGCTGAGGAGGTAATTTTTGTAAACCGTGCACAGTGCCGGGCACGCTGTAGGTGCTACATAAATGCTAGCTACCGAGGAGGAAATTGGACAGTTTTCTGTTTACTCCTGCACCCTGCCTGGCACATAGTAGGCGTTATATAAATGCTAGCCATTATTATTATTAGGAAATGGGAAACTTTTCTGTTTACTCCTGGAAACACCGCATAGCATGGAGCCTGGCAATTAAAAGGTTAGTTTAGCACAGTGCCTGGTGCCTACCTAGTAGGTGCTATGTAAATGCTTGTTTCCTTCCTGGTAGCAGTGTCTAAGGTTTATATTGCATCTAAAGGTTAGCAAAGAGCTTTTACGCATATTGTCTCTTTTGATCCTCACAACCTTGGGATGAAGGCGTTTTATTAGAGTTTAGTAACTTACCTAGAGTCACAGCTAGTAAGTTAATGGCTGAGGCTGGAGTTGAATTCAAGTCTTCCTGAATCCAGGGCCAGAGCTTTCTTTCGATGCACACTACCTGTGGAAGCCTCAGCTTCCTAGGAGGGATCACCCTCAATTTTCTTATCTACAGAACAGTGAGGTTGACACTGTGGCCTCAACTACAGGGAACTCCAGTTTGATTAAACACTATACTCCTATAGGCCCTTGGTGGAACTGAATGAACAGAAGCTTTAATGGGATCTCAGGACCGCACAGATCTAAGGCACCTCTAATGATTCTTTGATTCTCTGAGAGACCAGGAACCCTTCCCCACTGATGGCCCTGGGGGTGGGGTATTATAGAATCATAAATTGAGAGTTTAAGGGACCTTGGAGGCCATCTCAGTGCTTGGTACATAGAAAACATTTAAGTGCTTATTTACTGGTTAACCAGTATAGCCCACCTTTCTCACTTTACAGATGAGGAAACTGAGGCCCAGGGAGATTAAATGACTTGCTCAAAGCTACACATGGCAGGCAGATGCAGGATTTGAGCCTAGATTTGGTTACTGATCTTTTTTGTACTCTGGGGGTGAGGGAAGTAGCCTATGCTTCTAGAGGGGGTTGATGGTTCTCATCACTAGGGAATTATTTAGTTTATTTTAGTGAGGTGGCCTCACCCTGAGGCTAGAAAGCCAGAATTTCTTCTACTTAAATTCAGGTGGTCAAGTTGACCTCACATCTGGTCTCCTGGCCCTCGTGAAGGCAAGTTAAATCCAAAAAACCAAGCTAAATTGGAGTTAGGGAACCTGGGTTTATAGCCTAATCTGCCCCATCCTACTGTGTATCTGACCTTGGGCAGGTTACTCCCCTTCTCTGGTCCTCACTCTCCTCACCTGTAAAAATGAGGGATTTGGACTCAAATGAAATTTAGTCATTTTCAGCTCTAAATCCTTCGATCTTATGACATCTTATCCCCAACCTTTTCCCTCCAGATTGACACAGGTGAGATGGAGTCGCTATGATGCCAATTACAAAGAACCCCAGCTTGATAAAGACTACTACCTTAAGCCCTTGGAGGAGCTGACTGAAGAGAAGTTTGAGCGGGCTCTCAGAACCACACAGATCTTCAAAGCTCCCCCAGCATCAAAGACAAGCTCTTTGTTTGAGGATCCAGTGATCAGGTTTGAACCACATGGCACTTTGTTCTGTCCATGGGCAACGACCATCTTTAGGGGAAAGTCTAAAATTAAGAAGCCCACTGTGTACTCTTAGATCCCTGAACATGTTGCTTTTCTTCTTGAAGTAAATTCACCAACATGATGATGAAAGGAGGAAACAAAATACTGGCCAGATCCCTGATGAATGAGGTAAGGGTGACATTCCCTATCCTTCATCTCTTCCTCTGTCCCTTTTTTTCCCCTGACTCCCTTAGCTCAGCCCCAGAGGAGACCAGTTAGTACACTTGGCACGGGGGTGGGGGAAAGGGGAAGGAGTCAGGAGTCATGTCAACAGCAACCAGGGCTTATAGCAGAGGATCTTTAGAAAAGGACTTTAAGTTGGCACTCCTCCAAGAGGGGAGAGGGATATGTAGAGAAGAGGAAGGGGAGGCCCAATAAAATGACAGGGAGTTTTCAGCTAAGCGAATTAACCCTTTGGGGAATTTCTGAAGGTTTCTCTCATTGTATTTCTATTGCAGACTCTGGAAACCCTCAAGAGAAAGCAGTTTAAAAAATACCATGAAGCCAAAGCTGAGGAACGGGAGGCCATTGAATGCAACCCCTACACCATCTTCCACCAAGCCCTACAGAACTGTCAGCCTGTCCTTGGCCTGGTCAGCATCCTTAAAGGTGGTCGATTCTATCAGGTAAGCAGGATGGAATTGGATGGCCTCGTGGTCTTCCACAATTGAAAGCTTTTTGAGGGTAGCCATTATCAACCACTCATACCATTTTGTTGTCTACATACTGAGTACTGAGAGAGAGGTGGACATCAAAAATAGATCTAGTTCTTAGAAAAACCTTATAGTCTAAAACAAGACTGATAGTTCACATCACTCCAGGGGCAGTTTTGATGCTGTTGCTGTTTCCATACTACATTATTATAGGGTTTGTTCAAACTTGCCTGTTTATGGGGGTTCCTTGTGCACAGTACTCTGTATTCCCTCTCTGTGCTTTTGTACAGGTGGTCCACACACCTGGGATGCTCTTCCCCTTTATCTCTGTTCCTTAGGACCCCTCCAAGCTCATCTTAAGAGCCATCTCCCAGGGAGCCCCTCCCCCAACTTACTTTGCATGTGGTTTGTTTTCCTTCGGTGACAGACAGGTGTATAGATTATTGCCACCCAATAGTGTGCTAGCTTCTCGAGGGCAGGGACTATCTTTCTGTATCCACAACACCTAGCACTACACTTGGCATATAAAAGGCACTTAATGCTCACTGAACAGACATTCCATGTTTGTTGCTTTAGCTTTTCTTGGATAAGGCATTCCTCAGGGGCTTTTACTTGTGGCAGGCCCAGCTCCTGCTGCGGCATCTTACTTGGCTTCTCTCATTTCACCACTCCCCCCTTCCTCAAAATAGGTCCCAGCTCCTCTGACTGACAAGCGCCGGCGATTCTTGGCTATGAAATGGATGATTCAAGAATGCCGGGAGAAGAAACCCCGTCGAATGCTGATGCCAGAAAAGCTCTCTCATGAGTTACTGGAGGCCTTTCACAACCAAGGCCCTGTGGTCAAGAGGAAGCATGACCTGCACAAGATGGCAGAGGCCAACCGGGCCTTTGCCCACTACCGATGGTGGTAGAGGATGGAAAGGCTTGAGGCATAAGGTGAGAATCTGGTACCATTGCTCAGCCTCCTGCCGTTCTGCTGCTGAGAAGTTCATCCTGAACAGAGGAAAGTCATTGAGCTTTTATCATTGAGGGAGGCAGCAGGTTTCAAAATGAGGAGTGGTTAGAGCTTAGAATCCAACCTCTTCAGACTTTCTTGTAAAGCATCCATTTAGTACTGGTTGATAAAAGGCAGGCAAAAATGTGTGGAGGAGGCATGTGAGTAGTGTATTACTCAAGCTATACCATCCTTTCAGGCTCCCTCCCAAGTCTGTCACATTTTGTTTCATGCAGAGCAAAGAACATGGGCTTGGGCTCCACAGACAAGCTTAGCAAACCTGCATTTCCTTTGCCTCAATTCCAGCTGAAATTTTGGAAAAAAAAAAACCCCAGCAGCATTCACTTTAGAAAACGTTTACTAGAAGAGCCCTACACTGGTTCATAATAAGTTACTTATGTGTGTGTGTGTGTGTGTATATTTTAAATCCCACACTGAACCAGTGTTTTGGTCAGCAGCTCATTAAAACTTGTCTGGATAAAATACCCTTGTTTCCCAAGTCATTTTTGTACAAAAGTTATAAAAAAAAAAAACAAACTCGGAAGTTTCTAGCACTACTTGTGCTTTGGTGCCTTGGCCTCTTTATCTGGCACAGCCTGTTGACTTAGGAAGCCTCCCATTCACTCATGTATTTCAAAGACCTGGCCCTAGTTGTTAACTGATTCTTAAATTCTCCCTTCCATGCTTTGCCTGCTGAAGAAGTCAAAGCATCCTCCTAACCACTGATTCCTCATTTTACAAATCAGGAAACTGAGGCATCAAGGGAGAAGATGCACTTATGGTTGCACAGTGCAAGAATCGTAGAACTAGCCAGTTCCACAGTAGGGGTGGGAAAATGGGCTGAAAGTCAGTTGGGTGGTGGGGTGGGGGATGTCTTATCACTTAATTGAGGCAGTAGATTGTTAGTGCATCAGACTTGGAATTAGGAAGACCTGGGTTTGAATGCTGTTTCAGACACTTTAGTTATCTGTGTGAACCCTGGGCAAGCCATTTCACTTCTCTGGGCTTCAGTTTTCTTATGTGTAAAATGATGGGGGTAAGCTCATTGTTTTCTGAGGTTCCTTCCAGCTCTTCCATCTGTGTTTCTCTCAAGTTGAAGTACAATAGGGTGGGTGGTGTGCTGCCTTGCCCCTCACCTCTCTGAATAAATTAAAAGATCAGAAGTGCTTGACAGGAAGAAAGTTGCTGAGGGCAGGACTACTGTAAGCCCAAAGCTTGGAGTTGGGGAGAACCCCTAGTAGTAGACAAGTCAGAAGAGAGAAAACCCTGGGGACACCAGTTCAGATGTGTGAGCCTGAGTCTGGGGCATTGTCTTGGTAAGGGTGACATGTGTAGATACGAGCCTTCTAGAAGGTGCTGGTGAGTGGGCCCTGAGGCCGGGCAGCCTAGTCTGAAACCTCACTGTAATAGTATTTCTGGGCAGCAGGTGTGGTCCTCCAGCCAGCAGCCCGGAACTCAATAAGCTCCAGCAGCAAGAGCTGGGACAGGGAGCTGAGCCCATCCTGTAGCAGGAAGCCATCACGAAGCAGACCAAACAGCTCATCCATCCTCTGCCCATTCATTTTCTCCAGCTGCTCTCCAATTCGATGCAGTTGTAACACCAGGCAGTCCACCTGAAGGAGTTGGGGAGGGATTCCCCATTCTTTAGTGTCCCAATCCCTCTTCTCCCTCCCTTTCCCCTAGTACTAATTTCTTTTCTGGGATCCTGGGATCCCTCATCTCATCCATGCTTCTTGGCCAGGGCTCTTTCCCTTATAAGATTTATTCTCCTTATTTGGGGTTGCTTCTGTTCCTCTTTCGAGTTACCCTCCTCCCTCCATTCCATTTGGTGACTTTCTGCTCTTCCTGGATCATGACCCTGGTAACACCTTTCCAGCAGAGCTTTTAGACTCCTGCCCCTGGGAACAGATTACAAAGCCCCTGATAGCAAAGCCTCAGCTTCCTGAGAGAAGCCAGATGTTCCTCCTACTCTTAGCTGCTCTGGCATTGCCTGCTTCCTTTCCCCCTCACCTAGTAGGATGGGGGGAGGTACCTACCTCTTCCTCCTTGTGCAGGCTGTCAGGCTGTGCCAGTCGAAAAAGGCAGTCATAGACAGGATTGACCAATGCCATCATAGGCATATTGTTCACCTGATGGAGGAGGGAGCCAAAGCACTGGAGTTAGTAGGAAGGGGAGAAGGTCCTGTTCCCATGTCTACTAGGAACACTCCTAAGCCAGAAGGATATGGGCAGAGACTGGGCATGAGCTGGACTTGGCAGAGGCTCATGGGACCACTGGGATATCAAGTTTTAGGAAAAGAAACCTTGGTGCCACAAACACAGGGCTGCATAACCTCAGTAAGTAATGAGGCCTCTGCTCATAATCAACCCTTTAGTGGGCTGAGGCAGTAGCAGCTGCCCCAGCCCTGAACATTGAGCTTAGTGGCTTGGCTTGGCTTAGGAGGGGAGGGACACAGGAAGTAGGTGGTTCTCACTGGGCTCACCCTCAGGTAGTCAAAGATGTTGCAGATGAAGGTAACGTAGCAGACCCAGCCCTGCAGGGATCTGGCTCGGAGCTGCTCCCGGGCCTGGTACTCCTGCTGCAATCTGTTGAGGAGGCCCCTACGGAAGACGCTCTGGCTGGCTTGCTTGCTCTCTGCCTGTGACCCAGGGAAGGGGCGTTAAGCCCAGAGGCACATTCTTCCAGGATGTCTACAGTTGCAAGTCTCCCTTCCCTGGTTTTCCCTCCACTCCTTGAAGAATCCATCTGACCCTACCCTGACATTTGGGCTGGAAGCTGTGTGGTCTCAAGACAGAAAGGTTTCCCCAAGGGCCTTTGGAAACTTCTTTCCTTTCTTCCCATGGCTAGCCTGGAGGCAGTTGCCTGTTCCCTAGGCCCTCCTGGGGCGGGGAGGCGCGCTTCCCCAGCTACCAACTGTTCCAAGTTCCCTCCCCCATCCCAAGACCTGAATGATGGTGTAGCAAATTCGTCCGGCTTCCTTGCTGAACATACAGTCTTTCAGGGATTGGTCCACAATCACATTGGCCACTTTCTCCAAATCCACAGCACCAGGTTCTAGGGATGAAGGGTAAGAGAGGTAGTCCATAAATAGAGGTGCTCTTCCTTATCTGTACCATTACCCTCCTTTAGTATCTCTGCCCAAGAATCCTTACACAAGACAGATAGATGCTAAGTGCTTCTGTGTATAGAGTGCTGGGTTTGGAGTTTGAATCCTGACTCAGAAACTAGCTGGGTGACCCTGGCAAATTAGTTGGCCTCTCTGTGCCTCAGTTTCCTTATCCATACAATGGGGATTATAATAACACCTACCTCACAGGGTTGTTGTGAGAATCAAATGAGATAACCTGTTAAGTATTTTTCCAACTTTAACGTGCTATAAATGTTAGTTTTTATAGACATGCTATCTAGTAGAGACACTGCCTCTTCCATATATGAGGCACTAGATATTTCTTCTTTAAAGGTCTGTTTTAGAGAACAGGTAGGAAGAGGGGACCTCAGGAGAGCTGATGACATTAAAGCAAAAGCCAAGAGTAAGATTGTAAATGCTTCAAGAGCAGAGACTCCCCTCTTTTTTATTTACCAGGGTTCTGTGTCACTTAATGAGCCAATAAAAAACTCAGATTCCTTTGGCACGAATGTAACTTCCATTGGTTAGCAAGGCAGCAGCTTTCAAGGTAGTGTGGTTGAAAACTATTATTTCATGTTACAAGCTCATACAGATCTGTTCCTTGGTTGACCCTTGGACAGACACAGCCCATCTCCAAATCCATTCCTCTTCCAGGCCCTCTTAGGAGAGCTCACGATCTGTTGGCATAACTGTTGAGGTGATAGTTCTCTTCATGACAAGGAATCAGAGTGGAATTTACTGAATTATGAAGCACATTTTTCCCCTCTCTAAAATACTGGCCTAAATTTCTCTAGTGTCTTCTTATTTCAGGAATCCCTTAGCTTTGAAAAACTGCGTGCTTTGAAATGTATGCCTCAGTTTTGGTGGTCGTGCCTGAAAAACTGAGGCAGGGAATACTCTGCACAAGACCTGCTCACTTCAAGATTGATTATGTGATTTGGGGGTATCCAGGGAGTAGATATAGCAGCAGCCCAAAGTCAGGAGGACCTGAATTCAAATGCAGCCTCAGCCACTACCTGTGTGACCCTGGGCAAGTCATTTAACCCTGACTGCCTCAAAAAAAGATTGTGATTTTATCCAAGTAGGCACTTCCTCTCTCTGAGGAAGATCATGATGCCTTCAGGCTTTACTTTTATCTAGTACCTAATACATAGCAGGCTTTTATTAACTGTTGAATTTTTTAAGGTTCTATGAATTGCTATGGCCAAAAACTAGTGGCCAACCCTCTCCAAATCAGACAGCCAACAAGCATTTATTAAGTGCCTATGAAATGCCAGGTACTAGGGTTAGAAAGACAAATGAAGCAGTCCGTTCCCAAAAGAAGTTTCTTTTCTATCAGACTTGTTGGTAGTCTGGGCTCTGCTGGGATGGCCTTTAAAGAAACTATGGTCACCTCCATGTCCCACCCACAATAAGCATTGGAGGAAAACCGATTTAAAATTATTCTCTGCTTTCCAATTCATCCATTGGAGGATGTACCCATTTAAAATTATTCTCTGCTTTCCAATTCAGGATCTTGAAGCTTTTTATTTACTAATAAGAGAATTAATGAAAGTGATGAAATCACCTGCTCTGGAACCAGTTGCCCAACCTCTGCTCCTGCTCAGTGGTCCCCCCCTTCCTTCTCACCTTTGAGGGCAGTCTTCAATAACCTCTGGGTCTCTGCATCAAAGGACTGGATTTCATACTCTTCACGGCCTGGCTCACCCATGACTGCCCAATCCACCCCCAGCAACTGTTGGGGGGCAGGGTTAGTTGGCAATACCTGGAGGGGTGGTTATAGGATCAGTTAGTCACCAAGTGCAACCATGAAATGCCTACTATGTGTTAAGTGCTGTGCTTGGTGTAGGGGATACAAGTACAAAGAATGGAATAACCTATGATCATAGTGAGCTTACACTGTAATGGGGGGGACACACAAGAAGTACATATAAAAATATATACAGCATAAATACAAGATTAACATATATGCAAAGTAATTAAATACAATGTAGTCTAGAAAGGCTACATTTGAGGGTAATCAAAAAAGGCTTTGCGTGAATTTAGAGGGGGACTTAGAAACCATCAAGGCCAAGCTCATGTTACAGATGTGGAAAGTGAGGCACTGGTTACTAGGGGTTAAAAGATTTTCCCAGGGTCACATAACTGGTAAGTAGCAGGGACAGGATTTAAACCCAGGCCTTCCTGACTATAAGTCCAATGCCATACACCAGGCTTCAGCTGAGGACCACCCCCTTGCCTCCTCCCTGCCCCCTTTCCTGAGGTGAGCAGGAACAAAGTTGCTTGACCCTCTAATCCAGGCATTGTAAAAAAAACAAAAAAAACCCAGTCTGGTTTCTATGCTGTCCTGGCACATAAGGAGAGGGAGAGCCCACACAGTGCCTGATCACCTAGCTGAAACTGGGCAAGGATAATCCTTTTTGGAAGCTCCAATCTACTATTTCTTAAACAGTTAAAAAATGTAGGATGAATTAAGATAATCCTCCAATCTTGGTAGGGTAGAGCTCATTCCTGGTCAATGCTAGGATGTTTTTTGGGGGGGACTCACACCCCTGCTAGACTGGGCAGGTTATCTAGGCGGATACCTGAAACTCCACCTCAGCCTGAGAGCTCCGCCCAAGCCGAAGTCGCACTGAACGCACCCCAAACCACAGAGCTCAGCACAATTCCAAGCTTCTGATTCACCCTTGTTCCTAGGAGGGAACCTGGCAGGGGAAAAGGGCCGTTGCTTAGAACCACCAACTCTTCAGGCTTCCAGTGATTGGACTCTACAGGTTCTGTCCCACCTGGCACCTGAAAAGGCCTTTCTCCAAAGCCCCACCTGCCCTCTTATCAGTACTCCCACACTCACTGTGGGCCAGAGGGCCTTGCAGCGGATTCCCTACAAAGGATCCACTGCCTTTTACTTGCATGGGACCAACCTAAGTGCAGAAAACTTCTCTGTGGTCACTCGATCCCCAAATGCTATCTTCTCCCCGGAGGCCCTCAACCCCAAATTGGCTCTCTTCTCCCTAGTGTCAAACACCGGGCTCTGGTTCCTGGGACGCCATCCTGTGCCTGTGTACTACTCCTTTGGAGTGCGGGGGCGGGGGGAAAGACTATGGCCAGGGAAGGCTAGGCTTCCAGTTTGTGGCCCCTGCTCTGGGTAGCTCCCCCAATCTCTAGCCTTCGGGGTTTCCGTTCCCCATATCCCTCCAGTTCGGGTTTGCCGGCTCACCCCCAATTCCCTCCTCCTCTCTATTCCCCAGCACAACTGATTCCACGGCACAGCTGAAAACGCGCGCGGAAGCGGCGCAGGCGGCCGGACACGGGTCCGTGGAAGGAGCTCTTCGGCAGTTCCGCAGGGGCCACCACCCACCTGCCGGGGCGAGGCCGTCCCTATCTTCCCGCCGCTCTGGGACGCTGGATCATCAAGGACATGGTGCGCTCCCTCGGCGGCCCAGGCTGCTGCCAGCAACCAGCTTGACCCAGCCTCTCCAGTTAGGTCATTTCCGAACGCGCCTGGAGAGCTCCGCGGACCTAGTGAAAGGCGAGAGGGGCGGAGCCAGGGCCCCAAAGGCGCCTCTCCAGCGCCGTCTGCCGGCCCCGGGGATCGTGCGGGCAGGCACCAGCGTGCTGCAGGTTGGGCGCAGGACCGCCGGCCCCCAGCTCCGGAATTGCCTTAGACTAAGGCCTGACCTGGGGCATTGAAGCTCTCAGTAGGCCCAGAGCACCTTACTTGCCCTGCCCTCCCTAAAAACAAAAACAACCTGGGCTCAACAATAACAAAGAGCCCCAGAGGCGGGGCTTCTTTTCCTGGGGAAAGCTGAGATGCATCCCGTTCCTTGGGCTGGTGGGAGAGATCTGCCTAGAGAGTAAAGTAAAACTGCAGAACCGCAGGATCGCTTCTCAAAGCAGCCACGTGTATTTTCCCCAGTGTTCTGGCTGCAGCGCTAGAACCTGGATCCTGGTAGAGAGAAGGGAATGGGGATCATCGGGAAGCTGGCAGAAAACCTGTTTACTAGTAATAACCTGATTTGTCCAAATAAGGAGTTACAATCACTGCCATTATCTGTGCATCAGCAGCAGCCCAGAGGTCTCAGGAGGGCGAGTTGTATGTTGGAAGGTACAAATGTGCGTCCCCAACCCCCATCCCGGTGTCTGACACCATCTGCCACAAAGGTTCTTAACCTTGTGTCGCGGAGCACTCTCAGAATAGTTTAAAAATAACGGAGGGAAACGTTATGTTGAAGGTTGGTTAAAAAAAAAAATGTACTCCCCAGGCCAGTTCGTTAACCCTTCGATCCAAAAGATCCCACGGCTACCTGGGCAGTACCTAGTAAGATCCCTTCAAGGTAAGGGACTGATTGAATTCCTGATACTTAAGTTTCTGAAGCACTCCTGAGGCTAAATCCTTACCAATCCTTTGAGTATTATACTGGATGTCTCAAAAGTCTTGGTGCAGTTTTTAAGCTTTAATGGAGGAAAAAACTGCACTAAGACTTTTGGGACACCTTATGTGTTGCGCAGGGAACTTCACTATGGCCTAAGATTGGATCTTAATGCCTCCTCTGCTTCCAGGCTAGTCTGGGTTCTGATAACTTTACAGTTGTTTGACTCTCGACAAGCCACAACCTCTGAGTATGTTTTCTCTCCTGTAAAATGGGGTCACTAGATCATAGATGTGAAAGATGGAATGGACCTTTGGGACCTTCACATCCTATAATACATATACACATATACACACACACACACACACACACACAAACACATACCCATGGTCTACAAAGTACTATATACATGTGAGCAATACTTACATAGAAAAGTGCTTTGTTTACTACTCAAACTGTGCCCCTTATTAACTTAACTCCAGGCTGGGGAAGAATGGAGATGGCAATGCCTCTTGCCGGCAGCCCAGACAAGGAAAGCCTGATGGCAGATGATGAAGTTTCTTTTTAAGAGGGAGGGAGAGAGGCAAAGCTTCTTTTTTTTTAAGTCACCACAAAGGAGAGAAGAGACTGGGATTTTTTTAGTAGCAAAAAGCAAAAAGTAAACAGAGCCAAGCTGGCGAGAATAGAATTTTACTTCGTTTGAGCACAGATGCCTTGACTTTTTGGAAGTGTATAAAATACATTCAGGGAGCTGCCTTTCCAACAGCCCCAAAGGGGCAAAGCATTGGATGCCTTGATGTGAAGGCTTTCTACATCAGCTTCTGTTCCCTCACATAACAGCATCCAGGTTATAGGAAAAGGTTTTCTGGAAAATGAAGTTTACCATCCTCCAACATTGCTGAGTGTATTGTCACAAGCCCAAGAAACAGATTTCATAAAACAGAAATTATAAACCAGTTATTAAAGACCACCCTGTTAGCTGTTGTCCCCCAAGGTTTGAGGGTATTAAGGTCAGTGCACATTCTGCAGCTGGGAAGAGTTGGTACCTCAGAGGCAGCACCAGGGACAATTAAGTCCCCTTTCCCAGGATCTGCAGATCAAGGCAACCTTTCTGGCTCCTTCTAACTTAAAACTCCAGTACTGAGAAAAAAAAAAAGAAATAGTCTTTATTCAGGTAGGATTCTCTCACTGCTCAACCAGGTTCTGGGGTGTAGGCCCTAGAATACCTGATGAGAAAGACATAGGCCAAGGCAAGAAATCTGGCTGCTGAAGTCTGCTCAGCTTTCCCCACCTCCCACACACCCAACTTATATTTCCTGTGATTATAAATAAATATCAATTGTGGGTTCCCCTATTCTCACCACGGCAGGGCTGTGAACCCTGCCCTCAGCAGATCACCTCATGAGAAATCACCTCTGCTAAGCTTAACAAGGACCCACGTGGATCACATGGCAGGCCTGGCCTGTGAACGGTCATCACCATGGCTGGCACATTCAGAGCCAAATCTTAACGCCACAGAGGAGCAACAGCCTCTGCTGGCCCAAATTTCCTTGGAAGTATCATTTTAGGGAATGACTATTTGGTATATCCAGAGAGAAGGGGAAAATGAAATCCTGGGAAGTTTGTTACTCCTCCCCTCCCCTTCCACACCCATCTGCTCACCACCACTTTCTCTGTTCAAGTACCTGCCATCTTTTGCTCCCCGTAGAAAGCTTGTTCCCACAGCCCAGCACCCATAAGAGGAGGCTTTCAGTGAACAGTCTGGTTCATGCAGAGAAAACACTCAAATCGTGTCTCTGCCTAGACATCAAGATCTGGGCAGCTGGGGATGTGGGAGGTCACTCAATTTGGCACTGATTCTCCTTAAAATACAAAAGCAAAGCTGCTTTGAAGGGGATGAGAGCCTCAATGGAGGAAGATAAAAGTTGTTCAGAATATGGAGTTTGGAGAAGGTGGGGACTGCCTTTACCCTCTTAACCCTTCAGGCTAACTTTAGAATAGCTGAAGACAGTCATTTTTTCGTCCTAGCCACAGAGGGAAAACAAATAAACTCCAGAAATTGTGGAAGTAGCTTGGGAGATAAAAGAAAAGCAATCAGGTATGTGGGCAGGGAGGAGAGAAGACTCTGAACCAAGGAATAAAATTTCAACTCTATCATCTATAGTGTCAGACACAGGCTACAAAATTGCTCAAAATTCAGTCTGGGGGGTACAGATAATAGCACCTTGTCTTTTCTTTTCAAGTGCCTAGTAGATAAAGGTAAAACAAGGAGGCTGGGCCCTCTTTCTACCCCTTGGTCTAATGGGAGAAAGTAAAAGTCAAATCACACATGCCAACCCCCAGCTTTCCCCAGAAACCCAAAAGTAGTTCCTTTGTTGGCAACATACAGACTTAGTGGAGATGGGGGCTGTCACCCTATCAGATGTTCAGAGTTAATGGCTTGGAGGTAATGGAGGAAGGAGTGCAGTGCACCAAGGAGGAAGGTCTACTTTTTCAGAGTCCCCTGAAGCCCAAGGCTCACTCGCCCTTTCTCCTGGTGTCCAAGGTGTTCCTGCAGCTAAGGAGGTGGCAGAATAGCTCATACCAGAAGAACACAAGGCCTGTGGACATAGCCGACTTCAGCAGGCTGGGAGTGAGGCCCTTAAAGAAGCCCCGTGTGCCTTCTTCTTGGAAAATCTTCCTGACACAGTCCAGGAAGCCCTCATACTTTCGAACCTAGAAAATAAAAACACAAAAATCCTGTGAGCAGCTGGGACGGAATGGAGAAGTCAGGCTGTGGTACCCCCAGGATTCACCTCCTGGGAGGCATTTTTCCCATTTCAAATGGTTTAGTCCAGCGGTGGGGAGCCTGTGGCCTCAAGGTCATCTATGGTTCTCTAGGTCCTCAAGGGCAGCCTTCTGACTGAATCCAAATTCTGGATTGGAGCCTACTACGCAGGCATACTTTCTGTTGTTGTTTTCTTTTTTTAAAATAAATAAATCCAGATACTTTTAATGGCAGAAAATTCTACTGCCTGGAATATAGGCATTTATTTTTATGATAAAACTAAGAAGAAGGTGTAACTGAAATGGCCCAGGACTTCCCTTAACACACAAGGACAGCAATTTTTAAACCCAGTGAAACAAAAATTTTCAAATGCTGCTGGCTAGGGATATATATGCCTTGTCTCAAGTCTATCTGGGGTCTATCTATACCTTTTGATGACTGTGGGGGCTAGGACAGTAGGAAGGATCAGCCAACAAGTTGCCAATTTTTCTCAAGTGTGTGTTCTCATTTTCATTTCATGTTCTCAACCAACATCTCTCACTGGGGTCTATTTTGGTCTCCCTCCAATCCATCTGACATACCAGTGGCAGCTTTTTCTCCCCCAAGAACATCTCTGATCATGTTTTTCTCCTCTCTCCTCCCACACCCACTCCCCAATTTCTTTCTTTTTTTTTTTTTTAAAGCAATCAGGGTTAAGTAACTTGCTCAAGGTTACATGGCCAGTTATTTCTGGGTGTGGTGCTAAGTTTCCCAACCCGGTCATCCTGACACTGGAGCTGGTGCTCTTACTCACAGAGCCACCTGGCCGCCTCTACAACCCCTAATTTCAACACAATTTAGACTCACTCTACCTTTCTAGCCTTATTTAATTACTGCCTCCTTCCTCCACCCACAGCTCCAGTCAAAATGTTCTAGTCAAGGATTCCCAACACACACTGTGCTCACCCACTCCTCTCCATGTCTTTGCCAGGGCCATCCCTTCCACCTCACACAATTCCCCCACCATACTTTGTTTACTGAAACCCTTCAAGTCCCAACTTGACTTTCCCTTCGTTCCCAAAATCTTTCCTGATTTCTCTAGTTGGAAATGCTATTTTCCTCTTTTGTCCTTCCCTAGCCCTTCTGTATGCACCTCTCATAATGAACTAAATTGCATGCTGCTTTTCATTTAGTGGAAGAGGAATTCACACAACCAGGGCTACTACAAATCTGTTATCTCACCTGGGCCCCCACCACTGCAAAACAGTCCTTCCACTTGTCCCTAATTTATCCATTCTCTATCACATTCCACAGGCCTCAAACCTTCATTCCTCAAGCCTCTCCCACACCACTCCCTCCCCTCATCCTCTCAGAAGAAGACTTCCCTTTATACTTTACTCAGGAAAAAAAGCCATTTGCCTTGAGTTTTTTCCTTCTGCCACATCTCAGAACCCTTTGATATCATCCCCCCTTTTCTCCACCTTTATACTAGTCTCAATGAAGAGATGGGATTTCTCCAAAACCCTCACCTGCCCCCACCATTTCCTCAAGCTATTGCCCTACATCTCTCAAAAACAAAACTACCTGATCTACACTTACTACTCTTCTTCTCCCCCAACTCCTCAAACCTTTGTAATCTAGCTTTGGATTTCATCACCTGACTAAAGCTGTTCTATTTAAAGTTACTTTAATTGCCAAATCCAATGGCCTTTTCTCAGTCCTTCAACTTCTTTATCAACTGACATTCCCCTCTTCTGGATACTCTCTTCTCATGAGGTTTCCACGACCCTGCTTTCTCCCCCCATTTGTCTGACCCCTCCTTCTTAGGAACCTTTGTTGGATCATCATCTACACTCCACTTTTTATGGGTATATATCCCCAGGCATATACACACCCATACCCAAGGTACATGGATATATCTGGAGGGGGTCACTCAGTCATGTCTTCTCTGCTCTGATGCTCTCCTTAGCATTCAGGGGTCCAGTGATTATCTAAACAGACAATTCTCAGATCCAGAGAGCCAGCCCTAGTCTTTTTCTTCAGTTCCAGTTCTGCATCACCAACTGCCCTATCACATTTCAAGCTGAATATCTCAGCAGCACCTTAAACTCACTATGTCCAAAAGAGAACTCAGCACTTTCTCCTTTTTTACTGAGGGCACCATTGTCTTGCCAGGCACCACGTTCACAACCTGGGGGTTGTTGCTGTTGTTGTTATTCAGTCATCCAGTCCTGTTTGACTCTCCGTGACCCTGTGTACCACAGCACACCAGTACTTTCCATGGGGTTTTCTTTTCTTTTTGGCGGGGGAAAGGCAAGGCAATTGGGGTTAAGTGATTAGCCCAGGGTCACACAGCTAGTAAGGGCAAGTGTCTGAGGCTGGATTTTAACTCAGGTCCTCCTGACTCCAGGGCACCACCTAGCTGCCCCTCCATGGGGTTTTCTTGGCAAAGATACTGGAGTGATTTGTTATTTCCTTCTCCAGCACATTAAGGCAAACAGCAATCAGGTGACTTTTCCAGAGTCACACAGCCAGTAAGTATCTGTGGACAGATTTGAATTTAGATCATCCTGACTGCAGGCCCAGCGCTCTATCACCTGGCTTCGTTCTGACAACCTCGGAGTCACCCTCAACCCCTCCCTCTCCCTAACCACACATATCCAATCAGCTGCAAAATCTTGTTGTTTCCCCTCCATAACATCACTCACAACAATCCTCTTCTCTCTGTGCACACAACCACCTACACCTTACTTTGAGCCCTTGTCATCCCTTCAATGACTATTAGAATAATCTCTAAAGTGGTCTTCTTGCCTCAAGCCTCCCTTCACTCCAGTTCATTCTCCACACAGCTGCCATAACATAAGTTTGATGATGTTACTCCCTTGCTCAATAGGCTCCTGTGGCTCCCTATTACCTGAAGAGTAAAATACAAACTACTCTGTTTCCCATTTAAAACCAAACTGGCAGGGGTGGCTAGGTGGCACAGTGAGTAAAGCACCAGCCCCAGACTCAGGAGGACCTGAGTTCGGTTCAGGCCTCAGACATTTAACACCCACACAAAAAAAACTAGCCGTGTAACCTCGGGCAAGTTACTTAACCCCAAATGCCCTCCAAAAAGCAAACAAATAAATAAATAAAGCCAACCTGGCTCCAGCCTTCTTTACAGGCTTCTTATACATCGCTCCCCTTCCTGAACACTTCAGACGAGCCAGACTGACTATGTTGCTCCTCACACATCACATTCCATCTCCTAGTACCACGCTTTTGCACAAGCTATCCCTTGCCCACGTTCTCCTTCTTCACCTACACATCTCAGAACCTCTTCTTCCTTTCAAAGCTGAGCTCAAATACAATCTCCTACACAAGGTTCCTTCTGTGCCAGAGGCAAGGTCTCTTCCTACAAACTACTTTGTACTTATTTTGTGAAGACTTACAAACAGTTCTTGCTTTATAGGAGTGGACCTTTCTACAGACTTCTCCATAAAGCAATTTTTACATAATGCAAATCTGTAACACGGAAAAAGGGAGGGAGGCAGAAAGGAGGCTTCCAGCTCATGGAGGGAGGAGGCCAATACATGGACACATGAGGCCAGGGGTAGAGAAGCAAGTGCAGGAGAAAAAACATGAAGGCATGGGGCCAGCTACATGGGGACCTGGCTGGAACCAAGAGGAAAACCTGCTGGGGACAGACACGTAGAAGAGGACAGATGGCACGAGGGCCAGCCACGTGGGAGGGTGGGCACAGCGAGTCTCTGGGTGCCAGAGACCTCAAACCAAGCCCCCAATCTGGTGGTGATGGTGGTCTCTCTGCACATCCATTCTTCCACTTTCACTTGGAGGTTTTGTTTTTTTTTAATTTTGGGGGGAGTGGAGGACAGAATGCTGAGTTAAGGGGCAGGAATGGTGAGAGACAGAACACAGTGCTGTACAGCAAAGCTAACACCGGTATTTTTTTGAAATGCAGATCTCTTTCAAGAGTTCTTTATAAAAAAAGTCAAGTTTGCTTAATGTGAATTTTTATGTAAAGCAAGAACTGCCTGTATATTTATACACATTTATTGCCCCATGAAACAAAAGCAGGGACTACTTCATTTTTGCCTTTGTGCCCTCCTGCCAACCTGGCACATAGTAACATAGACCTTATAAATATCTGCTGATGGATTTTATCACCTACTAGACCATCAGCCCTTTGGAGGTAGATACCTTAGAATATCTATAGTACATAGAATGAAAGCTTGTGCATAGTAGGCAATCAAGAAATGTCTGCTGGGGTGGCTAGGTGGCGCAGTGAGTAGAGTGCTGGCCCCGGAGTCAGGAGGACCTGAGTTTGGATCCGGCCCCAGACACTTAACACAAAAAACTAGCCTTGTGACCTTGGGCAAGTTACTTAACCCCAAGTGCCCTCCAAAAAAAAAAAAAGAAATGTCTGCTGAAAGAAGAAACTGAACAGAAAATGTATATTAGGGAGCGAAGTACATACTACCAAGGCTTTAGCAAAAGAGTTCTTCTAAATTCTCCTAGGGCATGTTTAAATATGCCTCCCCTTTTAAGGAAAGCACTTATGTCTTCTTATGTCAATATTTCAAGAATCTATAATTTATTTCATGGGAGTAGGTACTCCCTTTATCAAACTGAACGAAATGAATGCCTTAATTTAGGAGATGGTCTTTGAGAGTTCCTATAGCTTAAAAATTATGCTGCAGCTAACATGACAAGTTTCCCTAGCTAACTGAGGCTGGTCTTCCCATGACAGACTACTTCTCACTGGGCTCATGCTCAAAACCTTTACAACTTGGAGGCCCAGACAGCCAAGAGCTTCCATAACCTTTGGGAAATCAGGGTCAGCTCCAGGCCACAAAAGGGCAACAGAATCCATTTTTTTCTCAATCAAACAAAAAAAGGATTAAGCCTCGCCTATGTGCAAGACAACGTCCTAAGTAACATGAATGCAAAGACCGATGTGTCAAAGATGCTGCTCTCAAAAAAACTTCCAGTTAATAGGGGAAAAAGGCCAAACACAAATAAGGAAGATGGAAAAAGATGATGACGCAAGAGACAAAGAAGGGAAATGGAGAGTTCCAGGCAACACACAATAAGAAGTCTGAGCAGATAGAAGTTGCTATGTCCAGCCTGTCTATGAACCAGGATTAAACATGGAGCCCATGCCTTCAATCACCCGACCAGAGGGCAGGGTCCCAAGGGCAGACCGTATGTCCTTCCTCTGCCTTACTGACAAGGAACTATCACCGGCCTTTGGAGGGGGAGGCGGTTCTCCAATTGTCCTCATAAGAGCTTTGTTTGGTCCAGGGGATCAAGAAGTGCTTAAATGAGAGTGGAAGACTACTTGAGTCAGGTAGGTTCCTCACTTCTCACTAAGGCATTAGGGTCAGAGCAGAAGGTTCTCTATCTAATCATTCACCAAGTTGTGTGGATCCTACCTCAGGACCATCCCTTACATCCATCCCCTCCTTTCCATTCCCTCATTCCACCCTCATCACTTCCTGCCCATTACTAATGTAATCACATTCCTGCCTCCAGACTTACTCCCTAAATCCATCCTATACACATCACTGCCAGGCAAATACTCCTTATTAATTAAAATCTCTGATCATAGCATTCCCCCTGCTTAAAACCTTCCCTGGATCCCCACTGAGAGCACTTCTCACCTGTCCAAAAGGTTCCCGGGCTTTCTCAAAGCCACCCACTTGCAACCTCTTCTTAAAGAGGTCCAGGGGATATGTAAGAGTCTTGCTGATGACCCCTGCTCCACTGCCACACAGCAGATTTTTGAGGTTTGCTGCAACAAAAGTGAAGGATGGTAAGAGAAGAAAAAAGAAAAAATTCATTCTGAGGTCTTCATCCCAGACAGGGGCCTCAGCAGACCTCAGAAGAACAAATCCTAAAAGTCTTCTTTAGTCATGAGAAAGGATTTTGTTCAGGAAGAGAAATGGGAAGAATAGCCAACTTCTATAAGAATAGTAATTAACTGCAGATTAGCTCTGGCAGATGTCAGGATGGGAGAGACTCCTCCCCTCAAAAAATTCCACCAAAGGCCAAATGAGTACTCTAATCACATAAAGAAGTTTAAGTATGGGGCCTAAAAGAAATCAGAAAGTGAGCAAGTAAGGCTTCTGACCACTGCTTCCTGATAGCTTCAAATGAACTTCCTGATAGCCCTGGGAGGGAGAACAGATGTGGTCAGCAAGGCCTCAGGAATGGGTTCGGAGTGAGAAAATCTAGTGGGCTGGTAAAGGCATCTACATGTCACAGACCTATAAGTCTGCATCATGTTCAGTGTCACTCCCGTTAGGGGACACACACTCACTGAAGAGGCTGCTTCCTGTACTCACCATTTTTCTTTCCGTCAACTGGAATGGCCCATTCGTAGACCTGCTTCAGGGCACTGTAAAAGGAGAACTGGAACCCCGCATAGGGGAAGACCGAAATCAAAGTGGGTGGCAAGCCTCTGTAGAAAGCCAACGGGCCTTCAGTCTTGTACATCATCATCACACCATGACGGAGGTTTCTGTAGATCTGCATGCGTGCACAGGTAGCTTGGGTGAACTCATATGGTCAATAGATCTTAGCTTTAGAGCTGGATGGATCTTAGAAACTATCAAGCTCAGCCCTTCAATTTCACTATTAGGAACCTAAGGCATAGACACATTAGGGGATTTGCCCAGGGTCACATAGCCAGTATGTTTCTGGGGCAGGATGTGAACCCAGGTGTTCCTGTCCTCAAATCCAGTGCCCATTGTATAACACTGCCTCTGTGGGCTTTATTTCCCTGACCTCCCAGTAATAACATAACTAATAAGTACATCCTTTCTGCTATCGAGGTCAACCAAACAGCAAGGGAAATTCAAGGGAGCTAGACTGACGATGTGGATGTTGTAAGGGGAATCTGTAGGGTTGTCCACTGTTTGCCTGCTTCCTTCAATTTCTATTTAAACATAATTCATTAAAATTAAGTCACAAATTGTCATAGTATCTGAAGGTGTAGACTGCCCTGTGCCTCAAGCAGGTAGGTTACCCAGGCAAGGTAAGATCCACAGGTATGGATGCCATTCTTCTTTTTTTTTTTTTCATTTTACTTTCTCCCACTTACATGTAAAAAGTTTTTAACATTCATTTAAAAATTTTTGAGGGGCGGCTAGGTGGCACAGTGAATAAAGCACTGGCCCTGGAGTAAGGAGTACCCGAGTACAAATCCGGCCTCAGACACTTGACACACTTACTAGCCATATGACCTTGGGCAAGTCACTTAACCCCAGTTGCCCTCCAAAAAAAATTTTTGAGTTTCAAATTCTCTCCTTCCCTTTCTCCCCACCCCCATCATTGAAAAAGCAAGAAATGTGATGTGGATTATAACGCGTAGTCATGCAAAACATATTTTATGGATGCTATTTTTAAAGAGTGCCAGAAAGTTACTGGTTTAAGGGTCTAGATATTTTAAAACCTAAGAGGTTCTGATTTTGCTGATTATGCAGGTTCTACAAATTTTATAGATGCTTTTTGTGATGCACATTGTGATGTTTTTACACAACAATCATTTCCAAAACTACTCTACCACCCACCTCCTGATCCCTCTCCATAACAAAGAAAAACAGACAAATAATGGAAGGTGCATTTCCTCATCTCTTCTCCTGGCCATTTACATTGCTTTTTTGTTACTAGTAAGTTCAAACAGAAAAAAACTTTCATGGGAGGCCTCTTCCAAATTTTGAATCCCCATTTCATTCAGCAAGTTCTTCATTAAATCTAATCCACCTCATTCTAGCTACCAATGTAAAACTATGGGCCGCCCCAGATTCTGTCCTCCATGGAGATGGAGAACCTCCTCGCTCAGTCTTTTGTCCTGCCACCTCAGACTGACTTCTCACTTCCCTGAGCTCTGATTGTACTTACAATCAGTATCATACAATTTAGCTGCTCCAAGGGCAAGGTCTAGGATTCTTTCACGTTGGTACTCATCACAGCACCCAACATTGTACTTTTCATACAGGAGGTATCAGAAAAATAAACATAGACTCACTGATAAAATGAAGGATTTAGGAACCAATCACTCAAATTACCAGATTCACAAGAGACTGCCTTTAAATAGCACACTACTAGTGAACCAAACTAGAACAATTTGCATGGTAACAACCATGCAAAGACAAATACCATCAAAAGACTTAAAATTAATGCAATCAGAAGGCCTTCTGATCAATGCAGTGATCAACCATGATTCCAGAGAATCAGTAAGGAATGCTAGCTACCTTCTGAGAGGCAATGGACAGAGGATAGGAAGAAATGAGAATGAGAAATATTTTTTGGACATAGCCAACGTGATTAATCAGTTTTGCTTGATTATACACATTTGTTATGAGGGTCTGTCACCCTCCCCCACCACAGCTGGGGTTGGTAGAAGGTTCAGGAGAGACAGAAAATAGATTTCTCTTAATTGAAATAAATGTAATTTAATTTTTAAGAAATAGCTAATTTCTATTGCATTTAAAACAGAATTTTGTTTACACAAATTGAATTATAAAGCCCTTTTTGGAAAGACAGCTATTATGTAAAGTACACTAAATGCCAAGATTTTTATAGTGCTTTGTATGACTTGGGGTCATCTATAAATATTTATTAACAGACTGAGGACAGTTGCCAGGGTTCTTTCAAGTCTTTTCTCTAAGCAAATGCATCCCACTTAATTTGACATTTCCTCAGAGGACCCATTTCCCAGTCCCTTAATGATTCTGTGCCTCTCTGACCCCTGACCACTTACTTTAGGCTCACCCTGGGCAGCAAAACGAGTTCGAAGAACATCAACAGGCTGCACTGCAAGAGTGGCAGCACAGGCAGAGAAGCCGCCACATACAAAATGCACCGAGAAGTCACGTGTGTCATGCCACATAGTTCTGTGGACCAGTTCAGTCAGGAGCTCAAAGGTCACAAACTACAAGAGAAAGAGACACACCAAGTCTGAGGGATGTGGCCAAGTCTCACTGATGGGGTACCTGGGGTCTAGGTCAATTTGTGAAACCAATTTGTAAAACCAGTCTGTGCAGTTGTAACTGCAATTTGTATTGTAAAATTGTAATCTGTGAAATCTCTTTCCCAACCTTGGGCTCTGCCCCTTCCCCCTATCTGCACTAGGCCTAGGCAACACCTTGTGACTCCTTTGTTCTTACTTAATCTCTTCATGTCTCCTCCAGCCTGGCCCAAACACTCCTTTGTCCTTGCCTCACATCTCCTCCCGTCTGGCCCAATCTCATCTGAACTATCTATGCACTAAAGTCACAAGTTCCTCCTGGTCAGCTCTAACCTTTATCTATGCACTGAGGTCCCTTCCATCCGGTCAGCCCTGACAATGGCAGCCCTACCCTTTAAAGGTAAAAGCATGTACCCCTCTCATTTGTAGGACCCCTAAGGACTCTTGCCCGCTGTAAAGGCGTAAAAATAAACTTTCTCAACTCTAACTCCAAGTAAGGCTGAGCTGAATTCTTTCCAGACGCCATTGCAGGTTTCCTGGTCTTGGATAAGATCAGGGTTCCTGCTGAACCTATTGGGATTCTGTCCCTCATCATCACTATCACCAATGCTACTATGGGCCTGGAATGGCTTTCACCTTGGGTACTTCCTTAGGGGAAACTAATGCCACCTCAACTTCTACTTTCCAAATGGTGCTGCGCAGCAGAACCTCAGAGGAAGACTTGCAGGGCCAACCATATCCAGTGAATAGTGAGCTGAGAATGCAGGGTGGCAGAGGAGAAAGGGATCTGGGTGAGGAAGCAGGACTATCATTAACTCATTTGAGGAAATCACTTAACCTGTTTTTCAATGTTCTCCTCTTTCAAAGAAGGATAATACCTGATGCCAGACCTGCTTCACTGGGAGACTCCAATAAAATTATTGTGAAAATATCTTGAAAAGTACTATGCAAATACAGTTATGCCTAATATATTCATGCACTATCTGCAGGAGACATAGCACCAAGTCCATTCTATGCTGGGTGATCTACAGCATGCTGCAGCTACTTACATATATATGTATATCTGACAGGGATGGTGGCTGCACAATAGAAGGGGAGATGCCTTTTTTCTTTCCTTTTTTTTCCCCCAGAATTTATTTATTTTTAGTTTTTCAAATTCATTTTCACAAAATTTTGAGTTCCAAATTTTCTCCCCATCTCTCCCCTGTGCCCCCCCCCAAGATGGCACGCATACTGAGATGGCTTTTTTCAAAGCTCATTCTGAATATGCTTTCTATTTCCAGAAAAAATTTCACATAAGACAAACAGAAAAAAGATAAAATCATTTCTGCCCTTATGGAGGCAGTCCCCTAAGGGCAGTTGCCTTCTTGCCTCATTTTCTCAATCCTCCTTCATTAAGCTACTGAAACATCACATCATTGCCCTGTTTCCTACCACTTACTTGGACAGCTCCATAGCCTATGGAGAGAATTTGGGCTGGAATATGACCCTTCCAGAATGCTGTTAGGCCTTCCTCCTTCAGGATCTGCCTCGCTGCCTGTATTATCCCATAGTATTTTGCTTGTGGGTCACTGGATGACAAGTGTTCAACCTGAAGCTATAAACCAAAGGACAGAGACAAAGGGAAGAGGAGATGGGACAGGTGAAAAAGACTTTTCAGGAAAGTTGAGAACATTCTTAATTTTGAAGAGACAGTTCCAGTTCCAAGTATCACAAGCAACTTTTATAAGGGGAACTAAACTTGTATTCCCACCCAACACATAGCAAAAAGGAAGAAAGGTACCTGGAAACGAATTTTGATGACATCCAAGGGGCTGACCAAAGCCCGAGTAACAAGTCCAGAGGCAGACCCAGCTACTGCCACCTCTACCTTGGAATTTTTCTTCCCTTTCGTTTTGGGGTCATAACCGACCATCCCTGCCTTTCTTACATGCAATGTCCATTCGTATTAAGCTGAAAGCAAAAGACAGGTGGGAGAATCAGAAGCAGCTTGGTCAGAAATTGTTCATTAAGTAACTTTCTGGATAGATCTAGGTGTGCTGCCAAATTTCTGGCAAGTGTCCAAAAGGTAAGAACAAAACACAAACCCAGGTTGCATTTGGAATGTAAGTCTATTATGCAAGATCTGTATTTTCTTGTAAACAGTGCCCAGCACTCAGGGAAACTTACAGAACAGTGGAGAGTCAAGGGGCATTAACCACTCGTACCTGCGGTTTTCCAGTAACAAGCCCTGGAATGAAAGGCAGTCAGTCTAGCACAGGGTATAGGTCACACTGGCTGTGTGACCACAGGGAAGTCCATCTGTAAGTGCCTCAGACAACTTTCTAAGACTTGAAATCACAGATAAGATTCATCCCCCTCCCCTCTAAAAAGCCTAACCAATGTACAGGCGTTTCTTAAGTGCTTACTGTGTGCCAAGCATTGTGCTGGGCACTAGGGATTACTTTGAAGGACACCCAAGCGAGCTCATATGATTCATTTCTCTGCTTAATTCCATGAGTCTAAGAACAAAAAGGGAAAGGAATAAGCAGTTATTAAGTGCCTACTACCTGCCAGACAATGTGCTAAATACTTTACAAATATCTCTTTTGATCCTTACAACAGTCTTTTGAGGTAGATGTTATTTTACAGTTCAGGAAACTGAGGCAATCAGAGGTTAAGTGACTCACACAAGGTCACACAGATGATGAGTGTATGATTTCAGATTTAAACTCAGGTCTTGCTGACTCTATCTGCTCCACCAAGGTGACTTGTCCTTGTCTACTTCCTGCTGAAATAAAATTACTTTTCCTCCACTTTTCTCCCCGCTTCACACACAGTCCAACTTGGACAAATTATTATTAAGTTTCCTATTTTCATCTTAGAACTTTACATAATAGGGAAGCAATACTTATATGGTGCTTTAAAGGTTTGCAAAGTGTTTTAAATTGTATGGTCATAACGCAGTGAGGCAGATGTTGCTGGCATTATTTTCTCCTTTTAACAGAGGAAGAAACTGAGTCTTAGAAGGGTTAAGTAAATCTGCCTGTAATTATACAGGGCATCCCCAAAGTCTTAGCTTAAAACGGCACTAAGATTTTTGGGACACCCTCTACAGCCAGGAAGCTGGAATTCTAACCTCTTTTCCTGACTCCAAACCCAGAGCTCTTCCCATCCAATCTATTTACATTATGTTTTCCCCTTACTTCCTTTGGGGGGGGGTTGGGGCATGAGGCAATTGGGATTAAGTGACTTGCCCAGGGTCTCACAACTAGTAAGTGTCAAGTGTCTGAGGCCAAATGTGAACTCTGGTCCTCCTGACTCCAGGGCTGGTTCTCTATTCACTGCAATACCTAGCTGCCCCTTTCCCCCTACTTCTACTGCTTTCCTTCTTTTTTTTTTTTTTACTGCTTTCCTTTCACATTTTTTTTTCTTTCCTTCAACAACCTCAAAACAATTTTACCTATCACTCCTAGCAATTTAATGGCACTTTATTGCAATCCTGAGAACTGTGGTCTTCCTGTCTGTGAAGCTTCTACTTGTGAAGGAAGGTCTTTGTCATAGTTTCAGTGGGATCCAAAATGATAATACCTTCATCCAATGCTAGGCCAAAGTATCTTCCTAATGTCCATGAATAAAGTGATTGTAGATTACTGAAGTTTCCTGTGAAGGAAGAGAATGTGAAAGGTTTGAGTGAGGAGAGAGCCCTCCCAAGGACACACTGGGAAGAGAAAGCCACTGCCCAGTCACAGAGGCCATGTGGGCCAAGTCTCTCATTCAACAGAGCAGAAAAGTGGAGCCAAAGATGGTCTCCTGCCTGTGGGCCTGAGCTTTTTTGGTGGGGAGGGCTTGTGTCTGGTGTCTGTGTGCCCAAGTGCATTCTGGTGTATGTCAACACCTCTGGATGGGGGTGTGTGCAAACACACTGGAGTGTGGACCCATCTCATTGTGTGTCTGTGTTCATCTGTACATGGACATCTTCATGAGTGTGTCTGAGCCAGACACCCAATATGTGTCTGAGTGTGGATGCCTCTGTGTGTATGTTTGGACGTGGACACATCTAGGTGCATGGACGCCCTGGTATGTGTGTGAGCACTGACTCTTTCGGTCTGTCCCTCCCGGTGTGCTGACCATCCAGCAGCACACCATTCGGGTGGCCCGGAGTTGGGAAGACCCCAGTTCAAATCCTACCTTTGCCACACTGCGGTGCCCCTGGACAAGTCACTTCACCTTCAGTCTCAGTTTCCTCATCGGTTAAATGAGGACAATAACAGCTCCCGCCTCCCGAGGGAGCTTTGCAAAACCTTAAGGGACAAACTCGCGTGTGCATGTGCGCGCGGAGCCCCGGCCCCCTCCCCCCATGGACATGCATGTTCGGGGTCGGGCAGGTGAGGACACACGTCCACAGGTCACCGGCTCGCTGGGATCTTCTCCCAGGCCTGTTTTCCCAAAAGTGCCAGCGGCGGTGAGGGCAGGAGGAGGGCAAAGGGAAGGACAGAGGTCGGTGGGTCACTCACTCGGCTCTGCAGGCGCAGCCCGGTTCTGCATTCCAGTCTAGCCTTTACCGGACGTCTTCCCCCCCGCCCCCCCCTCCCACCGCGCCCCCCCCCCCCCCGGGCAAGAGCCTGGGCGCTCCGCCGTGAGTGGCGGGCCTCCAGTCCAATTACAGCGTGCTACACGTCGCCTCGCTCTCAGTTCTCTTCCGCCTTTTCGGCAAATGGCCGTGTTCCGACGGAAGGGCCTTAAGTCCCGCCTCCCCCAATAGGCTTCACGGGGTCTGAATGAGGATCCGGTCTTCTCTCGTTCCACCCCACCCCAACGACGCAAAGGTTCCTGGGAGATGTAGTCCCATAGGGAACCTGGTTTCCAGACTCCTGAAAGAGGGGTGTCCTCGCTGCTCCCACGTGGTAGGAGCCTCCAGCTTCGTGGGGCGGGGAGGGGCGAGAGTTGAGCTCTCTGTGAAAGTGGACAAAACACTGCATGGAAAAAGGCAAAATGCCTAAGACAAACCAGATTTACGAGAAAAAGAATTTTTTCCCACAAGTTGGAAATGTGTGTCCGGTTTATTTAGCTTGTTTGTACGCAGTTGTTTGTATGTGATGTCCTCCATTGGACCGTACATTACTTGAGGGCAGGACCATGTTTTTATATTTCTTTGTATCTACAGGGTTTAGCACTGTGCCTGGCATATAGTAGGTACCTAATAAATACTTATTGCCTTGACTTGCAGACTCCCAGATATATAGATGCAACCCCAGTCCCTCCCATCATCAGTTGCCTATGGGACATTTAAGACTTTAATATCCCATAGACAGATCAAACTCAAAGTGTCCAGAACACAACTCATTTTATGTCCTTCCAAACCCACCCTTCTTCCCATCTTCCCTGTTACTGTCCAGGACACCGCCATTCTTCCACTGACCCAGGTTCCCCACCCGTGTCTGACTCACCTTTCTTTAACTTCTTTCTCACTCATCCCACATATCCAATCAATTGCCAGGTCTTGTCACATTTATCTCTTGCAATATCTCTACAGTAAATCTCTAATCAATAGGACTACCACCCTTCTAGTTCCGGCCCTCATCACCTCTCACCTGGACCTTTGCAAAAAGGGAAAGGGAAAAGGGAAGCAGCATTTTTTAAGGGCTTACTATGTACTAGGCATGGAGCAGCCAGGTGGTGCGGTGGATGGAATGCCAGACCTGGGGTCAGAAAGACACATCTTCCCGAGTTCAAATCTGGCCCTAGACATTTATTAGATGACCCTAGACAAATCACCTAACACTATTTACCTTACTTTCCTAGTCTGTAAAATGAGCTGGAGAAGAAAATGGCAAACCACTGCAGTATCTTTGCCAAGAAAACCCCAAATGGGGCCAGTAAGAGTTGGATCTGACTGAACAACAATGTGCCAAGCAGTGGTACATAAATAAGGAATGATCCTCAAAACAACCTTGGGATGTAGGTGCTATTATTATCCCCCTTTTACAACTGAGGAAACTGAGGCAGACAGGTCAAATGACTTGCCCAAGGTCATAGCTTGTAAGTGTCTGAGGTTGGATTTAAACTCATGTCTTCCTGTCTCCAGGCTTGGAGTTCTGTCCATTTGCACCACATAGTTGTCTCCTAGTTGGTCCCCTTGCCTCAGTTTCTCCTCTCTCCAATCCATCTTCCACATAACTGCCCAAGTGGTCATCCTATAGTACTGGTCAAAAGACTATAATCGCTCTTCTCTCTCTGGAATCCAGTACAAACCCTTTTGTTTGACATTCAAAGCCCTTTGCAATCTGACTCCAGCATTCTTTTCTGGGTTTATTCCATTGCCCTTTTACATTCAGGGTCCCTCACAGCCAAACTGGCCTCTACCTCACACATCACATTCCATCACCTGCCTCTGTATTTTTAGCCTGGTATTCCCTCACTCCTCATCTCTGCTTCTAAAATCCCAAGTTCAGAGTTGGGCTCAAGCACCCTCCCTTCTTTAGGGGCACGTACTGAATATAATATCAGACTTGGTTGAGGTGTTGGTTAGTTTTGCAGAACTGCTTTTTAAGCCAGGAGAGATGAATTAGGAAATGAAGATGTGGTCAAAACAAAAGATAGTGACAAATTTAAAAAGCTTAGCTTGAGGGTCACCTCCTCTCATATGAGATCCTTCCTGATTCCCAGCTGCTAGCATCTCCATCTCAGAAATTCCCACAGTTATTTTGTATGTACATCTATGTCTACATCTCTTTCAACAGAATTTGAGCTCTCTGAAGGCAGGAATGGCTTTATTTTTGTCTTTGTATTCTCAATTCCTAGCATTCATAGGTGCCTAATAAATGCTGCTTGATTGATTTTTCTTGTGTTTTTCCACCCCTTTGGAGGCAATTGGGGTTAAGTGACTTGCCCAGGGTCACACAACTAGTGTCTGAGGCCATATTAGAACTCAGGTCCTCCTGACCCCAGGGCTGGTTCTCTATCCACTGTGCCACCTAGCTGTCCCTGCTTGTTTGATTGATTGATAAGTTACCATTGTGATTGATTCTAGATAATAGAGGAAAGTATATAAAGAATGGGGCTGGTGGGAGGGAAGGAGATTACAGAAGGGAACAGGTAGATTAAAAAAAAATAACTCATTTACATGTTATAGTGCTTGGGGTGTAGTAGGCACAAGCAAAAAGTAATTTCAGACTGAGATGACCTGGATAATTGCATTTATTTGACCTCTACTTCTGGACTTTCCTGACTTTGTTTCTCCCGGATTCAATACATTCATCCATTGAACATCTATTAACCAACTACTGTGTGCAGTGTGTCAGGGGAAAGGGAAAGAGGGAGAATAAAAAGACAATGATAAAATCCTACTTTCTGCATGAAGCTTCCTAAATCTTAGAGCCTTCCCCTTGAGATTATTGCCAATTTATCCTGTATTCATTTTATTTGTATCTAGTTGTTTGTTTGAATGTTGTGTCCCCCATTAGACAGTGAGCCCCTTGAGAGCAGGGATGGCCTGGCATATAGTGGGTACTTAATAAATTCTAGTTGACTGACTGACTTTGCCACTTTTGTCTCCCTTTCTTTTCTTCTCTCCTAGGGGACATAGTATATCAAGCAAGTAATCAATAAACATTTATTAAGGGCCACTGTATGCCAGGAACTATGCTAAATTCTGGAGACACAAAAAGAGTCAAAAGATAGCCCCTATGCTCAAGGAGTGTGACCAGCACTAAATGATGCACTAAAACATGGAAGTAACCTGGACCAGGTGAGATTATCAAGGCAATCCGTTTATTGATACCACCAGCAGGGTTTTTATAGAGTAAAAAGACAAAGAAGTTAACTATAGGCCACTAGGCTTTCCAATACTGCTTTGTTCAGTTCCAAGATGCCAGACAGTGATGTCAAGGAGGCCTTGACAGTAATCATGTCCTTGATATTTCCATACACATGAATAGTATCTAAAATGTATTAATAATCTTAAAGGCAGCTAACATCTTCTGACTAGAATCCCAGAACAGGGCAGAGCCCTGGACCTCAGGATATCAGGCGAGTTCTGATTTAAAGCCTTGTCAATGGGAAAGTCTGGAGCTGGCCATGTGGAATGGCCTCATCGTTGGGAAAACCTGGAGCTAACTATCAAGCCTGATACCTGGATCAGATGTTTTGGCTCCCTTCAAAGGAGCTTAAATCTAATGGAGACAACATGAAGCAACTATAAAAAAAAGCAAGCTATATACAAAATAAATAGGAAATAATGAACACAGGGAAGGCACTGGAATTAAGGGGGTTGGTGAAGGTTCCCTGTAGAAGGTGGGATTTTAGTTGGAACTTAAGGGAAGCCAGAGAGGTCAGTAATAAGAGTGGAGGAGGGAGAGTGTTCCAGGCATGGGGTCAGTCAGAGAGATTACCTGGAATAGAGAGAATAGTTTATATATTGTATATTGGAGAAAGTCATCCAAATAGTAGTCAGGAGATCTAGGTTCAAATCCTGAGCCAATATACATTATCTTTGTGACTCTAAGCAAGTCACTTAACCTCCCAAATGTATATATCTAAATTTGAGGAACCAAATTGGGTCACCAAGTGACTTAGTCACTTGTTCTTGTCCTCCACTGAGTCATATGGTTTGGACTGGGTTCAGTACTAGGGAGCCTGACTCTAATGAGAGGGGTTAGGCTTCCTTTTTTCACACTAGTTGATTTGTTAAATCCTCTACCCTCACATCCCAGAAGTAATTTTACTTAAGGCTTATAGTCTCTAGGGTCTCCCCCAAAAAGGGGAGTTTTTAAAAAGTGCGTAATTAATTGGATTTGGAGGGGGGAGGGAGGAAACAAGCATTTATTAAGCACCTACTGTATGTCAGATGCTTTACAAATATCTCATTTGATTCCTGACTCAGGAAAACCTAAATTCAAATCCATCCTCAACACTTACTAGCTGTGTCACATTGGGCAAACCACTTTAACTTCTGTCTGCCTCAGTTTCTTCAACTGCAAAATGAAGATAATAGTAGCACCAGATAAGTTATTCTTTTTTTTTTTTTTTTGCTTTTTTTTTTGGAGGGCAATTGGGGTTAAGTAACTTGCCCAAGGTCACACGGCTAGATTTTTGTGTGTGTGTGTTAAGTGTCTGAGGCTGGATTCAAACTCAGGTCCTTCTGACTCCAGGGCTGGCGCTCTACTCACTGCACCACCTAGCCACCCCCTAGATAAGTTATTCTTTATACACTGAAGAGATGCTAAACAAAAAACACTCACAAGCAGACATTAGCAGAACATGATTTAGTAACATAAGTATTGTTACAATGTGTAAAAGGGCTAATACTCAAATGTTGTAAATAGGCTTTTTACATTTCACCTCAGCTCAGTGCTGTCCAAACAACTCCTGATATATGTCTACTAGTAAAAATGGATGAGCTTGGGCCAGTCCTCTTGTTGGTGGCTGCCCATTCCAATAGAGAAGTTTTTCATATTGCTCTCCTGCCAACACAACCAACCATTCCTTTTATAGAACCTAGGACCTCTGGAACTCTCAAACTCACAAGGTCCTTCAAGCTGAAACATGGCCTCAAGAATCATGTTTGATCACCTACTCAGGAAAGAAAACATAAAAAGAAAAAGACAGTTTGGGTCCAGTTGTATCCATACTTCACATGGATGGCAGAAGGCCCAACTGCCCTAGAAAGAACATGCAAAGTTGAGAGTGAACTGCTTTTCAAGTGGAAGAGTTCAAAGGAAGAGAAATTTCAGTACCCTTTTTGTATATCCATTGGTTAATTAACTCTTCCAGCTCCCTTGGCCAATAAGGGGATTACTCATCATCTCTGGATCCCACAAATCTGGAAGCATCCGTGTAGCATTCCCATGGCCACTCAAAACCAGGAATCATACCCTCTGAGCATATGTCATGGGCATCACGTATGGCTTGCACTACAAACATAAAACTAGGATAATAATTTATAGATATTAGCTTCTGGATTTAAAACAAGGGGAATAACATTTTCAATGCAATATTTTCCTTACAGAGAGGATTTGGTGAGGGAAGCACAAATTGTAATATAAAAGTGATTCTGGCTTAGTGAATGAATGTTTTATTTACTTGCTAAACATGTGTCATATCATATACCTCCTTTTCTTTCTGGGAGAAGGTGATAGTTAATGTCTGTCATTCCTACTTGGTCCTTGATCACTTGGGTCATTCCTGTCTTCTTTTTTTTTTTTTTGTCTTTTTGGAGGGGGGAAGGCAGGGGAATTGGGATTAAGTGACTTGCCCAAGGTCACACAGCTAGTAAGGGTTAAGTATCTGAAAAGATTGAACTCAGGTCCTCCTGACTCCAGGGTGTGTGCTCTATTCACTGTGCCACCTAGCTGCCCCTCCTGTCTTCTTTCTGAATAGTTCTCTCACCCTTGACACATAAACACACACCTTGGCCCCTAAAAGCAGCTTGCTGGGTTAATGAAGCTTATCCCCTGCATTCTGAATTAACATATCTGAAATCTGGTCCATTTGTTTGAAATTGAATATACTGCAGGAAGTAACATCATGTGGAAAGAAACACGAAGATAATTTTGTTTCTATCAAAGCTCTTAATGGGGAAGTGAACCCTTATGTAAACCTGTGAACACATCATTTACTGTACACAATTCTATTTAAAGTTACCCTGGACTTTCCCCACCTCCTTTCTAAAACTAAGTATGGTCTTACCTTTGACCAGAGAGAAGTTTATTTCACAGGGTGATGGTTTTGAAACTGGGGACCTGAAAAGCACCCTGGGTGGGATTTATCATAACTCAAAGAACTATTGAATGTTATGTTATTAGGTTATAATCAATTTCCCTCTTTATACAGATCAGAAAGCTAAAGACTAAGTAGTTGAAGTGACTTGCTCAAAGTTATTTAAAGAGTAAATGGCAAAGATGGGAATTAAAACTCAGGTCTTCTGATTTCCACCACAATGTTATTTTCACTATCTTACTACTTTCACCCAAGAAATTAAGACACAATCTAATGAAATGAAAAGAGAATAGGAGACTTGAGTTCTAGTATCAGTTCTGCTATGTGACCTTGGGCAATTCTCTGTATTTCTTGAACCTCTGAAAAATGACTAGATGGTGTAGAAATTCTCTTCCAGGTCTAATACTCTATGAGTTCTAAAAATAAAGTTGTTCCTCAGTCATTTCAGTCTAACTCTTCGTGACCTCCATTTAGTGTTTACTTGGCAAAGCTACTGAAGTGGTTTGCCATTTTCTTCTTCAGTTCATTTTACAGATGAGGAGACTGAGGCAAAAATGGTTAAGTGATCTGCCCAGAGTCACAAAGCCAGTAAGTGTCTGAGGTTGGATTTGAACTTGGGAAGATGACTCTTCTGACTCTAGACCCAGCACTCTATCCACTGTGACACTTAGCTGCCCCCAAAATAAAATATACATATGCCAGATGTTAATCCTGGGCTCTGTGAAATAGAGTTAAGTGTAAGTGTGGGTAGTAAGTGGGGGGCAGGACAGACAAGACAAGAAAAAGGATGTCTGCAATAGTTTCAAGTTTCCTGCCCACATGTTTTCAACAGATAGCAGGGTCATGCTGCCTCCACCATGGAGCATGCTCAAAGCTGCCCTGACTGGTTCCAATCAACCTTGTAGGAACTTTGGGGAACCAATTCAAGCCATATATATGATTCATTACTGAAGAGCTTGCTCTGAGATGCACTACTGAGAGGGAGGAACTGATGACTCAATGTACCTTTTAAAAAGAGATGGCATCTGGCTTGGGCCCTCTCAGATGCAACCTTCAGGATAACATGATATATCATAACAGCCTCACCCACGTGCCAAGGGCTACAATTAGGCAGGCTTATTTCTGGGCCCCTTGCTACCTCTGCCTCTTTTGTGTCTCCTGTCTGGAGATAACCCAGCTTCGACCTCAGTCCAAAAGGTGATCTTGTGAGATTAAAAGTTTCGGAGTTCCGAGAATACATTGGCAGCAGCATTCACTAAGCCAAGAGTGACAAACATTCTTGGAGGCAGATGGTTGTACCCAGCAGCACCTGATGGTGGAAGCATGAAACTCAGTGAGGGTTCTACTTGGAATGGATTTAACAGTGAACAGCAGAGATGGCATGTAAAATGCCTCAATAACAATCTCACAAATTGTTTTCAGTTCTGAGGTACTGTTAGTTATGTTAGGTCACTGAATTCTATTTGGTTAATGTAGGCTTGTTAGTTCTTTCTCTCAGCCAAAGAAAAGTAAAGTTTATTAAAAGTTGGCTTGTATTAGACACAGAGTTAAGTCTGTGTTAGGTCATTCTATGGCACTCTCACACACATGGAGGGAAGATGGGGTCTTATATACAGAAGGTTGTGGGAGGAATCTAGGGGTGGTCTAGAGGAGGAGTGTGGGAAGGGTCTTCAGGAGGAGTTAATGAGGTCAATGAGTGATTAAGGGTGGGAAGTTGCAGGAGGCTACCTGGAGACTACAGACTTTGAAAATTTCTGGAGATTCAAGGGACATGTTCAATTCTATATTGAGTTGTGTTGGAGATGATGCACTTCTACTGCTGGAGTAGGGGCTGGTCAATAAGCCAATGAATATGAAAATAGAAAGCCATATCCTCCTAATGGCAGTTCAGGCTTTCCTGGAGCAAATTACAGGAACTGAATAGAAGGCAGAGAGTGATACAGGTAACCAGCCTTTTTAAGTCCAAGCTGAGTAGTGACTTTATGGTATATATGGGGATCTCATCTGCCTCTTTGAAGGGTTTATTCCAATCAAACCAAGATGCTTAGCCCCTTTGGGAGCCCATATATGTTCATGGCTTATTTTGACCTTTTCTTTTTCATTTTCTTCCTTCCTTCATTCCTGCCTTCCTTCCTTTTTTCCTTCCTTCCTTCTTTCCTTCTTCCCTTTCTCCCTTCTTTCCTTCCTCTCTTTATTTCTCTCAAACTGTCCTATAGTGCTATGTGGGTTTAAAATTCCACATGTAGTGCCCTATGAGGCAGAAGAGATCCTTTTGTGATGTTTTGGGTACTCTTTGAGAAAATTTTTGTCTGGACTCCCGGGGGATCACCTTTGTGTTCAGAGATTCCTAGAGAAATTTTGGTGTCTTCCATTTGTGAAAGGGACATCTAGAGATTTAGTCCAGCTCTCCAGTTGGACATGGCCCTAGGTGCTGAGGGAATCATGGAAGAATTTTTACCCAGGACAATTTCGTTTCTCACTTTTGAGCAGGAAGGGGGAGTATGGGAGCTGGAAAGGACTTTTTGTTAGCCCCAGCTTCTTCATCCCTATGAGGTGAGCCTCACACATTTTGGGAACTCACTTAGAATTAGAGTTTCTCTGAGAAGGGAAGCTCAGTTTTTTCCCTTTTCTTCATTCTTTCCCTTTTGTTAGTTGTTTGTTTATCACAATTTTCATCTTTTTTCTCTTCTCTATTTGCTGGGGTCGTGACAGGCCCTTTTTAATTACTAAGCAAAAGATAGCCTTTAAAAATTAATTTTATTTATTTTTTGTTACATTTTAAGTTCTGAACTGTCTTCCTCCCTCACTCCCAAAAGTTAGCCTTTGATAAGCTTTGTAAAATGTCTGTTTGTTGAATTTGCATAACTGTGACTGTATTGGGGGTATGACTGTGATGGCACTTTAAGCTTAGTACTGTATAATGTCTGTGCCATCTGTACTGTTAAAACTCAGCATGAGGCAAGGGAAGTCACTTGGAAGGACAATGCTTGAACCTTCTAATTCTTGAGACCCCAGAGAATTAAGGATATGGGCTAACAGTGCAGAATGAACCCTAGTTGACATAACAACAATTTTTTTAACTGGACAAAAAAAAATGGAGCAGGTTCACTCTTCCCTATGCCTTCTCCCTACACCCAACCATGATATGCCAAGCTGTCATCTCTGAAAACTCCATGGAAGCTCGAGTGAACTTATTTCTGGCCATGTAAAACTTAGGGACTTGTTGCTATTTCAAGGTGGTCCTGGATGCTGGGTGTGGGATGGGGCGGCTGCCCTGTCTCCCACTCAGCCTCCATGTGGCAATGGGTTCTGTTGTTAGGTGTGTGTTCTTTTCTAATCTTAGATGAATAAGGATCCTGAGATGAAAATGTCTCAGTGACATGACATCCACGTTCCCCAGGAAGCTCATTATTGGGAAAAACCTCATCATCCTGCAAGAACCCATCAGTCCTGGAATTCTATTGCATCACCACCTTCCGTTCCTCTGATTAGGGAGTGGAGCCATGATCTCCAAACCCTTCACTTAAGAGGGGTGGATAGACATTTCATTTCTCACCTGACTGCACTACTTTGAGACTTCTTTGAAGAAATTTCTCCCTTCCCCTTAGCTTTTCAGCTTCTTTTTCTGTGCTGTATTCTTTATTAGATTATAAACTCTTTGAGGGAAGGGACTATCTATCCTCTTTAAAATTTGTATCCCCAATGATCAGTACAGTACTTGGCATATAGCAGACAATTAATGTTTATAGACAGACTGACTGATTTATGAATTCTAGGGACCTGCCAGGGACAGCATCTGGTATCCCTAGAGCAGCAGTGACCAGAAGCAAGGGGAATGCCTGCATCAGAGAACTGGACAAGGAGACAATGGATCCAACCAAATATAGAGAGATAAAGTGAGGACAAATAACAATACAGAGAAGAAGTAGTTTCTAGGAGAATGACCCTTGTGTCAGAAAAAATTGCTGACTACGAACTCAAGAAAGGACTTCTAAAGTACCTTTTGCTACCATTGAACTATGCTATGTCTACCATTGAACTTTAAATTTCTGCTCATTTTGTCATGTACCTGTAGGAGATTTGGGTGGGGGGAAGGGCAGCTAGGAGTATTTCATATAAACTAGTCTTACTATACTATCTTAGTAAATATGTTTGTTAAAAGCTAATTGAACTTATTGACAGATTGGTTTTGTTTTTGTTTTGGAGGCAAACAGGGCTAAGTGACTTGTCCAGGGTCACACAGCTAGTAAGTGTCTGAGGCCGTATTTGAACTCTGGTCCTCCTGACTCCAGAGCCAGTGCACTGCACCACTTAAGCTGTCCCCTATTAATGGGAGATAGACTATAAGGGGCTTAGGAGTTAAAATTATAGATATATATGGCCCACAGAATGACTCCTAAAATTTAAGGTAACAGCTGCCCCTTGTCAACCCAATTCTAGTATAAATGCAAGTTGAGGGAGCAGTCCCAAAAAGGATACCCCACTAATACAGTGTGGGAAATGCTGAATGGTCTCTTGGTCCTCCTGCTACCCTATGTCAGTAGTAGGGTGCTTGCTCTTTCTTCCTTTGACATTCTAGATGGGTCACTCTGGCATCATGATAACTTTGCCCATGTTGCAGCTAGTGTAGGGGGGCTAAACTAGGCAAATTTATGCCTGGGCACTGTAAGTCCGGTGAGGTCCGGAGCTAACAGGAGTGCACATGGTCGCCTGGGGAGGGCACGTGAGGGGCCAAAGGACACCATGAGCGCTGCTGAGGATGCACCACGGGATGCTGGCATCCCATCACAGGGTCTCCAAAAGTGCTGAGTTGGCATCACGGTGTGAGGCCCTAGTGTTTCATCACGGGATGGTCACGTGGTGAGGTGTGGCTTGGCTTTCCTCCTCCTCTTTGGGGCGGCGCATGATTGGCTCGCTGTGGCCTGGATGAGTAAAGGGGAGGAGTGGCTAGCAAAAGGATATAAGGGATGACACGGAGGGAGGAGCAGTTGGTCAGTGGTGGTCGGGATAGAAGATGTAACCTGTAGTCCTCAATAAAGAGAAGTGTACCTTCCTTGGATTCTGTGGAGTCATTCTCTAGCGATAGCTGGAGCCGGAGACGTCCGAAGCCTGTTTAGGTGAGTATACCTACCCACATAAGTAGCAGAACGCTACAGGGCACCTGGATATCTTTTCTGCCTTTGTGTTTTTTTTCTTTTCTGATCTAAGGTGAATAACCATTTATCCCAAGGTAGATGTGGTCAGGCTTGGAGGTGATTTTGTGAGGTACAGAGGACTTGGGTCCATTGAATGAAACTGATTGGCATCAGTAGGAATTTGTTCATCAGAGAAGATGACCATGGACAAGAAGAGAACTGGTGGAATACTGGTCCATTTCACCAGCAGGCATGTACTGTTACTCCCCCCCCCCACCTCCAAATCATTCCCTTAATTAGCAGTACTTAGAGGGGCAGACAGAAATAATCCTAGTGGGGTACCTCCTCTCTGAGAAGAATAGAATGGACAGCCTCATGGAGCTTTCTCCTACTTCCCTCCTGGCAGGAATCAAAGTCTCTCTTGGAAAGAGATGGGCAAAATTATTGATATAACTATCATGTTAAGCTCATCATGATACAATGTGGGGAGCCCTGCTGTCTGCAACAGGGCTGAGAAAGATTCACCTACCCAGAGATCGTGAGAGGGTGCATAAAAAGAGACGGGACTCTGAGAATGGTGGAAAATAGAGAGCTGATTTTATTACCCTGCATACAAGCTTTTATAGGACACTTCCTAATAGTTTTCCCCTGAGGACATTGCGCACTTCTTTATTCCCAGGCCTTGAATGTAAGTCACACTTGTCTTGAGGACAGAATCTTCACACCTATGTGTTTGAGCTCTCCAGCTGAGAGTGCTTATTCAGCCATCAGGGTCAGAGTCCCACTGGTCTGTGGTCCTCTACAATACACCTATTGTGAATTGCATTTAGAAAAACCCATTTGGGCATGCACGTAACCTATATGAACAATGCACATATTCTATATGCACTTAGAAAATTTATTTTTGAGGGGTGGGGCCAAGGTGGTGGCATAGAAGCAGGAAAACTGTGTGCTCCCCCCATAACCACTTCAAATATGTATAAAAATGACTCTAAACAAACTTTAGTGCTACAAAACCAACAAAGTGACAGAGAAATAAATCTCACACTGAAGGCAGCCTGGCAGGCTGGGAGGAAGGGTCCATTGCAGCGTGTTGGGAGCAGAGTCCAGCCCCACATGAGCCTGCAGTTTTAGCCCTAAGGCAGCCACGACCAACTGCAGCCAGAGGGACTTCAGGAGAGTGGATAACCAGTAGCTGTGGCAGTTTCCAGAATTATCAACCCATAAATGCCAAAGACAAAGTAAGAGGTCAGTGTGGAACTTTGTGGGAACAGGGGGTCTGGGAGTGTGGTCCGGCCTCTGCCCCTGAGGAAGAAGCAGCTGAGGTATGGTGGCTGCAGCTGCGTGGCTGCTTCAGAGCTCCTGGCCTGCAGATTGTGGGGGGACCAAGCCACCAGTATGAGGGGTGATCCCTCTTGCTTTAACCTGCTTGGATCTGGATCACTGTTTAGGGTGGAAGTCCTCAGATTTGTGACCAGGTGCCAGAGCCAGTGGAGGCTTCAGAGAGGGCACCCGACTCTTAGCTCCAGCAGCTGCAAAAACTGCAGTAATTTGGGACAAAACTCTCCTCTCTGGAAAAAATATGAATTGATTACAGGCCATAGAGGAGCTTAAGAAGGATTTTGAAAATCAAATAAGAGAAGTGGAGGAAAAATTGGGAAGACAAAAAAGAATGGTGTAAGAAAATCATGAAAAGAGAGTCAACAATCTGACTGAAGAAAATAACACCTTAAAAAATATATGAACTCAAATGGCAAAAGAGGCCCAAAAAGCCAATAAGGAGAAGAATGCTTTCAAAAACTGAATTTGCCAGATGGAAAAAGAATTTCAAAAGTTCACTGAAGAGAATAATTCCTTCAGAATTAGATTTGAGCAAATGGAAGCTAATGACTTTATGAGAAATCAAGATACTATTAAACAGATCCAAACAAATGAAAGAATAGAAGGCAATGTGAAATATCTCATTGGAAAAACCACTGACCTGGAAAATAGATCCAGGAGGGGTAATTTTAAAATTATTGCACTATCTGAAAGCCATGATCAAAACAAAGATCCTAGAAATCATCCTTCAACAAATTCTCAAGAAAAATTGCCTGGATATTTTAGAACTAGAGGGCAAAATAGAAGTTGAAAGAATATAGCAATCACCTCTTGAAAAAGATCCCACAAAGAAAACTCCTAGGAATATTATAGCCAGGTTCTGGAGTTCACAGATCAAGGAAAGAATATTACAAGCAGTCAAGAAGAAACAATTTTAATATTGTGGAAACACAATCAGGATAACACAGGATCTGGCAGCTTCTACACTGAGTGATCATAGGTCTTGGAATATGATATTCTGGAGGTCAAACAAGCTTAAGGGATTAAACCAAGAATCACTTACCCAGAAAAACTGAGTATCATGTTTCAGGGGAAAATATGGTCATTCAATAGAATAGAGGAGTTTCAAGCATTCTTGATGAAAAAACCAGAGTTGAATAGAAAATCTGACATTCAGATATAAGAAGCAAGAGAAGCATGAGAAGGTAAACAGGGAAAAGAAATCATAAGGAACTTATCAAAGTTGAACTATTAACATTCCTACATGGAAAACAATAATTGTAACTTATGAAACTTTTCTCAGTATGAGAATAGTTGAAGGGAATATAAATGTATATTATATATATGTACACATACATATATATGTCTATATAGGAGGGTATATGGGCATATGAATACATATGTGAGTGTGTGTATATATGTGTACAGGTATACATAGACAGAGAGCACAGGACCAATTGAATAGGAAGGATGATACTTAAAAGGTGAAATTGAGATGTGAGAGAGGAATATAATGAGAGGAGATGGGGAGAGACAGAATGGGGTAAATTATCTCATATAGAAGAGGCAGGGGAAAATCATTTCAATGGAGGGGAAGAACAGGAAGGCAAAAGGGAATGAGTCAACCTTACTCTCATTGAATTTGGCTTAGGGAGGGAATGACATACATACTAAATAGGATATCTCACCCTATAGGAGAGTAGAGGGGAAGGGGATGAGAGGGGAGATGATGGAGGGGAGGGCAGGTTTGGGGGGGAGAGAAGTTGGAAGCACACACTTTTGAAAAGGGACAGGATTAAAGTAGAGAATAGAACAAGTGGAGGTGAGATAGGATGGAGGGAAATATAGTCAGCCTTTCACAATATATCCACTATGGAAATGTTTTGCTTAACTACACATGTACAACATATATTGAACTGCTTATCTTTCCATTAATGGTGGATGATGAGGGAGGAAGGAATCTGGAATTCAAAGTTTTAAAATCAAATGTTTAAAAAAAAATTTTTTTTTTACATGCAACTGGGAAATAAGACATACAGGCACTAGGGTATGGAGATCCATCTTGCCCTACTGGAAAGTTGAAGAGAGGATGGGGGAGGATATAGGAGAGAGCAGATTGGGGGAGGGGGTATTCAGTGGGATTGCTGTTTTGGGGTGGTGGGTAGGGAACAGATGAGGAGAAAATTTGTAACTTGAAATCTTGTGGAAATGAATGTTGTAAACTAAAAATAAACATTAAAAAAAGAATTGTAAAAAAAGACTGTAGATGGGAGGCCAGGTGGCTCAGCGAGTAAGAGCACCAGCTCCAGTGTCGGGATGACCTGGGGATCAAATCTGGGCTCAGATACTTAGCACCACACCCAGAAATAACTGGCTGTGTAACCTTGAGCAAGTTACTTAACCCCTATTGCTTTAAAAAAAAAAAGACTATAGATATAATCAGGATTTTAAATATATATTTTATTGATATAAAAAAATAAAGAAACTATTGTGTGGGCAGCTAGGTGGTGCAGTGAATAGAGCACCAGCCTTGGAATCAGGAGGACCTGAGTTCAAATTTGCCCTCAGACACTCGACACACTGACTAGTTGTGTGACCTTGGGCAAGTCACTTAACCCCAATTGTCCTGCCTTCCCCCCTTCAAAAAAAAAGAAACTATTGTGTCTTTCTGAGACTTAGAGTTATGAACCATAAAAGGCAACAGCAGGACATTGATAGTAAGACCAAAAATATAGTAGGAAACCAAGTCAATGAAATTTTTTGTTTTGTCATATAGGTGGCTTGACTTTACTGAAGGGTATTTGAACCATAAGCATGTTTGAATTTATCTCAAGTGCTAAAACCCCATTCACTAGGGGCCTAAAAATCATGCTACTTCAGCCCATTTTTTCACTTATCTCTCTGTAATATATCTTCCATCTGTCCATTCTCACTGCTACCACCTTAATCCAACACCTTGTTGCCTCACAACCAGACCACTACATTGAGCTCCCAACTGATCTCAACCTTCTGTGTCTCCCCCTCCATCCTACATCATATAGCCAGAGGCATCCTATTTATTAATCAGTACTTCCTAATCACCATATTACTAATGGAGTCAGTATGGTAATACTGGAAGGAGTCAAATACTCTGGTTTTAATTCAAAATCTGTAGCCTATTTACAATGTAACCCCACCCAAGTAATTTATTATCTCTGAATATCAATTTCCTCATCCCTAAAATTATATGAATGTAGTTTGAATGTTGCTTACAGGTCAAAATCTATGATTTTTTTCTCCCCAACTCAGAAAACCCCATTGACTTCAGAATTAAGTTCCCAAACTCCTAATTATAACATTTAAAGGCCTCCATAGTCTGGTTCTAACCTATTTCCTCAATCTAATCTTCCTTTCATTTACACAGTTGCTTCATGGCCAGCTAGACTGATTTCACAGTGCCTCCAAAGAGTATTCCAATGGATGTCCATCTCAGCCCCTCAACCTTGTTTCATTCTTCTTTGCCTCTTTGAATCTGCCCATGTAGTCAGGACCTACCTCAAGTCCAAAGGATATAAAGCTCTCCTTCATCATTATATCCCATGATAACAATTCTCTTCCATCCTCCTTCTTTAATCTGGAGTTCTTAAGCATGCTGTTGTCATGGACCCTTTGGGCAGTCTGGTGACGCTTATGGATCCTTCTCAGAATAATGTATATAACATATAAAATAATAAATGCATAAAATACAAAGGACTACAAAGGATACCAATGATATTGAAATGACAGTTATCAAACTACTAAAAAACAAACAAAAACAATCCAAGTTCACCAACTCCAGATTAAAAATCTGGACCTAACTATAGAGCTAACTGGAAATAGCACCCCAGGTTAAGAACCCCTTCTATAGACCTTACTTGAGGATATAGAATTCATTTGACACTTGACTAATGATAGAAAGCCATTATGTCTGATCATTAAATACTTTTTCTTCTTTTAAGTATTTTATTTTTTCCAATAACGTGTAAGGACAATTTTTAACATCAATTTTTATATAAAATTTTGAGTTGCAAATTTTCTTCCTCCCCTACCCCCTCCCTAAGACAATAAGCAATTTCATATAGGTTATATCTGTGCAGTCATGTAAACCATTTCCATATTAGTCATGTTGTGAAAAAAGCAGAATAAAAGGAAAAAAAAACATGAAAAAATATAAAAATAGTATGCTTCAATCTGCTTTCAGACTCCATCAGTTCTTTCTTTGGCTGTGGATAGCATTTTATATCATGACTCTTTTGGATTTAAAAAAATTAATTCTTGCCTTTAAGGTACTTACTTTGTATTTAGATAATGGTTTGGGATGAGGGCTGGATACAGCATCTACACATATAAGTAAAAGACAAAGTCATTTGAGGTGGAAAAGTACTAACCACTAAGGGGGAAGGATGAGGGTTGAGCTAGGCTTGGTTAAGGAGGAAGCATCTGAACTGAGCCTTGAAATAAGCTAAGGTGTCAATGAGGCGAGGTGAGGGAGGAATGCTTTCCAGACAAACTTTGAAGCCTGTGCAAAGTTACATGGCTAAAGTTAGAATCTTGAGGTTGAGGAGGAGGAGTAGTCAGGTTGTTGACTCTCTTTTCATGATTTTCTTGCATCATTCTCATTTCTCTTCCCAATTTTTCCTTCACTTCTCTTACTTGATTTTCAAAATCCTTCTTGAGCTCCTCTGTGGCCTATAACCAATTCATATTTTTCTTGGAAGCTTTTGGTGCAGTTCTGACTTCATTGTCTTCCTCCTGTTCCAAGCTTTGATCCTTTTTGTCCCCAAAAAAGGAATCTAAAGTTGGATTGCTATGCTTGTTTTGCTTCCTTTGCTTGCTCATGTTGTCACTCAATTCCTTGACTTCTGAGCTCTTTGCCACAGTAGAACTCTGCTTTCAGAGAGCAGAGCTTTGTCCCCAATCACTGGGGTTTTCGCTGCTATTAGTTGGGTGCCCTCTCTACAGCCCCCACAAACTCTGGCTCACTGGTCACACACCCCAGGACCTGCACTCAAGACAGCCATCCAGATCCAATCAGGTTAACACAAAAGCGATTACCCTCTGAATGATCACGCTTGGTTCCCCTAAATTGGCAGGCCAGGAGCTCTGAAGCAGCCATGTGGAGGCATGCCTCTGCTGCTTTTCGCTCTGGGGGCAGAGCCCAGATGGCGCTTCTAGTCCCTCTCAGTTCCAACAGGGTTCCACACTGGCCTTTTACTTTGTCTTTGGCATTTATGGGTTGATAATTCTGGAAACCCACACAGCTGATGGTGATCCACTCTCTCGAAGTCCACTCCAGCTGCTGCTGGTCAGGGCCACCCTGGGGCTAAAACCACAGGCTCAGGTGGGGCTGTGCTCGACTACCAGCACGCTGTGATGGACCCTTCCTGTCTGCTTTCCAGGCTGCCTTCAGTGGGAGATTTGTTTCTCTCTGTCACTTTGTGGCTTTTGTAGCTCTAAAATTTGTTTAGAATCATATTTTATGCATATTTGAAGTGGTTATGGGGGAAGCTCATGGAGTTTTCCTGCTTCTACACCACCATCTTGGCTCTACCCCCCACAATAGTTTCTTTATAAAGCCTCTATGTTCCTATAGCTACTACCCTCTTTACCTATCCCAGGCCCTCTTTGCCTTAAGCCTGGACAAATATATCATCTCCTTAGACTGACCTGATTCCAGTTTCTGCCCTTATCCCCACCCCTTGAATGTACTGGATACACCAATATCAAATTCATTTTCCTAAAATACCACTTCCAAAATACTTCTCCCACTCAAGTTCCCTAACACAGGAAAGGATACTGGATGGATCATGGTGCAAAGATGATAATGAACAGATGGACCACCAGACTAATCACAACTGAGGAAAAGAAAACTCAGTGAAGCACTTGGGGAGAGATCCTAGGACTTGATGTCTGACTCCCTGAGAAAGGACCTACTGAAGCCTCAAGAAACATTGTGAGCCCACAGATGATCACAACCTTTCTGATGTATTTATCTTTTCTTAGCTGGATGACCCCATTTAAAATAAAGATATTTAATGAAGTAGTATGGTAAGAACAGGATCAATAAAATATTTCACCCATAAGCCTGTGGTATACTCTCCCAAGAACTGACATACTATCAGGTTGAAGAGTAGATACATGTAGGATACAAATGTAGAAAAAGTGTGGTCACAGTACATGCATAGAGGAACAAGTAACTTACACTCCTGATGCTGGATGAAACTCCACTGTTTGATGAAACAATACAGTTTCTTGGCTGCTTCCAGGCAAAGTTCCACTAGGTGGATCACTGGAGAGCCTATCTGCTTTTGTCTTTTTACTTCAGCATTATCTTTTCCTCATAAGAAGAGTGGGCTCTGCCATACTTCCTAAATTTAAAACTTTTTACAGTTCTTTCAGATCATCTGTACTTAACAATACAGACATTTGATGAAGAAAAAGATCCGTCGCCCCCTCCACTAAAGGAGGATGTTTCTCAGAGGCAAGGCTGGAAGAGACTTTGCAATTATCTATATCCAATTGCCACCACTTTAGAATGTAAAGCAGTGAAACTCCTACCTGACTGGTTAGTGCCCTCATTCTTGTCTATTTTTGAATTCAACCTCATGGTCACTGGAGGCTTGGGTCTCTCTATAAGATACCTCACTCTAGCTTAGAGTGGGGGCTTCTCTTGTCTCAGATGACTAAAGTGCCCTAATTAGCCTTAGGTCTAGACGTTGTCTTTATATACATCCAAGGTCCTTGGGGTCCAGGGTTCCCAAGTTTCTCAATTCCCAAATCCTATCCAATCTCTAATTTCTCATGAGATGTGTAGATACAGGGAAAGGCCCAGAGATAAAACTAAGCCCAGGGACAAAGCTATTTTCTTCCTCCCTGCTTAGCTCACAGCCCTGCCTTTATTATGTATATGTGTCCAACAAAGCCTAAAAGCCTTTTCAGGTTTTTAACTCCCTTATATCAGTGGGATAAACCAATTGTCCTATTATTTGGACTGAGATGGAAAGTGCTGGAATGGACAGTTCTGTTGATGAGTGTATTTGCACTCTCATTGTGACCAGAAAAGGACAGATCTGAATCCATTCTGTCCATGTTGTACTCTCTTCTTCACAGACCATGCAACCAAGCTTACTTCCATCTGTCTGTACGGATGCTGCTCCTCCTGTCTGGAATGCTTCCCTCTATCCATCCTTTCTCATCCCATTCCTTCACAAAGATAACTTCAGACTATACTCATTTTCCTCCTCTCCGAACTCTAATGTGATGTACATTCTCCCCCTGAAAATCAGAGAAGGAAAGATCATTTGCATCAGTTGCTTTTTCCTATTCCTTCCCTGCAGTCCTAATTATAGTCATCTCAAAGTTGGAATTCACAATAATTCACTGTCATGAACTGTCTATATCCTTCATTAGTGATTTCATGATTGTGGGGACAATAGTGGTGTTAAAAGTCTGCTTATGGCATGAGTCTGAGAGTAGCAATCTTACATCTCAGTACTTTTTGAAGCCTGACCAGCAACCTCAATCTTCCCCAAAATGGCAACTATCATCAAGGGTCAGATGATTGCGATCTCCTAAAGGAAGACCAGGTTCCCCATAACAAGATCACTGTTGTTGGGGTTGGTGCAGTTGGCATGGCATGTGCCATCAGTATCTTAACGAAGGATTTGGCTGATGAACTTGCCCTAGTTGATATAATAGAAGACAAGCTAAAGGGAGAGATGATGGATCTCCAACATGGCAGCCTTTTCCTCAAAATGCCAAAGATTGTTTCTGGCAAAGATTAGAGTGTGGCTGCAAATTCAGAGCTGGTTGTTATGGCTGGGGCATGTCAACAGGAGGGAGAAAGTCATCTTAATTTGGTCCAGTGTAATGCAAATATCTTTAAATTCATAGTTCCCAATATTGTTAAATATAGCCTCAATTGCAAGTCACTTAGTGTTTCCAATCCAGTGGATATTTTGATATATGTGACCTGGAGGCTAAGTGGCTTTCCTAAAACCTGTGTTATTGGAAGTGGTTACAATATGGATTCTGCCCATTTCCATTACTTAATGGGGGAGAGACTTGCTGTCCATTCTTCAAGTTATCATGGATGAGTCCTTGAGAATGTAGAGACTCCAGTGTTCTTGTGTGGAGTGGTGTGAATGCTGCCAATGTCTCTCTGAAGAATACTTATCCTGCTTTGGGAACTGATGCTGCTTCAAAGTATTGGAAAGATGTTCATAAACGGGTGGTTGAAAGTGCTTAAGAGGTGATCAAGCTGAAGGGCTATACTTCCTGGACCATTGGTTTGTCTGTGGCAGATCTGGCAGAAAGCATTATGAAGAATCTTAGGAGAATGCATCCAATTTCCACCATGATTAAGGGCCTATATGGCATTAATGATGTCTTCCTTAGTGTCCCATGTGTCTTGGACAGAATGGCATTTCAGTTGTGGTGAAGGTAAACTTGAATCCAGAAGAGGAGGGCCGTTTAAAGAAGAGCACAGCTACTCTTTGGGGAATCCAGAAGGAGCTTCAATTTTAAAGTCTTTTAATGTGCTGCCATTTTACTATTAAGAGACAGTAGTTACGGGGTTATGTAGGATGTGTTTTTCAAATAGGTCAAATCCTTCCTCTGATTAGCAATTGAACACCAGAAACATAAAACCTGTGGACACACTCTAGTCTCTTCCTGAAGTTAGAAATGAGAAACAGTACAGTGTGATTACTATTTGTTAAACTCTGTTGTTGTTTGCATATGATGCTGGATATGACTTGTACAGTCTCAGCAATCAGTGTCAAGCACAGCCAGCACCCCACAGGTATATAACTACCTGCCTTGTATGTAGGTGCTATGGGTTCCCATAGGTCCAAAAGACAACATTCCTGGATGCAAAACACCATACAATAGTAATACTTTATGGATGCATTGATTGACTTTGTGTTCCCTTTCATTAGGGCTCTATAGCAAGGCCCCATGTATCACCTTTTCAGAGGACCTGATTTTCTCTCTCTCTGTATACACACATACACATATACACATATACATACATACATATATATACACACAGATAGACATAGATATATTTATATATATCAATATCAGTGTGAATAAACAAAAAATAACTGATAAAAAAGTCTGCTCATAACAGTAACTTGTAGCAAACATACATAGTGGCATCCAGCAGAACAGAATCTAGATCCAGAGCCAAGCAGGCAAAAGAGGAAAGAGAGTACGGTACCTGGGGCTGGGACCCTGCTGCTCAGGAGATGCCAGGCTTCAGAGTGGAAACTCTAATGGAGCAGAGCTGGGGGTGTCTCCTAGTGTATGAGGCCATTTTCCCCCCTGAAAGTGCATAGTAATACTCTAGGCAAAGATTTTACCTGTGCCCAAAGCTGGTGATGGTGACTATGACCAAAAATCTGCTGGTCTTTGGCTATGAACTCTAGTTCTTTCCAAAAGCATAAAAGTAGCCTGACAGGATTTCAACTGAGTCTCCCCAAAGATATCTTAGTTATCTCCTTATTTCCCATCTGACTGTACTAATTTTGGATTTTCTTCACTTTTCCTGCTGCATTCACTTTGAACTTCTTTGACTTTATCCATCATGCCCCCAAACTGAGTATTTTCCCTTAGCCCCTGCCCCACATTTCTGGTTTCCTTTGTGTGTTGTCTTTGAAGCTCAAGAGCAGAGATTGTTCTTCTTATATGTATTTGCATCCCCAGTGCATAGTACAAAGCCTGGCACATAGTAGGCATTTAAAAAATGTTTACTGACTATTGACTCAATAGCCAGTAAACTAACTGAAAGTACAGATGGAAAGTACAGATCACAGCTGTACATCAGAGTCACATGCCTATATGAAAGTAGATCAAGATGAGTCCAGCCAAGTAACTCACCTAGCAGAGATGGTATGCCTTGAAAGAAGTAGCATTAAGATGTCATGAGAAGACATCGGGGAAAGTCTGATTCCAAAGGCTTAAATTACCTTGGCCAACATGTGAGCCTCTCTATACTTGTGAACTATGTGCTTCTTCATTCTTTTTACTGATGTCATATGTATTTGTGCCAGAGTGTGTCCCAGGTTTATGGTGGAGATATTTTGTAGTTTTAACTATGACATTTTAGTTGAATGCTTTTGCTTTGAGTTTGTTAGGTCCTTTGACTAGAAACAAGGCCAGCATATGGATGGGGGCTCAAAAGTTAGTTCTTGAAGTGTGGAACCAGAGAATACCTAGAACCTGGGGCAGAGATTTCTTTTTGGTTTCTTTCTTGTGATTACTCTTCCAGTCTAGGGCCCAGATCTCTTATCTCCATTTCAGCAGTGTCTGGAATATATCTGGGTAGAAGCACCATGTTAAATAAACTATGTGGTTACAGAGAGTTGATTGCCTGAGTAATGTAAACATAGAAAGCTGAGACTGGGTTCTGCAATTTCCCAGACATAGGGATGTGCCACCCACCCCTGCCCAAGCTATAGATATTATTTTTTATGATCACAAATAATACTTTATCTCAAACCCTGGCATAGAATCCTGAACCTTATCAATAGGTGTTCCTTTCTTGCCTACAAATTTGAAACCACATGACCTGGTCCAGATAGGAAGCTCGTGCATGCATACTGGGAGTATTGGTCTGTGCATGCCCAAAAGTGTTCCCTCCAAGATCACTAGGTTGAGAGTGCACCACCACCTGGTGGCCAAATTACATACTATGCTCTCTCCTTTATTAATAGACACCTTGTTTTTTGATAGACTGGAAATAATTATTAATCAGCATTAATATAGTGCTTTCAGGTTTGCAAAGCTCTTTACATATATACTATCTCATTTGATCTTCAAAACTGAGGTTGAAAAAATTCAGTGACTTGCCCAGGTAAATGAAAGTTGTAGGTATCTGAAGCACAATTTGAGCTCGTCTTCCTGACTCCAAGTCCAACACTCTATGCATTGTGCCACCTAGTTGCCTACGTAGAGGCAGCTCATGGCTGGTGTAGGCTGCTACTGCTGTTGCAATACACGGAATATCCACCATGTCACATGCAGCCTACATCTGTGTCACAGTTAATTTTTAAAAAATTAGTTTTATGGATGCCTTTTGTTTTGACATCAAGTAATTTCTAGATTTAGTTCTCCACTTTTCAGTGCACATTGAACTCTTTGCTGTAGCAAATTAAAACACATTTAAGAAAAACCAACTGATATAGTTACTGCATCTGTGTATGTTTGCAACCTTATGTACTCCACAGGAGGGAGGCATCATAAGTTCTCCGAGAACAATCAATCAGCATTAGTCATTTCAATTGTTCTAAGTTCTGCTTCCTTTAGTCTTTTCCATTTGCATTATCCTAGTCACTGTGTATAGTTTTCTGGTTTTGCTTATACCTGCTCACATCAGTTCATACAAATTTTGTCATGTTTCTACAAATTCTTCACCTTCATAATTTCTTACTGCACATTGTATTACCATTAGATTGATATACCAATTTGTTGAGCAACTGCCCGATTGGCATACCCCATTTTGTTTCCAGTTCTTTGCTAGCCCAGGAAACCCTTTTGATATATATAGGGATAAAAATTTAATTAAAAAAATCATATCCTTTGTTCAAGGTTGAGAACAATCTATAGAATGTAAACTCTTTAGGGACAGGAACTGTTGCATTTTTGTCTTTACATTTGTCTTTACATTTCCAGTAGTATAGTAGTTATCATGTATAATAACCACTTAATAAATGTTTTTTGTATTTAATCAAATTGAGGTATGAAGACACAGCCTCGGCCAGCAGCCTCCTTCTCCCCCTGTAAACATAAATATTACCCAAGTAGTCCCTGAATAATAGAACTGGAGATCTATTTAAGAGTTTTAAGTCTAATACAACCAGTAATAATTCTATCCCCTTTTCCTCTGTAATGATATTAAAAGAAGCAATTTCAATGTTATCCACATCCAAAGAAAGACCTATAAAGTCTGAATGCAGATTCAAACATACTTATTTTCCTCTCTCTCTTTTTTTCTTTCTCATGGTTTTTCCCTTTTGTTCTGATTCTTCTTTCACAACATGACTAATGTGGAAAATGTTTAATATGATTGTATATATATAACCTATATCAGATTCCATGCCATCTTGGGGAGGGTAAAAATCTTAGAACTCAAAATATTATAAAAGTGAATGTTGAAAACTAAAAAAAATAAATTAATAGTTTTCTTTAAAAAAAAAAAGAAGAAGCCATCTCAGTTATAAGTTCCTAAATGTGAGTGGACTCAGTGGGAACTTGATAAACTTGGCTGAATTTACTCATAAACTGGAGGGCATTGTGGTACGTCTCTAGACACTGATGACCTATGTTGAAATCTTCTTTCTGACATGCACTATTCATGCAACTTTGGGTAAATTGTTTCACTTCTCTTGTCCTTAATTTTCATATTCTCAAGGGGGTTGGACCAGATATCTCTGGGGACCCTCCTAGCTCTAGATCTAGACTTCTATGATTTAAAACAAACACCACTAGAGAGTAAGGCATGTTGAGTTGCCAGTATCCTGAGGGAAGAAAGAACTCTCCCCATCACCTCCACCTCTTTCCTAGCTTTTATTTTATTTTATTTTAAAGAGAATTGAAAAGATTTTATCTTAAGTACATCAAGGTAGCAATAGGCTACCTGGAGAAGCTGATCACTGAAGATCAGCAATGGTTTTGAGGTGGGAATAGCTTTTATAGGTAACTTTAAGATAATCATAATAGGTCTACTTCAAGAGTTTGGGCCCTTGCATCTCAATTTCTCTCCAAGTAAGAACATGACAATTTGCAGGTAGGGGTACATGACAAAGAGCAGGTAATAGCAAAAGCTGCAGACTTTGTATCTCCTTCCCCACCAGAACCTCCCCCAATACTGATTGATAAGCAGGGATGGGAAAAATGGGATACTGAGTCAACATAACTTTTTTTTTTTTTTAAAGCAATCAGGGTTAAGTAACTTGCTCAAGGTTAAATGGCCAGTTATTTTTGGGTGTGGTGCTAAGTATCTGAACCCAGATTTGATCCCCAGGTCATCCTGACACTGGAGCTGGTACTCTTACTCACTGTGCTACCTGCCACCCCTAAGCAATTGGGGTTAAGTAACTTGCTCAAAGTTATACGGCCCAGGTGTTACTGGGTGGGTGCTAAGTGTTGGAGCCCGGATTCGATCCACATGTCATCTCGACACTGGAGCCGGTGCTCTTACTCACTGTGCCCTGATTGCATCTATATTCTTTTTTTTTTTTTAAGCAATTGGGGTTAAGTAACTTGCTCAAGGTTACACGGTCAGTTATTTCTGGGTGTGGTGCTAATCAACATAACTTTCAACATCAGGTACTTGAAATAAATGACCCTTGTAAAGAATACTATATAACTGAAATTATTACTTGAATATTCTATATGATGTCATTTGGAAAATAGATTCAGGTGTACTTTGGTTTATTCTGAGTTCATTTTAAGTGTGATAGTTATGATCAGTTAGACTTTATTCTATTATTTGGCCTCAAGACAAAGTATTGGGGAAATGTATGGATCAGAAAGTTTGATAGGTAATATGATCTTTAAAAAGGTTTTTGTTTTTTGGAGGAGGTAAAGTAGGGCAGTTGGGGAATATATACTTGCCATAATACATTCAACATGTTAGTTGCAAAACTGTCTCACCTCTCTGTGCTTCCCTTTGAACTGCTTTTGGTTTTCTTCTATTTTTTTTTTCTAGCCTGTATTTCCTTATCTCATTCAGGCTGGAACTACAGCAGTTACTTATGGGCAAACCTGCCCATAAGACAGACCTGCTCCATTTCTGACTAGGGATACCTTGCCCCTTCTTAGGTAGCTTGGTGACCTCCTGCTCCTGGAGATTCATCAGATTGGTGATCAGGACTTAGTGAAGACCTGACTGGCATTAGCTCTCCTGCAGCTTAGAACTCCCAAACCCAAGTGATACACCAGCCTGTCTCCCCAGACACAGAGACTACGAGGCATGTACTACCAGAACTAGTGTCTGTGCACTTGAAAAAATACTTGGTGCTCTTATTCTTTTTCTTTCAGCTGTATCATTACTTCCTTCATTCTCTTATATTTCCTCTAACCTATTAAAAAAAAAAAACAACCCAGCAAACAAACCAAAATCAAACCCAGAACAATTCTTCCTTATAATCAATAAGCATAGTCAAACAAAACAAATATACACAGTGGCCGTGTCCTAAAATGGATTTTTCTTACTTCATCTCTAGTATACCACTTCTTTGTCAAGAGGTAGAAAGCATGTTTCATTTCCAGTTCTTTGAAGTTGTGGTAGGTCACTGCATTGAACAAACCATATATTTTAAGCATTGTTTTTCTTTACAATATTGTGGTCATTATTTAAATTGCTCTCCAGGTTCCATTCACTTCATTCTATATTAGTTCATAGTAGTCTTGTCACTTCTTTTTGAAATCCTTGCTTTAGCTCTGATTTTATTGGAAAGGCTTCTAAAGACTTTCCATTACATAGAATTGGTTTCATAAAAAGACTTAGAGGAATTCTGGCCAATTCTGAACAGAGGCAGATTGCCTCATCCCTGCATATCCATTTCAGTAAGAACCCGAAATTGCTATCAGACCAAATAAAAATTGAGAAATCCAATACGGAACTATAGTAAATGACTCCTTCCACCACAGAAATACATTAAAAAGTTAGCCAGGAGTTCACAGGCAATAGGAAAGGGTATCTGCTAGGAAGTCAAAGCCAGCACAGGCAAATAAGCCCAGCCTGCCAACATAACCAGTAACACGTGTGGCTTACAAGGGTCTATGCACAGAAATGCAAAGTCCCTGAAGAAGGATACAGAGAGTCTAGAATCCCAGTGTTTAGAAAATTCTAGGGAGGGGACTCTGGGACAGTTTGGGGTCTGAGGACCCTAGCACTCTGTGCTGAAATTCCACTACTCAAAAATAAGATTCAGGGGGGAATAATTCAAGGGAGGTGGAAGTCAGGATAAGAACCTAGGAGAATCAAGAAGAGACCAAGCAGAGTAAACCACAAAAGTGGGGGTTGGGGAGGGAGGAGATAAACACAGTCCTAAGCACAAAACTCTAATTTAGGAATTAAAGCTTTAGAGATGAATAAGTCAAAGAAAACACTAATTTGTACAAAAAATTATTACAGACCTAGAGATTTCCCAAATAAGGTGCAAGTAATTTTTTTAACAACTGTAAATGGTAACTCAAAGGAAAAGATGGATTGTCCACAAAGACTACATGTTTACTTAGAAAAAATTAAAAAAAAAATAAAAATTTAAAAAAAAAATTAGAAGATAAAAAAGAAACCAACAACTACATGAGATAGCAAGAGCTGGTGGAACTAAATCAAAAGATTGAAATAAATGAAAATTGCCCATTATCTATCAGAAATAGAGTGACAAAGTAAAGATAGAAAGAATCCACAGATCACCTCCCCACCAAAAAAAAATAAAAAAGGAAAGTCATAGTCAAAATCCAGAGCTCCCATGGCAAAGAAAAAAAATAATACAAGTATCTAGAAAGCAGATTAAATACTATGGAACACAGTTCCTTTTACACAGTCATGCACAGAAAACATAGTCAAGATCATATTAGAGCCGGAAGTTTTTGTTATGTATAAGAGATTTTAGAATACAATTTTCCAAAAAGTAAAACATACAGGTTTACAACTAAGACTAACTCACCTTGCAAAACTGAGAATAACTCTTACAGGAGGAAAAAAACCCCTTTAATTTCATATAGGACTTTGAAGCATTTCTGATGAGAATATCATAGCTGAGTAGCAACTATGAAACAGAAACATGAGTCCAGAGAAACCTAAGATAATTTTGATTAATTGGAAGGGGCTGTATGATGATATGGTATTAACATTCTAATAGAGGGAGAAGAAACAAGAGTCCCTTTAGAACCTTAATGTTTTCAAAGGCTAATGAAGAAGTGAAGAAAAACAGAGGTCCTGGTGTGGATTGGTTCTCTTCTGAGGGTTTTGAAGAAGGTAAAGGAAAACACTAGTGTGGGAAGGAGGAAGAAGTAAGTAGAACATGTTATTTCTCATAAATTAGGTGCATGAGAATATACAAACACGGAAGAAAGGTGTATGTGGGGAGAACAGGCATCCACATGAACCTCATTCATCTGAAACTGGCAAAGGGGGGCGCTACACAAAAACACACTAAGGCTGATTTAGAAATACATAAAACTCAACAGAGAAGTAAGTGGGGCTTGGGTTGGGAAGGTTAAGGTGGAAGATAACACATGGGAAGGAAGAGTAAGCAAACAAAAAAACACCTTTTTTTGCTTCTGGGGAAAAAAAGAAACTAAAGAACAAGTATCTAAGGAGGTACCAATCAATTGGGGAATGGTTGAACAAATGAAGATATATGAATGTAATAGAATATTACTATGCTATAAAAAAATGAAAAAAAATGGAATGGCTGGGTAGCATGAATTGATACAAAGTGAAGTAAACAGAACCTAAAGTACAATTTGTACAAAGACATAAACAAATGTGAAAGAAAACAACTTTGGAGGTGGAGCAAAGATGGCAGAATCATGAGCCAGCAGTACAATGAGCTTCCCCTGGCAAACTCCTCCAAATAGACTGAGATAGTGCATCAGACCAAATACTTTTTTTTTTTTCAGGCCAAATCCTAAGGGAAAGTACAAGAAAAAGCCACAAGTCATTCTTCCTGCCCAGGCCACCATAGGGGACAGATGTGTGGACACTGGGCACAATGTCTGGCCAAGAGTACCACATATGGATGGAGTACTCCAGCACCCACCAAGAGGCTGTGCACAGGAACAAAAGAAAGTCCTAGATCAGATCTACACAGAATATGACCTGTGGCCCGCCAAAGGATTTTCAGTGGTCTGTGAAAAATGTAAAAGGAAGTAAAAATGTAGTGAGTGCTTTGTCTGTGCCCCCCTTAACCAGCCTTCCACTAGTCACTACTGCGCCTGTCATGTAATTTGGTGGGTGGGTTGCCACTGATCACTTTCTCCTGTTTGTCACATGACCCACAGCAACATCTTTTTGCTGTGTTTTCGGTCATTACTGTGTTCTACAGGGACAAAGTGAGTGCAGCCTCACACCAACACAGCTGATGCCTGCTATGTGATGAGTGGCTTCTAGCCCTCCCTTGTTGCATGGCCACCCTCCAACTCACATGAGAGGTGCTCTCTCTAAGGTCAGGCACTCAGTTCAGTATTTTTTTGTATGTGAGCAGTTGCTGTGGTTCCAACATTAAATATTTTGGAGTGACTTTGTAAAATGGGTCATAAATGAAAGATTGAATCAGAACATAGAGTTTTTAATCTGGAGTAGACAAAGAGATAACATATTTACTTACATGAGAGACAAAATATTGTGCCTTGTTTGCTGGGAAGTAATAGCCATTCTGAAGGAATACAATCTTTTTTTTTTTTTTTTTTTTCCTTTTTGAGGGTAAGTGGGGGTAAGTAACTTTCCCCAAGTTTAACCGGCTGGTTTTTTTTTTTTTTTTTTTTTTTTTTTTTAAAAAATAAAAAAAAAAAAAAAACTAGCCGTGTAACCTTGGGCAAGTTTTTTTTTTTTTTTTGGTGTGTGTGTGTTAAGTGTCTGAGGCTGGAACCAAACTCAGGTCCTCCTCACTCGGGGTGGGCACTTTACTCACTGCACCAACTAGCTGCACCTTGAAGGAATACAATGTTCATTGCCATTTTGAATCAAAATGTCCTGACTTAAGCAAATTGGACACCAATGAGAAACAAAGTGTCCAAATTGTTGAAAAACCTCAGGGGGGAACAACAGTCTTTCAAGAAAGTAAATTCAGAAAATGAGGCAGATGCTAAGGTTAGTTTTCACATTTCTAAAGAAATTAATTTCAAACATGATTCCAAAGTACAATAAACTGATTGCTGAAAAGAAGTGTAATAAGTCCCATTAACTAAATGTAAACAGTAAGAAAACCTGAAAAAATGTATTAAAACTTGTACTGCTTAGCAAAGTAATTTTTTTAACATTAATGTGATTTCATGATAAATAAAAATCTTTAATAAGTGTAATTAATTAATATTAGTTGAAATTTACCTTATAAAAGATATGGTTTATTTGCAAGATAGTTTAATCACTAATTATACCTTTACTTGGAAAGTGAGCTGAATCTATCTGTAGCCTGAAGAAGTTTAACCTATTTTAATTTTGGCCCCCACCTACAGCCAAGTTGTGTGGATCTATCCTAGATTCATAATAGGGACCCAGATGCTTCAATAAGGACAGGTACCAACTGGCAGCAATTCTGGGTCATGGATCCAGGGTAGACTGAGAATGGAACATGTAGTGAGGGGTAGCTGAGACACAAACCCAGGTCAGGAATTTGCAGAGCTTAGACCAGGGGGACAACAAGTAGACTTTACCCTGGATTAGAGAAACACTGAAAACGTATAGGTCCCTGACCTGAGCTCTCCCTGAGATCCTTTAACAACACAAAATTCAACATTCTCAAGAAATCAGCAACAGAACCATATCAGAGTTTTCATCTAGAAATACACAGAACCAGGCACTAACATTAAGTCTGAAGTCAGGAAGTAGGATCAAAGAATAATCAAACAGACAAAAAACTTCACCATAAAAAGTTATTATAGTGACAGGGACAATCAAGAAACAAACCCAAAGGGAGAGAATGACTCCAAAACAACTACAAGCAAAGCCAAACAAAGCAAAAGCCAAAGGAAAACATAGCTTGGACACAAATTTAACTAGAATTCCTGGAAGATGATGAAACAAAGTATGGTTTAAAAAATGTTTTTGTCAATGAAATGAGAGCACTGGAGGAAAAATAATTTGAAAAGAAAAGAATTGGAAAGGGTATTATCAGCTTGGCATAAGAGGTTATAAACCTTGCCTAAACAACAAATTCCCTGAACAGAATGGACCAAATAGAAGCCAATGACTCCATGAAACATGAAATATTAAAACAAAGCAAAAATACTGAAAAAGTAGAAGAAAATATAAGCTATCTCACTGCAAAAACAACTGGTGACACTTGAACCTCACTCTCATCTGAACTGCTCAAAAGAGGGGAAAATATATACAATCACAATTAGATACAAAAATACATCTCATTCAATAAGGAAATATGAAGGAAAGGGGAGAAAGGAGAACTGGAGTAACAGTAGATTGAGAGAGGGATCAGTCTTAAGCAAAACAAAGTCTAAGGATATACAAAAATGTTTATACCTCTTTTTGTGGTGGCAAAAATGGGAATCTGAGGTAGTGTCCATAAATTAAGGAACAGCTAAACAAGTTATGAAATATAAATATGAGGCAATACTATTTTGCTGTAAGAAATGATGAAGGGTTTCAGAGAAACCTGAAAAACTTGTATGATACAGAGTGAACAGAACCAGGAGACAATTTATGCAATAGCAGTATGGTAAAGACAAGGAATATTGAAAATATTAGGAACCCTAATCAATGTAACCACCAACCACAATTCCAAAGGAGTAATGATAAAGCATGCTACCCACCTCCAGACAGAGAGATGAAGGTCTCAGAGTACAGAATGGGATGTATTTTTTTGGACATGACCGATGTCAAAATTTGTTTGGCTTAGCCACATGTGTTGCTAAGATGGGTTCTGTTTTTCTTTTGTTCTCAATTGGGAGTAGGGAGGGAGAAAAGACAGATTATTGTTCACTGAAAACAATATATACTTTTGTTTAAAATGAAAAACAATTTTGAGAAATTTAAGAATTAAGATCAATGTAATGTGACCACCATCACAGAGGACCCATGATTAAGCATATTACCCACTTCCTTACAAGAGGGATGATGGAATTAAGGTGAAGAAAGGTATTTTTGGACAGGACCGCTGTGTAGATTAATTTTGCTTGATTATGCATGTGACAATGAAATATTTTTCTTTCAGTTTTTAAAAACTGAGGGTGGGCAAGGAGGTAAGAGATTAGAAAAAGTGATGCCAAAATTAGTGGAACATTGAAACATTTTTTTAAAAATTCATAAAAGTAAACAGAAGGAAGCTAAGAAGAAAACACAGATAAGTAGGATAGTTTTGAAACAATGTGCCAAATCTATTGTATACTTCTGAAAAAAGAAAACTCCAAGACTATGAAATGAAGATTCATGGGATCCTATATAATCTTATTATGTTCTATACATATAGAAATATTCCTTTTTGTAAATTTTAAAAAAAGAAATAAATCAAACTTAAGGTAACAAGTGGGGTTGAGAGTGGGGTGGGTAAGAGGGAGAATAATAGTGAAGGTACTAATAGCAAGTAAAATAAACCTTTTGATCTTGAAGGGATGATTAAGATGCTAAAAAAGAAAAGTGGAATCTCAAGTGAGATGCTTGGGAATGGCCAAACAAATTGTGGCATGATTGTAAGGAAATATTGTTATATAAGGAAAAATAAATGATTATCAATTTTTGTTGGCATGTAGTGATAAAAATAGTTTCCAATAACTCTTTAATTTCTTTTCATTTGCTACTAATTCTTTTAGATTTATGATATTGGTAATTTGGTTTTTGTCCTTTTAAAAAACCTAAGTAGTTAATGGCTTGTTGGTGGTGAGTTGTGTCCAAATCTTCATGACACCATTTGGGGTTTTCTTGGCAAAAATACTAGAGTGCTTTGCCATTTCCTTCTCCAGCTCATTTTACAGATGAGGGAACTGAGATAATCAGGTTTAAATTACTTCCCCATGGTCACATACCTAGTAAGGGTCTAAAGCTTGTTTTGAACTCAGGTCTTCCTGACTCTAGGTCCAGCACTCTATCCACTGTACCATCTAGCTGCCCTAGCTAATGGTTTACCTATTTTCAAAAATACAATTCTTAACTTTATTTATCAAGTAAATGTTTTTAATTTTTAAGAATATCTAATTTTACAAATTTATTTTTGTGCTTACTTGTTTTTTTTTTTTTTATTTTTAAGCTAAGTGCACAATTCATTGATCTGTCCTCTCTTGTTAATGGAAAAGTGTTGAGAGACCCAAATTTTCCCTTTGGCATTGTTTTGGATATATCCCTAAGTTTTAGTATATACTCTATTGTCATTTTCTTTGATGAAATTATCTATCATTTCTATGATTTACCATTGACTCACCGAATATTTATTCTCCATGTTTGAATATTTTCTTTAAAGGTCCTTTGTTGATAATGATTTTTGTGTTGTGGTCAATAAGTGATACATTTGATATTTCTCCTTATCTGCATCTGTTTGAGATTTTTATGGCCTGGCACATGGTCAAATTTTATAAAGATCTCATGCACAGCTGAAATATGTTTTCTCCTTTCTATTTCCATTTGATAATCACCATAAATCTCATGTCTAATGTTGCTAAAATTCTTTTTTTTTCATTCTTCAAATGCTTTATTAACTTCTGATTTACATCATTAATTTCCACCAGATTTTAAATTACAAATTTTCTCCCCGTTTTCCCCCTACCCACCGCCCCAAAATAGCAATCCTACAGGATATCCCCTCCTCCATTCTGCTCTCTCCCATATCTTCTCCCATACCCCCTTCAACTTTTCCAGTACGACATGGTGGATCTCTATGCCCCAGTGCCTGTATATCTTATTTCCCAATTACATGTAAAATAGTATTAATAATAGTGTGTGTGTGTATATATATGTACATATATACATAAAATTTTAAACATTTGATTTTAAAACTTTGAATTCCAGATTCATTCCCTTCCTCCCTTGTCACCCACCCCTACTGGGAAGATAAGCAGTTCAGTATAGGTTGTACATGTGTAGCAAATGCAAAACATTAACATAGAAGATATATTGTAAAAGACTATATTTCCCTCCCTCCTATCCCACCACTCACTTGTTATATTCTGTACTTTGATCCCGTCCATTTTCAAAAGTGAGTGCTTCCAACTTCCCTTCCATCCTCCCCCCTCTCATCTCCTTCCCCCCTATTCTCCTGTAGGGTGAGATACCCTATTTAGTATGTATGTCATTCCCTCCCTGAGCCAAATTCAATGAGAATAAGATTGACCCATTCCCTTTTGCCTTCCTATTCTTCCCCTCCATTGTAACCATTTTCCCTTGCCTCTTCTATATGATAGTTTACCCCATTCCGTCTCTCTCCATATCCTCTCATTATATTCCTATTTCACCTCTTAATTTCACCTTTTAAGTATCATCCTTTCCTCTTAACTTGGTCCTGTGCCCTCTATCTATATATACCTGTAAACATGTATACATACATTCACATATGTATTCATACTCTCGTATACCCTCCGATATAGACATATATATATTTCTATTCCCTTCAACTATTTTCATACTGAGAAACATTTCATCAGTTACAATCATCATTTTTCCATGTAGGAATGTTAATAGTTCAACTTTGATAAGTTTCTTATGATTTTTTCTTCCCTGTTTACCTTCTCAAGCTTCTCTTGGTTCTTATACCTGAATGTCAAATTTTCTATTCAACTCTGGTTTTTCATCAAGAATGCTTGAAAGTCCTATATTCTACTAAATGACCATATGTTCCCCTGAAACATGATACTCAGTTTTGCTGGGTAGGTGATTCTTGGTTTTAATCCCAGCTCCTCTGCCCTCCAGAATATCATATTCCAAGCCCTTCGATCCCTCAGTGTAGAAGCTGCCAGATCCTGTGTTATCCTGATTGTGTTTCCACAATATTCAAATTGTTTCTTCCTGGCTGCTTGTAATATTTTCTCCTTGATCTGGGAATTCTGGAACCTGGCTATAATATTCCTAGGAGTTTCCTTTTTGGGATCTTTTTCGAGAGGTGATGGGTGGATTCTTTCAACCTCTATTTTGCCTTCTGGTTCTAAAACATCAGGGCAATTTTCCTTGAGAATTTCTTAGAGGATGATTTCTAAGTTCTTTCTTTGATCTTGGCTTTCAGGTAGTCCAATAATTTTTAAATTCTCTCTCCTGGATCTATTTTCCAGGTCAGTGGTTTTTCCCATGAGATATTTCACATTGCCTTCTGTTCTTTCATTTGTTTGGATCTGTTTAACATCATCTTGATTTCTCATAAAGTCACTAGCTTCCCTTTGCTCCATTCTAAATCTGAGGGAATGCTTCTCCTCATTGAGCTTTTGAGATTCTTTTTCCATCTGGCAAATTCGGCTTTTTAAGGCATTCTTCTCCTCATTGCCTTTTTGAGCCTCTTTTGCCAATTGAGTCAGTCTGTTTTTTAAGGTGTGATTTTCCTCAGGCTGTTGACTCTCATTTTGTCATTTTCTTGCATTGTTCTCATTTCTCTTCCCAATTTTTCCTCCATTTCTCTTATCTGCTTCTTAAGGTCCTCTACGGCCTGTAAGCAGCTTGTATTTTCCTTTGAAGCTTTTGGTGCAGGAGTTCTGACTTCACTGTCTTCCTCCTGTTCCATGCTTTGCTCCTTTTTGTCCCCAAAATAGGAGTCTAATGTTGGATTCTTCTGTTTTTGTTTCCTTTGCCTGGTCATGTCGCCCCTCAGCCACTTGACCCCTGTGCTTTTTGCCACAGCAGGACTCTGCCACCAGACAGGGGAGCTTTCGTCCCAAACGCTGGGGTTTTCTCAGCTGCGGAAGGTATTAGTTGGGTGTCCTCTCTGAAGCCTCCACACGCTCTGACAAGCTGGTCTCACACCCCAAGACCTCCACCCTAGACTGCAATCCAGATCCAAGCAGGTTAAAGCAAGAGCAATTACCCCTCAGACTGGTGCTTGGTCCCCCTACACTCTGCAGGTCAGGAGCTGAAGCTGCAACTTGGCACTGGCTGAACCAAGGTGTCTCAGCGACTTCTCACCCTGGGGGCAAAAACCTATGCTCTCCCAACTACTGGTCCCAAAGTCCACACTGCACTGACCTCTCACTTTGTCCTTGGCATCTACGTGTTGATAAATCTGGAAACGGCCATAGCTGCTGGTGATCTGGAGTCCCTCTGGCCAGCCAGGGGCTGGTCAGACCCACCCTGGGGCTAAAACCTCTGGCTCACGGCCTGGGCTCAGCTCCCAGAGCGCTGAGCTGGCCGATTCCTGCCAGAGGTTAGCTTCTCTGTGTCATTTTGTGGGTTCTGCAGCTCCAAAGTTTGTTCAGAGTCCCTTTTTACATGGATTAGGGAAGGTGGAAGCCAGAGTCCTGCGGAGGTCCTGCTTCTACCCCACCATCTTAACTCCCTAAAATTCTATTTAGTCTTGTAACTTTTTGTTTGTTAGATAATTCATTATAAATTTACCTAGGTCTGAAAGGGGTACTTGAGATCCCCACCTATTAGAGTTTTTTTATTTCTTGCAACTAGTTTGATTTTTTTCTTTTAAGTTCTTAAGAGACTAGGTGACACACATAAAGGGTATCCCCAAAGACTTACTGTTATTTTCATTTTCTATAGTTCCTTTAAAAATAATATGATTACTGAGTTTGAATGCAAATTGAAGCAAACTACTTGCTCTTTTTTTATTTTGTTCCTTCTGGTTGTTCATTCCATTAGTTATAGTCCTTCTTTGCAACTTGACTGATGTTTAATGTGAAGGTATTTGTACAACATATTGCATGCCGCCATAGGAGAGGAAGGGGGAGAAAATTTGCAATTCAAAAATTTATGGAACTGAATGTTGTAAACTAAAAGTAAATAAATAGCACAGTGAATAGAGCACCAGCCTGGAGTCAGGAGAACCTGAGTTCAAATCTGGCCTCAGACACTTAACACAAAAACTAGCTGTGTGACCTTGGGCAAGTCACTTAACCCCAATTGCCCTCCAAAAAGTAAACAAAAAAATTAAAATATGATGTACTCAGCTCTTTTAACCACATCTATTTGATTGCTATATTGATTGTTCTGAGATCACCACTGAGATCTGCTCTGGACGTTTTAATTTTGTGTGGATCTTGTCTTGATGTTTCAAAAATAGGCAGTTTCTACTTTCTAATTCATTCTGCTATCTATTCTAAGATAGAAATTTTATGGCAGGTTCATCTTATTCTTGCTCAGTTATAATAGTTGCGTTTTTTCCTCTTTCAAAGTCTCTTTTCACCTCTCTTTGCCTCCATCTTTACACAGAAAAGGAAGGTAGACAGAAGCATCATTTATAACTGATCTGCTTTTATTCCACTTAACTTAATTTAAGTTCCCTCAAGGGACTGATTTTCTTTTCATTGGTCTTTAACCTGTCACTTTAACTGGGTAATAACTTATTCTAGGTCTATTAGAAGCCCAAATTCTTAAGCTAGGATTGTACAGTCTAGTAGTACTATTTTGTCCCAACAACTCCAAGTCCTCAGATCAGCTCCTGCTAATTTTGTCTCTCTAGAACGAGGAATGTGCTTTCTGAATGTACTTTCTCATCTGCCCCCATTTGTAAGGTTTAAATAAAATATACACAGTTTGGCATTCCTATAGGTCAACAGTTTTATAGTAAGGAAGTAAGATTTAAATCGAAAGTAAGGGATATAGAACAAGCTAGCACATCCAACCAATGGTAGAGGAAAGTGGTTTTGTTAGTTAGAGTCCCCAGTCAGGCCTGAGTGTTTGTGGCAGAATAAAAATTATATTACATGCTAATATATTACTATGCTAATAATTACATTACTAAGACTCAGGTCTTCCTAGGCACTTTTATATAATCTCACATTTGATGGGTGAGCCTAGTGCCCTCATGCTGCCCTGGAGAAGTGGTGGAGTGAAATGATCAAATGCACAGTAGCCTTGTGACAGGTTCCAACTCTGCCTCTTCTTGGTGGTCTCAGTTTCCTCATCTGTAAAATGTGGGGCCTAGAATAAATGCTAAGGACCCTTCAATTCTGACATTTTATATTTTCAGGCTTTTTCCAGTTCTGTCCTGTTCTGGAGAAGGCTTGGTGGAGAAGCAGGACAGAAATGTCTTTATTTTGTGGTTAGATTAGGACAGAAATATCGATGTGGTTACACTGTCATGTGGAGGAGGAATAGGATTACACTTGTTCTGTGTGACCTTAAGGGGCAGAACTTGGAGCAATAAGTGGAAGTTTCTGGGAGGCAGGGACTGAGTCGGTCTGTCCTATGACAGAACCCTAGCTCTGGACTCATGTAAAGCAGGTTTAGTACTAGGGGAGTCTGACCTCCAAAAAGAGGTGCCAGGATTTTTTTTTTTAACCCAACTGTCTCTGGTTCTTTAAACTGACAACCTAGGAGCTCTCATGGCTAGGGTCTTCCCAAAAGAGATTGACAGTCCTTTATGTAAAGGTACTCAGTATGTCAACTATAGGACAACTATTTCCTCCACATGAAAAGAAATGTTTGAAATGCAGTAAAGACTTTAAAAAAATGAAACAAAATCCTCCTTTTGTATACCATTCTGGGAGGTTAATACTCAAACAATAAAACATTCTATGGGACTGCTGAACAGCCTTTTCACTTTCACCTCTACCCTGCACTGTCCAAAGAAACTTTAAGGTCTGTTATCTTTTGGTAAGCAGGGCAAGGCTTGGGTTCGTCTTCCTGCTGGTGTTCATCTTCTGCTTTGAAACATCTCTTACTGTCAGTCATCCAAACCTCTTAATGACTCCAAAACCTCGAGTCAGTGAGGTAATTATAAACATCCATCTGAGGACTGCTGTGTAGTAAGAACAAAAATCAGAAAATGCAGATAAGGCTTTGAAATGTAGTCTCAGGCTCAACTAGACAAGCATCAGCTCTCATTGCCATTTGTGAGCAGCCACCATAAGCCACACTGCCTAAGAAGTGGTAGTGGGGAGAGAAAGAGGAATTTTTTCATAGGAAGTCCAAGATCCAAATAACATTGAGGAGAAAAAGTTACCCCTCCCTTTAAGGTCTATGAAGTGGGCAGCTCTTGTTGCTAGGTTCAAATCCTCTTTGAAACAACATTCTGTCATGAGGGCAGGGGAAGGCAAAATAGGGATCAATCAGAAGCCTTTGATTTTGAATATCCTTTAGTAAGGGATCTTTACTAACCAAAAGGGGTCAAGAGGCATGTTGAGCATTCCTAAGACATATTTAAGATTATCAGATTGTGGAGGGGGTATGTCTCCCAATTACTCCTATCACATCAGGAAGAACTTCCTGACAGAGTTAAATAAATGAAATGGGCTACTGAGGAAGGAGTGAGAGCCTCATTAGTGAAGTTCAAGTAGAGACAGAATGAGTATTTTGGGAGGGAATATTAATCAAGAGTATTCTTATTTAGGCAGGGATTTACATGGACGACCTCTGAGGCATCTGTCAGCTTAGTAATCTGTACAGATGTGAGGCATCTGTAAGCTTGTGATTCTAAGCTTAGTTCTACATACTTCTAGTCTTAACACTTTATACAATCAGGAGAAGGTACAGGGGTAATTTAGTTAGCAGACATGACGAAAGCTGTCTTTAAACAATTGAAGTGTTATGTCCAAGAGGAATTAGACATGCTTTACCTTGGAAGACAGAACTATGAGCAATGAGTGGAGGTCGCAGAGGCAGATTTAGGTTGAATGGAAGGAATAACTTTCTAACAGTCAGAACCCTATAAAAGTGGGAGGAGCTGCAGAGACTATACACTTTCTGTTCCCTGGAATCGCTCAGGCTGACTGATGTAGGGACATTACAGAAGAGCTTCCTGTTCTGGTAGGAACTGAACTGGCTGAAATTTTAGTCCCTTGTAATTCATAATGGAGGAATAGGGGTCTATAGGACCTTAGGCTGTGCTGTCAACACCAGTCTGTTCTTATTCTCAAAGCAACTTACAAATGTGTTTCAAAAAACTTAAGCTTTACTACCTTGAAGCTGCCTGATCTACAAAAATTATCTTGCCTTTCACTCATTCAGATTGATCTAAAGGACAGAAAAGCGAGTAAGATACTAACTTTGTCCTCAAGGAGCTTCCATCCTTGCATCCTAGCGTAGATCTTCCTGGGTCAGACATGCAATGATAACAAATGATTTTCTCAAGATCACATATCAAGTCAGTTCTGACTTCCAAAACATGGTACTTAAGTTGCATTTAAGGATAAGCAGAAATAAATACAGATGCAGAGTGAAGAATACATTGTATGTTTATTATTCACAGTTAATTACTACCTACCAAATGCTGTTGCAGAGTTAAAGGATTAAGTACATAGGCCTTTTTAAACACTGATTTCTTTTTTTTATATATATATATATATATATATACACAAAACAGTTCAGCAAGGCTTCGTGATATACACCAATTCCAAAATAAACAATCAAATGGTCCAGGTGTCGAATGCCATAGTTTCCTTTTTTCATTATTGATGGAAGAAGAAATAGAACCAAACAGCAAGAGGAGGAACTCAAGGAATGCTCAGCTTGGAGAGCTGCTTACCTCTTGGTGAATCAGAATGTTAAAGGCAGCATCCATCTCTACAAGTGCCCAAAGAAAGTTTCAGAAAAAGACAAAAAGACACTCAAGAAAAAAATGAAGGAGGTCTCATTTGTTTATTTTAAGAGGATGGGGCATAAAAATAATATGGTTGCTGGAAAACAATAAAGTAACTAAAGATTGGCACTAAGGGCATTGCTGTTTAACTAGTCTCCCTTCAGTTAAAAATCATTTCCCTTAAATACTCTTTCTGCTTTCAGAAGTTTTGTAGGGGCAATTGGGTGGGACGGACAAGCCATAAACAGCCTGCTGTTAATTAGGAAGTAAAGATACTAGTCCCTTGCTTCTTGAATCCTCAATTAAGGATTTGGACACAACACACACACACACACACACACACACACACACACACACACACACACACA
>NW_027187380.1:12646018-12782398 GCF_028583685.1 Petaurus breviceps papuanus | reverse complement strand
ACACACACACACACACACACACACACACACACACACACACACACACAGAGACACATCAAAGTTCCAAGAAGATATCCCCTATTTTTAAGAGCAAGACAATATAAATAATTACATTCCTGCACCAGTGCAGGAATACAGGATTATGTTTTAAGATTTAAGAATGAAAAAAAGTTTAAAGTTTAAAGTTCAACTATTTTCCTCTTTTGGTTTTCTTGTAGTTGGACATTTTCTGGCCATAGGGAGGTACATGAAAGAATTACTGTCTCCCATCAGTCAAGAGGGAACGAGAGATCACCTGAGACCTTCAGCTTTCTTTTTACCAGATTGAATCAAATATAGGAAGGGCTATAGCTCTTCTCTGTTCCATGGGGTATCTACCATACTGCACTACTGTTGGCAGCATCTCTAGGTCCTGCATGCATCACCTCTGGAAATATGTACTTGCTCATCAATATTAAAGCTTAATCCTTAAAAGACTTCTGGCTTCAAAGAGACAAATAAGAACTTCGAACTTCTCCCTGTTTGACTCGCTGTCTCACTCCCTGACAAATATAAAAATTATACATATAAGAGGGGACAAATTGGCTGAAAAGTTCTGGACTGTTTTTAACTTAAAAATTACAACCAAAACCCCCTGAAAATAATGGAAAAGGCACTATAAAAAAATGTCCAACAACACACCATTTAGAAAATAACATGGTGAAACCCCCCCACCCCAAGTTTCTGCTATTTAGAATTTTGCAAGATGGCCCATGTATCAGAAAATATCTTCCATTCACTCTACTTTGCACCCAAAATGACAAATACAAGGTTTACCCAAACCCACAAATACTTTCTCAGTGCAAAAAGATCTGAATTCTGAACATGTAGGGAGTCCTCTCTCTTTTTTCTAAGAAAAGGACAATAAAGTATATTCTTTCAATTTGATCACTTTATCTAAAACAGACATTCTGCATCGAGAAAATACCAGTCCACTTGGTTTCTTATCTTTTATTATCTGCATCAGTTAAGATTAGGTGTGTCATTTAATGTCATGCACTGATGGACAAAAGAGAAAGAATGGGGGGAAAAAGGATAAAGGAAGGGAAATAGGAACACCTGTGAAAATCTGTAATAAAAATGATCTTTTCTTAATTTAACGGTAAGTTTTGGCATTTTATATCCAACTCCCTTTCCCACCCCTCCCTCACCAAAGTTCCATCCAGAGTGAGAGAGGGTCACCCTATGGTGACTTAGGTGTTATGGCCAGATGCTCAGAGCTCCCTCACTGGCTGCTGTTAGATGCAGCATGTGGATTTTACTTTTGTATGTGTGTATGTTTTAAAATTTTCATGTTTCCTTAAATAATTTCTTATTGATTCTTAGATGTTCCGGTTCACTGGGGTGACGTAGTTACGTGGAAACATGCCGGTCTGCCCATGGCAAGCTCCTTTCCACCAGTTGGGGTCTGAGTTATCGAGGACCTGTATGAAATCTCCCCGACGGAAGCCCAGCTCTCCATCTTCTTGGGGGTCAAAGTCAAAGAGGGCCTGGACATATGTTGGTTGCTGAAAAGGAAAGAATTAGATTGTTTACCTGTTAGACTGTTGAAAGATCTAAAATTTATGTCACAAATAGTCTTGGTTTATTTTCTTTCAAATGTGTTCCATAGAGAGAAAAATAGTCTATAATGTATAAATGGCTAAGTGCAGCCTATTGCATCATTTGAGATAAACAGTTCAGTTAAAAGCTCTATTGATAACAGGTCACCAGCATCAACTCAGGCTAGTTATATCCTACATAATGGTACCCTAACATGATTTCACAACAATGACAGTAACATTTTAACCAAACCCCACTGTATATACAGCAAAGTTCCTGATTTAATAATATCCAAATGACTGCCTAAGAGGAAAATTCAACAGTTCATTCCTGTCTCCCCCAACTATTTCACTTAATGTCACTTTTTTCTACCTATATGCTGAGAACAGCAAAACCTAATCTTTGCAAGAAGGATGGAAAATAGGAGTTGAAACATTGCTCAAACCAAAGGTTTTGAACATATTTTACTTTTAGGTCCCAGGTCTGGCAGAAAGGTGGGTAATAGTGGTAAGGAGGAACAGTGGTGCAGTGAGTAAGAGTGCCAACCCCAGAGTCAGGAGACCTAGGATCAGTTCAGGGCTCAGATACTTAATACCCACACACACACAAAAAATAACTGGCCATGTAACCTTGAGCAAGTTACTTAACCCCAATTGCTTAGGGGTAGCCAGGTGGCGCAGTGAGTAAAAGTGCTGGCCCCAGCGTGGGACACCTGGGATCGGTTCCGCCCTGAGATACTCAGCACCCACACAACAATAACTGGCCGTGTAACCCTGAGCAAGTTATTTAACCCTGATTGCTTAAAAAAAAAAAAAAAAAGGAACAGTATACCACTACTAAGTCTGAGCAAGAATCAACAGTTAGGTTAGGGGACTGAAGGAAGCTACTGTCCCTTCGCTCCTATCCCTCAAAAGTATCTTTTTAGCTCTTTCCTTCTGTGCTTATAGCAGAGGGAAATCTGGTAGCAGCACATAGAAAATTTTACTTTTCTTGCCTTAGTCTATTTTGATGTAAGGGGAAGGAAAAGACCAGACCTACGGTTCCACTGGTGGAGGGAACTCTCTATCAAGGAAGATTGTCAACTGGTCTGCAACTTAGATTGTAAGAGAGGTGATAGCTCAATCAGAGATTTAGTGACTTGCTCAGGCTGACAATTCCAGGATGTGTCAGAAGTAGAACACGAAGCAAGGTCCTCCTGACTCTGAGGCTAGTAACTATACCAGTATTCTTTTCAATTTATCTTCAGTTTCAAATTCTCTGCCTTTCCCTCCCCTTATACCTACTGATTAAGTCAGAAAAACAAAACTCATTAAAAATACCTATAGTTATATAGCCATGTTTTTTTTAAAAAAGGTAAGAAAAAGAGAGAAAGAGAAAAGAATATGCTTCAATCTGCACTCCGAGTCCATCAGTTCTTTCTGGAGGCGGATAGCAAGTTTCACTATGAGTCCTTTGGAATTGAGGTGGATCACCATACTGATCAAAGTTAATCTTTCAGCTGATTATCATGATAATACTGTTGTTACTATGTACACTGTTCCCCTGGTTCTGCTCATTTCATTTTGCAGCAATTCATTTAAGTCTTCCTAAGTTTTTCTGAAACCATCCTGCTCGTCATTTCTTATAGCACAATATAACTTGTTTAGCCATTTCCAATTCTTTGCCATCACAAAAAGAACTGCCATAATCACACATTGTACATATGAGTCCTTTTCCTCTTTCTTTTATCTTCTTGTGATATAAACCTAGCAGTGGTATTGCTAGTCCAAAGGCCATGCACACTTTTTTTTAGCCTTTTGGGCATAGTTCCAAATTGTTCTCCAGAATAGTCTGGACTAGTTCACAGCCCTATCAATAGTGCATTATTTTATCTGTTTTCCTACAGCCCTTTCAGCATCTGTCATTTTTCTTTTCTGTCATCTTAGCCAATCTGATAAGTATGAGGTGGTACCTCAGAGTTGTTTTAATGTTCATTTCTCTAATTATTAATGATTTAGAACATTAAAAAATATGATTATTGATAGCTCTGATTTTTTCCTCTGAAAACTACCCATTCTTAACCCTTGATGAGCTAGGAAATTGCTTATTCTTAAAAATTAAGAAATTTGGTTCAGTTCCTTATATATTGTAGAAATAAGACCTTTGCCAGAGAAACTTGCTGCACAGGTTCTCCCTCCCCCCCCCCCCCAGTTTCTCATTTTTCTTCTCATTTTATTTTGCATTGTTTTTTGTGCAAAAACTTCTTAATTTTGTATAATCAAAATTAGCCATTTTATCACTTGTGAATCTCCATATTGTTCTGTCATGAACTCTTCCTATACTATAAATCTGATAGGTAATTTCTTCCATGTTCCACTAATTTGCTTTTGAGGTCACCCTTTATGTCTAAATCATGAACCCATTTTAAGTTTATCTTGGTTTATGGTGTGAGATGTTAGCCTATGTCTAATTTTTACGAGACTACTTTCTAGCTTTCCCAATTTTTGTTAAATAGTAAGTTCTTACCCTAAGAGCTGGGATATTTGGGTTTATTAAACACTAGGTTACTGTGCTCATTTACAACTGTACATTATGTATCTAATCTGTTCTACTAACCAACCACTCTATTTCTTATCCAATACCAAACTATTCTGGTAATTACAGCTTTGTAGTATACTTTGAGATCTAGGACTGCTTGGCTTCCTTCATTGATATATGTTTTCATAATAATGTTTTCATGATAATCTTGGTGTTTTGCAAAACTCCAGATGAATTCTATTGTTATATTTTCTAGCTCAATAAAGTAATTCTTTGGTAGTCTGGTTGGAATGATACTGTATAAGTAACTTAATTTAGTTAGTATTGTCATTTTTATTATGTTGATGCTCAACCTACCCATGAACAATTAATATTTTCCCATGTATTTAGAATTGTCTTCATTTGTGGCAACAGCGTTTTGTAATTGGTTGTATGTGTATGTATAAACACACACATATTTATATGTATATATTCACATTCCTATGTGAATCTTGGCAGGTAGACTCCCAAGTATTTGATATAATCCAATGCTATTTTAAATGGAATTTCTCTTTCTACCTCTTCTTGTAGAATTTCACTGTAATATATAGAAATGCTGATGATTTGTGTGGCTTTATTTTATATCCTGCAACTTTGTTGAAGTTTTTCATTGTTCTGATTAGTTTTTCTAAAGAGGGTTCTCTAAATCATCCTATCATCTGCAAAAAAGTGACAGGTCTGTTTGTTTTTTGCCTAAACTTATTCCTTCAATTTATTTTTCTTGTATTATTATTACAGCTAGAATTTCTAGTATGATACTGAATAATATTAGAGATAATGGACATCCCTACTATATATAATGCTTGATCCGGGTTTTAGATAGGACTATCATTTTAAGGAAGATTCCATTTATTCCTGTGCTTTCTAATGTGTTTAAGAGGAATGGGTAGGGGCAGCTAGGTGGTGCAGTGAATAAAACACTGGCCCTGGAATTAGGAGAACCTGAGTTTGAATCTGGCCTCAGACACTTGACACACTTACTAGCTGTGTGACCTTGGGCAAGTCACTTAACCCCAATTGCCTTCCCTTCCCCGCTCCAAAAAAAAAAAAAAAATAAAAAAAGAGGAATGGCTGTTGTATTCTGTCAAAAATGGTTTTTTTTTGCATCCATTGAAATAATTTTATTCTTGTTGTTTTGTTATTAATATGGCCAATTATACTTAAAAGTTTCTATAATATTAAAACAGCCCACATTCCTAGTATAGATCCAATCTGGTCATAAAGTATAATTTTTTTCTATATCGTTTTACTCTCCTTGTTAGTATTTTATTTAGATTTTTGCATTAGTATTTATTAAGGAAACTGGCCTATAGTTTTATTTCTCTAGGTTGACTTTCCCTGGTTTAGGTATTGAAACCACATTTGTGTCACAGAAACAATATTGTGGGAAAAATTTACCAATTTTTTCAGTTTATTATGTAGTATTGGAATTAATTATTTTTTAAATGCTTGGTAGAATTCACCTGTAAATCTATCTGGTCCTGGGAGGTTTTTTCTTTTTTTTTGCTTTTTGGAGGGGGGAAGGTAGGGCAATTGGGGTTAAGTGACTTGACCAAGGTCACACTGCTAGTTTTTGTGTTAAGTGTCTGAGGCTGGATTTGAACTCAGATCCTTCTGACTGCAGGGCCGGTGTTCTATTCACTGCACCACCTAGCCTCCCCTTTCTCACACATTTTTAATTTAGCACAAGAAGAATATATTAAGAATGAGTGCTAAGATACCACAAGGACTTTTTCTCCTATGTTAATTTGCTGAGAAACAAGTCTTAATGTATTAAATAGTACTGATGCTTTTCTTCTTATGTACTTACCTGTGGCACCTGTTCTATGTCCCGCAAGAATATTTGCTGGTTTCTGGAAACTGAGGTGGATCTGTGATAATCTACCAGCTCATTTAAAGAATTGAACTTTACCACCCAAAGGAAATACTTCCCAGCCCCATCTCGGAGCACCTTGAAATGTTGCACATCATTTCCAAACCTGGGGAAGACCAGAGGATATATGTTAATCAAAGAATTCTTTCTCTAAGTTTAGTTAGGACATCTCTTACTACAAAAAAGCAGTTTAATAGGAAAGAAAGACAATAATCTGTCAATCTTTCTCCCAGTCTAAGGTATCAGATACTTGTACTGTGGCTCAAAGAATAAGGAATGAAATAATAAGATATCTTGCCCTTGTTAGAAAGAAAACAGGTATGCAACTATACGAGTTCCCAATTAATGTTAATGGTTAACATACATGGATCAGATCTATAAAACCAGAGGTCTCCCTCCAGTTCCTCCTGATTCCTATCTCTAAGGTACAGACACACATAAAAAATTCCTGTCAAATACAAGGAAACAAGCCTACCTTGTTACCATTGTAGTGAAAACAGGTGTCTATAGTGTCTGTCATAGTCCTGCTATAAGCAGACATGACATTGCAACAAAGGTATCAGAAAAGGAATAAGAATATAGATTTCAAATCTACTAGGTAAATGGAGAAAATACTAATCTCTTATCAAATTAAATAGAACTTCATTTAGTGATTAACAAATTAAAGAAAAGGGGGGAGGGTGAGCCAAGTTGGCAGAGTAAAAGCAGGAACTTGCTTGAGGTCCCACTCCAACCACCTCCAATACCTATAAAAATGACTCTAAACAAACCTTAGAGCTACAGAACCCACAAAGTGACAAGAGAGAATCAAATCTCCCGCTGAAGGCAGCCTGGCAGGCCAATAAGAAGGGTCTATTGCATAGGGCTGGGAGCTGAGCATAGTCACGCATGAGCCAAGCTGGCCCAGACCTGTGGTCAGACCAGCCAGAGTGGACTTCAGGAGAGTGAATCACTTGCAGCTGTGGCGATTTCCAGACTTCTCAACCCATAAACACCAAAGAGAAAGGAGCACCATCTGGCCCCTGCCCTTGGGGTGAGAGGTGACAGTGGCACCGTGGCTGCAGCTACTGTGTGGCTGCCTCCAGAGCTCTTGGCCTGCAGATTGTAGGAGGACCAAGCGACCATTCAGAGGATAACTGCTCTTGCTCTGACCTGCTTGGATCTGGTTCACAGTCTTGGGTGGTGGTCCTGGGGTGAGGAACACCAGTGTACCAGAACTAGTGGTGGCTGTGGAAAGGGAGCCCTCCTCAGACCTCTGACAACAGCTCTGACAACAACTGTGAAAACCCCAACAATCTGGAACACAGCTCTCTCCACTCTGGAAGCACAGTTCTACTGTGTCAAAGAGCTCAAAAGTCAAGTAACTGGCTGGCAAGATGAGCAAACAAAGGAAGAGCAATCAGACCACAGAAACTTTTTTGGGGGACAAAAGGAATCAAAACATGGAACCAGAAGAAGACAACAAAGTCAAAATTCCTGCATCAAAAGCTTCCAGGAAAAATATGAACTAGATAAGGCCATGGAGGAGCTCAAGAAGGATTTTGAAAATCAAGTAAGAGAAGTGGAGGGAAAATTGGGAAGAGAAATGAGAATGATGCAAGAAAATCATGAGGGGAGGCTAGGTGGTGCAGTGAATAGAGCACCAGCCCTGGAGTCAGGAGGACCTAAGTTCAAATCCGGCCTCAGACACTTAACACAAAAAACTAGCCATACCCCAATTGCCCTCCAAAAAGAGAAAATAAAAAAATTAAAAAAAAAGAACACCAAAAAGTCAATGAGAATGCCTTAAGAAGCCAAACTGCTAAGATGGAAAAGGAATCTCAAAAACTCACTGAAGAGAATAATTCCTTCAAAATTAGACTGGAGCAAATGGAAGCTAATTTTATGAGAAATCAAGATACTACTAAACAGATCCGAAAAAATAGAAGGCAATGTGAAATATCTCGTTGGAAAAACCACTGACCTGGAAAATAGATCCAGGAGAGATAATTTAAAGAAATCATCCTTCAAGAAATTCTCAAGGAAAATTGACCTGATAGTATAGAACCAGAGGGCAAAATTGAAAGAATTCACTGATTGTCTCTTGAAAAAGATCCCAAAGGGGTGGGTAGGTGGCACATTGAGTAGAGCGCCGGCTCTGGAGTCAGGAGGACCTAAGTTCAAATCCGGCCCCAGACACTTAACCCAAAAAACTAGCCATGTGACCTTGGGAAAGTCACTTAACCCCAATTGCCCCCCCCAAAAAAAACAAAAAAAAAAGAAAGAAAAAGATCCCAAAAAGAAAACTCTTAGGAATATTACAGCTAAATTCCAGAGTTCCCAGGTCAAGGAGAAAATATTACAAGCAGTCAGGAAGAAACAATTTAAGTATAGTGGAAACACAATCAGGATAACATTAAGACCTAGCAGCGTCTACATTAAGAGACTGAAGGATTTGTAATATAATATTCTGGAGGTCAAAAGAGCTAGGATTAAAATCAAGAATCACTTACCCAGTAAAACTAAGTATAATGCTTCAGGGGAAAATATGGTCATTCAATGAAATAGAGGACTTTAAAGTATTCTTGATGAAAAAACCAGAGCTGAACAGAAAATCTGACTTTCAAATACAAGAAGCAAGAGAAGCATGAGAAGGTAAACAGGAAAAAGAAATCATAAGGAACTTATTAAAGTTGAACTATTTATATTCCTACATGGAAAAAAGATAATTGTAACTCATGAAACTTTTCTCAGTATGAGGATAGTTGAAAGGAATATATATGTATGTGTGTATGTATGTATAGGAGGGTATATGTGTGTATAAATATACTTTTGAGTGTGTGTATATATGTGTACATGTATACATAGAAGGTGTATGATCAGTTGAATATGAAGGGATGATTATCTAAAAAATAAAATGAAGATGTGAGAGAGGAATATATTGGGAGAAGGAGAAAGGGAGAGATAGAATAGGGTAAATTATCCCATATAAAAGAGGAAAGAGAGAACTCTTACAATGGAGGGGAAGAGCAGGAAGGTGAAATGGAATGAGTCCACCTTACTCTCATTGAATTTGGCTTAAGGAAGGAATAAACATACACACTCAACTGGGTCTCTGACCCTATAGGAAAATAGGGAGGAAGGGGATATGAGGGGGGATTATAGAAGGGGCTCAAAGTAGAAAATAGAATAAGTGGGGGGCAGGATAGGTTGGAGGGAAATATAGTTAGTCTTTCATAATATAACTACTATGGAAACATTTTCCATAGCTACACATTTACAACCTATATTGAATTACATGTCCTCCCAGTGGGGGTGGGTGAGGAGGGAAAGAATCTGGAAATCAAAGTTTTAAAAACAAATGGTAAAAAAAATAAAACAATTAAAAAAAGAAAAAAGCAGAGTAATTCTTCAACAGAATGGTTGATACTCTGCATAATAAATTAATAGCTCACTTCTAGTGTTTCTGATTCTCCTTTCCACTCAGATCAAATGAACTCCAGGGAAAATGTAAAGAAAAAGAACATTCAGGCACCAAAGAAATTAAGTCCCATTATAATCCAAAATTAGTTGCCCATGTCCCTTTATATACAGTTTAGATTCAGTTGGCAAAGGCAGAATCTCCAATTACAAAGGTGCTGCCTCCTAATAAAAATCCAAAGCTAGCTATCTCCACAGCTACTTTTCCCTCAAAGAGCTCTTCAAAAAAATGACCCATCAGGTGGCAGCACTGAGTTGCCAAAAGAACTATCAAAGTACACAGACAATCTAATGCTTAGGGGAAAAATATGTTTTAAACATCAATTAACTTGGCCACCAAAAAGTAAAGAATGTATCCACTCAGTCCCTTTTTTACATCTTCAACAAGAACTGCCACCAATAGGCAGGAATATGTGCCTATAGGCGAGCCTGAAGATGATATAATGAAGATCATAAAATCTTAAATGCAATTAGTGACATCAGACTATCATTTAGCCCATCTTTTCCTTTCTGCTTCTTGTCCTCCATTTTAGATAGGAGGAAACTGAGATCTTTGAATCACCCAGAATTCTACTAGTTCAGATTTAATTTTTTCCCTTTTTTTATCAATTAACAAAAAAAAGTATTTGCTCTCCCCCCTATCTTCTCCCCCAAGTTGAGGGAAAAAAAACCAAGAAAAACAAAACCTTTTAACAAATATAGTCAAGTAAAACAAATTCATTTGGTCATGACCAAAAATATCTTTCATTCTGCATCCTGAGTCATTTGTATTTATTTTTATTTTTTTGCTTTTTAGAGAGGGGAAGGCAGGGCAATTGGGGTTAAGTGACTTTCCCAGGGTCACATGGATAGTAAGTGTTAAGTGTCTGAGGCAGGATTTAAACTCAGGTCTCCTCCTGATTCCAGGGCCGGTGCTCTATTCACCGTGCCACCTAGCTAACCCTCCTGAGTAATTTCTTTGCTAGGAAGCTGGTGACATTCTTCATCATTGGTCCCCTGGAATCAAGGTTCGTCTGTGTTGATCAAAGTCTGAAAGTCTTTCAAAGTTGTTTGTTTTACAATGTTGTTGTTACATATGCTGTTTCCTGGTTCTGCTTACTTCAAAATGCAACACTTTATATATATATGTCTTCTTATGCTTTTCTGAAGCCATACTTTTTTTCCCCCAGCACAGTATTCTATTATATTCATATATTATGATTTGTCTAGCCATTTATCAACAGACAGGTATTCCCTTAGTTTCCACTTCTTTGCCACTACATAAAGGGCTACTGTAAGTATTTTTGTACCTATAGGTCATTTTCCTTTCCCTGATTTCGTTGGGGAACAGGCCTAGTAGTGGCATTCAGTTCAAAGTACACTGACATTTGGTGACTTTTTGTGCATAGTTCCAAAATGATTTCCATAATAGCTCTCCTAATTCATAGCTCCTCCAACAGTGAGCAAAATGTACTTATTTTCCCACAGCTCTTACAACATTTGCCATTTTTGTCATCAGATCTTTACTCTTTATGATTTCAAAATAGCTGAAGTTCTGAACTTGCCAGGCTGTAGAATAAAAAACCTGGCCTCTGCTAGCATCACAATTAAGTTAGTTTAGAGGTGGGCAAGAGGGAAAGTAAGCAGAGAAAGACTCACTTGACAGAAAGGGAGAAGTCCCCCGGTGCACTCTCACTCTCCCGGATAAGAAAGGCACCATCATGTCGCTGTTTGCCAAGCATTTCTTCTGCCTTTGCTCTGGGGATTTTGCCAAAAAACCACCTACAGAACAAAGTAACCCAGTCAAAGTCTGCTCCCCCACATGAAAAAAATACAAGACGTTTAGGCTCTTGAAGTGTCAGCAAAAAGATGACTCCCCTTTCTAGAGGGGTGAAGGAAGCAACATCCACCTTTCAGTACCAATATACTCAACAATTAGGTTAACTCACTATTGTTGAGGGTTCAGTAAGTTAAATCCCTTAAATGATGAAACCTTGAGGCTCCCCTCCCCACCCCACCCTCCAGCTAGGAAAGTGACTTATTACAGAGCAGTTCATTACAATATTAAATAGTTTCTATGAGGGTAGACACTTAAAAAATCTGCCAGATGGGTTAAAGACCACAAGTTTAGCTTCTCACTCACTAGAGAGATACTTGGGGAAGCCCCCAGATACATAAACATGAAAAATGTACAGAATGAATCAAATAAGGAAAAGGAGGTCTACTTTATGTAGTCATTTGCTATTCATATTACCTAGCTACCAAGAAAAATAGGATGGGGTGGGGGTGGGAATGGGGAGTGAGGTAGGTGGCCAGAAATAAAGCTTTGCCATGGAAACGGCTCCAAAGGCAAAAGCTCTAGACTTTTAGCAACAAGTGTGCTAAAATGTAATGTTATTCTTACCAGGACAGGGAATAATCTTACTAAGCTGGTTGGTATTTTCTCTTTAGGAAAGACCTATACCCCCTTTCTTTTACGACAATACAGTACCAACCCTAAGTATTGGAGGAAGCGGAGCTGTCTTCTTATATGGCCCAGCTACTTAATAGGCAGAACACAAAGCTGGACTAATTATTAAGCAGACCTACCAATTAGCTGCTATGAAGTTTTGTTTTTAGTTGTTTTTTTTTTTTTTTTTGGGGGGGGGGGGAAGGGTGTTTTAGAGGTAAGGGACTTGACTCCTCCCCCCCAAAAAAACCCCAAAACCAAACACTTAAAAATTTAACATTTTCAGGGACCATATAGTTAGAAAGAGTACTGGATCTGGAGTCAGATAATCTAGATTTTAATCCTGGATTTATCACTTAACTTCTCTGAGTCTCAGTTTCTTCATGTGTAAAATGAAGACATCTAACTTGATAATCTGTAAGGTTAGCTACATCTCTACATCTATGATCATATCACCAGCTAATTAACCCTGGTCTCTTCTACTCAATACTAAATATGATATTCTCCCATTTGTGTTGTCTTCCCTCATTAGAATGTAAGCTCCTTGAGAGCAAGGATTATCTTGCTTACCTGTGTATTTGTATACTCAAGTTTAGCACAGTGCACAGTATTAAATAAATGTTCTAGCTACCTTTCTGTATCTACCCACCTACATAAATTCTTTGCTGAACCTTCTTATTTCATAGTACATAATCATTCAATTATAAATCTAAGAAATGTTAATCCATTCCAGAAAAGCTACATCAACCAACAATGCTATGTGAACAACTAGAATATTTAACATTATAGGAAGATGTTTCTTTTCCAGAATAAAATCACACACTCCTTGCAGGAGAAATCTAATTCTGCAGAGAGAACTTGGACAAATCTTCATCAGTAAAATTAAAGCACATTTCTGGGTTTTGCACTATCATAAACACCCTTCCATATTGTGTGTGTGTTTTGTTCTTCATTCTCAGAGAGGACCATGACATCAGGGAGATGATGACATGACTTGCAACTGAATTGGATTTGAGGGAGGGAGGGCTGTACAAAGTCACCAGCCTCACTTTCTCCTCCAGAGCCATCAGGGTCCAGGGACCAGATGTAGATTAGGACAACTGAAGATGATTCAGTGGCAGCTAGGTGGCTCAGTGGATGAAATGCTGGCCCTGGAGTCAAAAAGAATCAGCTTTTTGTGTAGCTGATTTAAGTAGCTACTTACTAGCTGTGTAGCCCTGGGCAAGTTGCTTAACACTGCCTGCCTCAGTTCCTCAACGAAAACCTACCATATAAAAGAAGTAACATTTCAAAGGAACTAGATTCAAAATACGGAAGTTAGCTCAGAAAATGCTATTTCTATTACAGAAAAGCTCTCCCCTCTTCCCACCCCAATTTTTTTTTTCCTTTTCCTGTTCCCTTATCCATAATGACTTTAGCTACCCAGGAGGCCACAGCAGATCTACCTCAGAAAATTACTTCAAATTTCCTAACCACTCAATTCCTCAACCTATTCGTTTCCCATGACCTGCTCCTCCACCCCACTTCCATACACAAAAAATGGTCATATCCCTGATCTTGCCATCATCCACAAATGTACCACCTCCATGAATTCCTGAAATCCCCTTTATTTGACCATAACATATAGGTCTTTTACCTCTCAGTCTTCCTCATATCCACACCATGACTTCCAATCCCTTGACCCCCTCACTCTCTCCAAGGCCACCTCCCCTGCACTAGCCATTCTTTCCTCTTTTCTCCATCTTGACCTCTTGGTGAAGCCAATTAAATTCTAGACTATGCTCATCTCTTGAACCACCAGCCCCCTTATCATTTTGGTGATCATGCCCTGTCAAGTTTTAGCCATGGATCACTTCCCTCATTTGCCACCTTCTCTCCTACACACATGCTGCCAAATGAAGTTGGAGAAAATCATGCAACATTTGTAACTGGGCCCATTATAAATTTGTTACACAACCTCAACTGGGCCCTAAAAGCTGCTAGGCAATTTTATGATCCCTGCCTTATCAATTCACTGTTCCACTCTATACAGTGGCTCTTCCAAACCTTTTCACTGCCTCCTCAAATATCCTATAGCTTCCTCTCCCCTCAACTTTTCAACTGAGATCTTCACCTCATATTTTACAGAAAACATTGTCATTTGCTGTGAGCTCCCTCTTCTCCCCTTTCTTTTCTATCACTCAGGTGCCTTTTGCCACTATCTCCTCCTTCATTCTTCTTTCACATGAAGTGACCTTATTCTTTATCAAGGCTAAGCCCTCTACCTGTTCCAGGGATTCCATTCTATCACACCTCCTCCAAAAGACTGGCCCCTGTGTCATCCTCACTCTATCACTTTTTCAATTCCTCCCTCTCTACTGGCTCATTCCTTATTACTTCTTATCTCCCCTAATCAGAAAAAACCCTCACTTGATCCTTCCAGCTGCAATATAATCCTATATCTCTTCTGCCCTACTTAGTAGCTGAACTCCTAGAAAATGGCATTCTACAACAGGTGCCTCCACTTTCTCTCCTATCTCTGTCTTCTTAGCCTCCCTCCTTACAACGTGGCTTCCAGCCTTAACATTCCATCAAAACCACTCTTTTCAAAGTTACCAATGACTTCTGAATTGCCAAATCCAATTCTTATTCTCCTTGAGCTCTTTGAACCTTTTGATATTTTTGATTACCCTCTCCCCTGCTTGATACTTTCTTCTCTCTAGGTTTTGGGGAAACCTCTCTCTCCTGGTTTCCCATAAATATTTGACTGCTCTTTCTCAGTCCCTTTTACTGGATCCTCATTCAGAAGCTATCTTCAATTCAACCAACAAAGTGACTTTCCTAAAGCAAAAGTCCAATAATGTCTATATGATCCAATACAAAATGTTCTGATTAGCATTTAAAAACTCTTCATAACATAGCCCTGCCTACCTTTCCAGTCTTCCTTCAGATATGTACTCTTTGAGCCAGTGACACTGACATCCTGGCTATTCCATGAACAAGACCCTTCATTTCTTGACTTTGGGCATTTTCTCTGGCTGTCCCTCATGCTCAGAATGCTTTTCCTCCTCCACTCTGACTACTGACCATTGAACCCACCCTTCCCTTAAGTCCCAACTAAATTCTCATCTTTCATAGGAAGGAAATCTTTCTTATCTATACCTCTTAATTCTAGTGCCTTCCCTTTTAATTATTTCCTATTTATCCTATATATAGCTTGCTTTGTATATATTTGTTTTGCTTGCTGTCTCCCTCATTAGATTGTAAGCTCCTTGAAGGCAAGGACTGTCTTTTGCCTCTTTTTATGTATTCTCATCACTTGACACAATGTCTGGCACACAACAAGTACTTAAAAAATGTTTAATAACAATAAATATTATAATATTTATTAATAAAATGCTTAATAACAATTTAGTTTTGATTACAGCTATACTAGGGTATATTTTCCCTCCCTATATTTCCAGTTAAGGATGATGAAAGATGATGGCAAGAGGCATGAATCTAATTTTTTCTGGCTACTATTACACATTTCCATAAACAAATTCTAAAGGGAACAGGAACTGCACCTGTAATTTCACTGTTATAGGGACCTCCTAGGTGAATAAACTCCCTCTACCAGCAGATAAGTAACCTCTCTGTAACTTTATAGTTTTAAAGAGTTACTACTGACAGCACTGAAAAGTTAAATTTCTTGCCTTGAGTCACACAGACAGTGTACATCAGAGACAGGGCTTGAATTTGGGTATCCCTGGCTCTTGGGTAGCTCTCAATTTACTTCTGCTGTTGATCTTTCATGATCTTTCAGTCATGTCCGACTCTTTGTGAGCCCATTTGGGGTTTTCTTGGCAACTGGAGTGGTTTGCCATTTCCTTCTCTAGCTCATTTTACAAATAAGGGGCTGAGCAAACAAGGTTAAAGTAACTTACCCAGAGTCACACAGATAGTTAAGAGTCTTGAGACTGGATTTGAACTTCCAAAAACGAGTCTTCCTGACTCTACACCTCTATTAGTACCTGAGTGACCTTGATAAAGTCATTTACCTTCTCTGGGTCTCATTTTTTCATCTGTGAAATTGAGCTGGATGAGTTGGTCATGAAGATTCCTATAAGTTCTGAGGTCCAGAGTGATGTTCCCAAGAAGCATGGGTGTTTTCATGGTCTACTCCTCCCTGACTACTTCCTCCTTAAGACTGCTTGATTGACTTATCATTCATCTTCCCCATTAGTAGAGGTATCCCCAAGGCTCTGTCTTTGGCTCTTTTTATCACCTACACGTGGGTTCAATTAGCTTCTCTAAGTAGATTACTCCTAAATTTATCCCCTAAATTATACTCTATAATTGCTGACTGATAATATCTCCACCTGGATGACCCATAGGCATCTCAAAATCACCATGTCAAAACCAAAATTACTTTCCAAGTACCATAAAATAATATATTCCTCTTTTGAGCCTGCTCCTCCAAACTTTACTTTCTGTTGACAGTCTATATCCCTTCTAGTCACCCAGGAACAAACCCTGGGGTCATCTTTGACTTTTCCTCTCCTTACTCCCCACATCCAATTAGTTGCTAAGTTTTGTCAATTGTACCTCCCTAACACTTTTAGCATCTATTCCCTTCTTTTCAATCACACAGCAACTACAGTCATTCAGGCCTGTCTCTTCATCAGCTTCTCTACTTGTAAGTCTCTCCCTTTCTAGTCTATCCTTTGTAACATAGGTGAAAACAACCTTTTCTGGGCACAGGGCTGTCCAGGCAAAATATGTCTGCCCCTAATGCTTCTAGGCTAAAATATAAACCACGAGGGGCAGCTAGGTAGTGCAGCGTATAGCACCAGCCCTGGAGTCACGAGGACCTGAGTTCAAATCTCATCTCGGACACTTAACACAAAAAACTAGCCGTGTGACCTTGGGCAAGTCATTTAACCCCAACTGCCCTCCAAAAAGCCAAAATAAATAAATAAAAAAAAATAAAATAAAATACAAACCACTTAGCTTGTCATTTAAAGGACTTCATAACCTGGTTCCAACCTACCATTTCTAGTCTTATTTCACATTAGTCTTTTTCACATATTCTGTGTTGTAACCACACTAGACTAGTAGCTGCTACATGAACTACATTCCATCTCCTACTCCCATGCATCTGTATTCAATGAAATTTTCAATTCCACTTTCACAATACTTAATCTACCTCCCTGGATCCCCTTTCTTCCAAAGTGATCTGCAAGTCACTTCACCTCTCTAGGCCTTAGTTTCCTCATCTGCAAAATAAGAGAACTGGCCTCTATTTTGTGACTATGTTCTTAAATACTCTAAGAGTGCCTAGTATGCGCATCTCTCTTGCTTCCCATTATTTATTTTCTAACTTACATTACACTTTTTCTCATGCATTTGGTACCCTCTTGCCCCTAGAATGTGTATTCCCTGAGGAAAGGGACTGTTGCCTGCCTAGCAAAATAACTTGGGCATAAAAGGCACTTAATTTATTTGCTGAATTGAACTGTGTTTAACTTGTAACTCTAAAACCCTTGCAACCAAATCCCCTTCCTTTCTAAGTGAAAGAAGTAGAAAGAAAACCCAGCATATGATGCTCCATCATAGCCCAGAAACTAACAATGATCCTGAGTTTATAAAACCCTTTAGTGACAGAAACTGTCCTGAAATGTAAAACATGTGTGAAATGCTATTATTGAAGCACAAGAATGTGCTTTTTAAAAAAAATAACATGATAAATTGAGGTAATTTCAAAGTTACTTTATTATTTTGGGCAGCAGGCACTGTGCTAAGCAATTTACAGTTATTATCTCATGTTATTCTCACAACTCTGGGAGCAAAGTGCTGTTATTACCCCCATTTTATAGATGAGGAAATTGAGGCAGACAGAAGTTAATTGACTTGCCTAGGTTGTCACAAAGCTAGTAAGTGTCTGAGGCCAGATATAAATTCAAGTCTTCATTGCTTGAGGTCTACGGCTCTCTCTATTCACTGCTTTACCAGTTAGCCTTAATTTTCACTCTTCAGAGCTCAAAAGTGGCTGAACATGGCTGAATGTGAATATTCCCAGCTACCTTGTCAGATGACACAGACAAATGATGCCTTATAGTCAAAAACTTGAATTTGCCTCCATATTTCCTAGAAATGTAATATTTAAAAAAAACTATTAGAATAAAATGATTCTCCCTAACAAACTTACAGGACAATTCTATGAGTAACTACAACTTTTGAAATGATACGGCCTTTCTTGTCTTCTCTAAATGTTATGATTTAAAATATCCGTGTAATCTGAAATAATCTCAAGTAGAATCAGACTTTACAGCCATGCACACTTCAGTTGATGCAACATTTTCTAGCATAACCACTTACGATATCTGCTTTTACCTATTCTGTTTTTTTAAGTTTTAAAACCACAATGACAAAGAACTTTAGATCAAACAATAAACTAAACGTATGTTTTCTTTTGAGGATGGTATGAGATGAAAAAGGTTGTCTGCTTCACCTACCTATTTAGTGTATATCTGACCAACCCTGCAGGCAGATTCATTAGTTGACCCAATCCTTCTACCACCATCTCAAACCCACAGCGTAAGCACTTATTCAACTGATTGTACTCTCTCTGGGAAGTCTCCAAATGACCTCTTCTTCCAAAACGTTGTAGCCTCAATTTTGGAAGGCTTATTTTCAACTTCACTGACTGTTCCTTCTGCCCCAAAACGAAAATAAATACTTTTTCACTTAACAGATAAATAGTTGCAAAAAATTAACTTCCTACCAGCTTCTTGCTCCTCTTCTTGTGGGCATCTGTTATCACTACTTGCATCTTTTAGTAACCCAAGAAGAGGGGTTCTCAAAATGAAAGGGATTATTAGTCTGGTTAATTGACAAGAACCCAGGAGATGGTTGAAATTTTTTTAAAAGTCAAATGTGGAAGAAATTCTTTCAGTTTCTGTAAATATTTAACTATTTGGTAAAAACTTTAAATCAGAAACTTTGATTCTTCTATAATCCTAGTATCTTAAATACTGAGTATCTACAATGTATAATAAGCCACTCTTAAGAAAGTAAGTCAATCTGACACTAGAAATTAGTAGAATTTAACTTACGGATGTGGTTTCATTTCTATGTAGTTCTTGGGAATGAAGCCATCTTTTCCATTGAGTTCTGCCTTATACCAATTTTGATCACATTCTTCATTCAGCACCTGAAAAAGAATGAGACATACCACCAGATCAGTCATATGTTCCTCTTTCAAAATTGGTAGCTTTGGAGACAACATGGACATTTGGCTTCCTTCACAGAAAGTGCTAGCTGTTAAGTTAGTAGTCACAGTAACTCTCCAGTTAACCAGAAGCCGAGTTCCAACAAACTTAAGAATCCAAATAAGTCCTGATCTTTTGAAGTTTAAAACCAACAAGTCAAGTGAGGTAGCAGAACAGCAGTCTCTGAGCAGATAGCAGTAACAAGTTTATCCTAACATAGTGTGATTATTTCACTCACACTCCCCTTTTTCCCCCATCAAAGGAACTCTGACTGACAAAATACATCATAAAAATGATGCTATAAATATTTTGGTGTGATGTGGTTTTTTTAATCACTGACCTCCTTAGGGAACAAGCTAGCAATGAAATCTCTGGGTCAAGGGACACAGACATTTTAGCATTTTACTACTTTCTCAACATAATTCTTAACTGCGCCACAGAATGATTGGACTGTTATCTTTTCATAACCTCTACAATATTGCTTATTATAATCTTTCAAAAACCTCTTTTATAATGACTCCTATTACTTTTTTGTAGAATTTATCCTTTTCTCATAGCCATGAAAGGTATATGATCTGATTCTATTTTGATTTTTTAAATGATGTACTTAATTTTCAGGTCAATTATCAATTTTGAATTTATTATAGACCAGCTTAAGATATGCTGGTCTAAACCTAATTTCTGTCAGACTGCTTTCTAGTTTTCCCAGGAATTCTTATGAAATAGGAAATAATTTATAATTTACGCATTTCCTAGGAAATTTATATTTTCAGGTTTAAGGTATTTTTAAGGCACACTGAGGTTGTTGAAATAAATTTTTGATTCTTCCTTGCCCATTTGTCTGGTTACTGCATTACAAAACAGTTTGAAGTCTGTAAGTGCTATCTATTACCCTTCATTCCTAACCTTTTAGATTTTTTATCTAAATGAATTATTATATCTATTCTTAAAAAGTAGTTTATTAGCAATCTGAATAGTATAGTACTAAATCTATAAAGCGACAAAATTATACCAGACCACATAATATCAACAGCTACAAAAAAAGCTTCTAAGTACAATATACATTTATACTTAAAAAAAAAAAAATCAACAACCCTACAAAGCATAGGTGTGAAGGATCTTTTTTTTTTAATATGACAAGAGTATCTGAAGATCAAAAGTTAGCATTATATACAATATGGAAACTCTAGGTTTCTTAATTAGTACAGAAGTAAAAACAAAGACAGATTATCAGAAAACTTAGAGAATTAATCATACCTCATGTAAAAGGGTCAGAAATTTCAGAAAGTTGCTAAAAAAAGGAACACAGAAAAAAAGTTGACTGAATAATAAAAAGTTCATTTACATAGAAAGCTCATATTTATATAGTGCCTTTTACCTTACAAAATACTAAAACAACACTGAGGAAGATAGGACCAGAAGCTTAGAACATTGGGATGCTTGTGGCTGCTAGCATACTTTTACCCCATATCATGGAAACAGTAACATTTGACCCTGAGAATTTTTGCAAAGACTAAGAATCCACCTGGCAGAGCCAGGAGGAGGGCAGAGAAAGTTAAAAGAGAAGCATCTTGTTCTGAAGATTGTTAGCAATGATGATAATGATGACAACAACAATGGTGGTGAGAGAAAGTAGGAGCTAAGCGGCAAATACAATTCAGAGACTATCAGAAGTTGTTGGATAGGCTGGTATGAAAAAAGACACAATGAAATGAGCCCCCTTTTCATTTTCTGTATTTCAGGTGAAAGGAAGCCTGTAACCCTTACCCCTTAACTGCTCTAATCACTAACTTTTTGTCACTTCACCCCTTTCAGGAGAGAGAGAAAAAAAGAGAGAAGTCTCTTTTGTCGAATTAGGGTTACACTGATCCAGAAGAAATGTACTACCCACTGTCCTTTTCATTGCTATCAATTTATTCCCTTTGATACAAATAAAAGTGTAGTGGCTACAGAATCCTTACTGGAGTAATTTGATGACAATATCTGGGAACAAAGTTTTGCCTTTAAAGAGACGATCAGCATTACATTTTTCAGTTGAAAAATGTGGGGGAGAGGAAGCCCCCTGATTTTCATGGGAGAGAAGAGCATTATGACTATCCCAAGATCCACAAATAAAACCCAAAAGGCAATTACAAGCTACACAGAGAAAAGTCTCCACTGGAGTGAGGGCTAGGTATGTTCTCACTGAAGTTGTTGAAGATAGGTGTTGTTTTAAGCTTTGCCCCAGGTGCTAGGGCTTTTGGTTGCCACTTTAATCTACAGCACTGGCACAGTGGCTGTTAAAAGTACTGAGGCAGCTTGGCTGAAGTGTACTGTGGCTGGTGACTAATAGTTCTTCTAGCACTTACAGCTAAACTCTATACTTCATATGCAAAGGCTCTGCACACACACATATGCTTCTTTACCCTAACTTGTGACACGTGGGAGCTAAATTTCCTACATGAGAACCCCAGGCCCATATCCTACTAAAGCTTCGTTGCAACCTTTTTGTTTTTACATCATAACAATTTCTGAACATACCCTCCTATGGAATGAAGAAAAATAGTTTTTAAAAATCACCTGTGCCTGACAATGTATACAACATTCTGCCTTCCTGGACTGTTTATTTGTTTTTTTCAAATTACTCAAGGAAGCAAATTTTAACAGTGATGACACTGAAAAAGTCAAGAAGCCACTTTACATCTTCATTAAATAATAGAGGGAGGGGGCAGCTAGGTGGCACAGTGAACAGAGCACTGGCCCTGAAGTCAGGAGGACTTGAGTTAAAATGTGGCCTCAGACACTTAACACTTACTAGCCTTGTGACCTTGGGCAAGTCACTTAACCCCAACTGACCTACCTTCCTTCCTCCAAAAAGAAAAAAAGAAGTTTTGGGGCAGCTAGATGGTACAATGAATAGAGCACTGGCCCTGGAGTCAGGAGGACCTGAGTTCAAATGCAGCCTCAGACACTTAACATTTACTAGCCTTGTGACCTTGGGCAAGTCACTTAACCCCAATTGCCCTGCCTCCCCCCCCTTCCAAAAGGCAAAAAAAAAAAAAAATTTAATAATAATAAAGAGGGAGGTTGGTAGTGCAGTGATGAAGCAATGCGACTGAAGTGAGGAAAACTTGAGTTTAAATCTAGATACTAGTTGTATAATCACATCGTGCAAGTCACTTAAACTTTTGTTTACCTCACTTTTCTGACTTGTAAAATGGAGATAATAATAAGCCCCTACCTTACAGGGTACTCCTTTTTTTTTTTTCTTTTTGGAAGTTGTGATTTCATATGTTAGGGAGTGCCCAAAAAAGCAAACACTCTCTACTCATGTTCAGCAACATACAGTCTTGCCTGTTACAATTAAGAAATTCAGTGACTTGCCCAGAGTCATACAACCAGTATATATCAGTTGCAAGACATAAGGCCAGGTCTTTCTTACTCTGAAGCTTTTTGTACCACAATCATCTTCTTTTTTTTTTTTTTTCCATTTTTCAAATGCTTTATTAACTTCTGATTTACATCATTCATTTATGCCAGATTTTGAGTTACAAATTTTCTCCCCGTTTTTCCCCTACCCACCACCCCAGAATAGCAGTCCCACAGGATATCCTCTCCTCCAATCTGCTCTCTCCCATATCTTCTCCCATACCCCCTTTGACTTTTCCAGTAGGGTATGGTGGATCTCTATGCCCCAGTGCCTGTATATCTTATTTCTCAATTACATGTAAGATAGTATTAATAATAGTATATATGTATATATAATTTTAAACATTTGATTTTAAAACTTTGAATTCCAGATTCATTCCCTTCCTCCCTTGTCACCCACCCTTACTGGGAAGATAAGCAGTTTGGTAGAGATCGTACATGTGTAGCTAATGCAAAACATTAACACAGTAGATATACTGTAAAAGACTGACTATATTTCCCTCCCTCCTATCCCACCACCCACTTGTTCTATTCTCTACTTTGATCCTGTCCCTTTTCAAAAGTGGGTGCTTCCAACTTCCCTCCCACCCAGCCCTCCCTTCCATCATCCCTCCTGTCATCCCCTTCCCCTACTCTCCTGTAGGGTGATATCCTATTTAGTGTACCATAATCTTCTTGAAAGAGAAAGAAGCTTATGGACCACCCACTTTTTTACCACTGTTTTATGGATGGATGGTCTAAAGTAGCAAACAAATTTTCACTCATTTTTACAAACTGTAAGGAATATTTTCAGTTAATATGCCAGACTTGTATTTATTTCTACTCCATCCCCAAGTTTTCCTAGAGTTACTTAGTACTGGTTAATACACAGCCCTCAATCAAATAAAAAGCTGTAGTCATTTTGCAGGTAATGATTAAAACAGTCAGCAGTGGATTGTAAATCAAGAAGATTTATATCTGCAGAGAAGGAAAAATATTAAAATTACAGGAGCATCAAATCTACCTTGCCATAAAAATAGACTAATATTATGACAACTTCACATGAGAAGAGAAGCCCTCCAGGTCCTTAACAATCTTTTCATACTATTGTAAAAATGAAGAGGGAGGAAGAAAAACATGCAATGACACAGCTGTACTTTATGAAGTTTAACCATTAACTATTTCCTGTCACTATGCAAAGAAAAAATACTTTTCAAGATATAAAATTCGCATTGACAACTAAGAACATTAAACATTTTCCACTTTTCAGTATCTGATCAAGACAATATCCTATGTCCCCTGAAATGCAAAAAGATTCTCTCCTCTATACAAAGGGCATATCTCGGTTCACACTGAGATACATTTCTCAAGAAGAGTTCAAAAGCCTTGAAATTATAGAACTAAAATTCTGATCTTCAAGGTCATTACTGGACTAGTCTCTTGCACAACTGTTCCTTTCCTTTGTATAAGGTATACATACATTAGCAAGTTATTAGAGCTTCAGCCACACTGATAGATCCTGGCAAGCAAGGGGGTGAGGAGTGGGCTAATTTTTTTTTTTTAACAATAGTTGTATTCAATTATACTTTGATGCATGGACTAAATGTCAAGAATATATTTAGATAAAGGCAATTATTCTTTTTTTTGGAGGGCAATTGGGGTTAAGTGACTTGCCCAAAGTCACACGGCTAGTAAATGTGTCAAGTGTCTGAGGCTAGATTTGAACTCAGGTCCTCCTGACTCCAGGGCCATTGCTCTATCCACTGCGCCACCTAGCCACCCCCCTAAGGCAGTTATTCTTAAGACAGTTTTTGTCCAGAGTAGTTAGAAGAAACATACTGAGGATTCTCAATAATTTAATCTAAAGAGCTTGTCTTTTCATCCAGTTTAAAGTTACAGTTATATGCACACAAGATATGCTGAGACAAAAATGACAAGACTTAGCAAGTGAGTGCACATGGCTGGCAGATGAAGGAGAGGAACGAATTAAGGATAACTGAGGTCATTAATTTAGGTAACTAGGGGGACAGTGGTACCCTTAAAAAGAAATGGGAATGTCTGGAGGAGTGTTATCGGCTTTTTGTTTTGTTTGGTTTTGGGTGAAGGAAGACTTGAGAAGGGAATAATGAGTTCTACTTTGGACATTTGAGTCTAAAATGGTTATAGGACATTCAGGTAGAGATTCCAACAGGGAACTGGTGGTGTAGGAATGAAACTCAGGAGATTGGAACAAGCTGTAAAGATCTGGAAGTCATCTTCAGAGATGGTAACTGAATCCATGGTTAACTGATGAATTCACTAAGAGTGACAATATAGAAAAGAGAAGAGGTCCCATGGCAGAACATTTGGAGGACATGCAATGCTAGGATAGCACAGGATTGGTCCACAACAATGAGAAAATGAGGTACTCAATTCCACAATTCTGCATAAGCACTTTATCTCATTTTCTGAAAGAGGCAACCTTTTCATCTGTCTTTTTATCTCTAGTGTCACAGATATCAGATGCTAAATTGAAAAAGTAACAAAGAACAAAAGTATGTGTCAGACAACATAAAAAAAAAAAGAACCATGTATAGAAAATTGTGCTTTGATGACTAGGTTTTGAGCCTTCACTGTAACACATGTAATTTAACACCAAACAACTACAGGCCCTGGCACATAGCATTTTCTGGCACTAAAAATGTATATTTATAAAAAGTAATACTAAAAAGAATAATTTGTTGTCAAACCCCCCCCTTCCCATAATGCTCCCTAATTGGCTGCTACTACCTTGTGTATTGTTCATTTTGTTTTTGGCACAAACAGCAGGGATGGTATTTATCATGGGTCATATAGGAGAGAGATAACAGATAGATCATCTTACTTATAGACTAGATCCCACAGGACTAAAGACAGTTGACCAGAAGAATGTCTCATCTCAAGAGTTTTCAATGATCTGATGATTCAGAGATGGAAATGGTGAACACAGGAATGTTAGTTCTGGTGTTTAGTAGATAGATCTGTGCTCACATCCATGTTATCATAACTACTTTTTTTTTTTTTTAAAGCAATCGGGGTTAAGTAACTTGCTCAAGGTTACACGGCCAGTTATTTCTGGGTGTGGTGCTAAGTATCTGAACCTGGATTTGATCCCCAGGTCATCCTGACACTGGGGCCTGTGCTCTTACTTGCTGAGCCACCTGGCTGCCCCTATAGCTATTTTTTAAATGTAATAAGCTCCAGTGACTCTTCATTGCCTCCAGAATCAGATCTGCTTAGCTTTTAAAGCCTGTTACAACTTGGTCTAAATCTGTCACTCCAACTTCACTATACATGTACCACTCTACAATCCAGCCCACCAGACCTTCTCTTTCTGTTTCTCACATGTAGCATGTGAGATGCTACTCCATCTCCCATTTCCATGCCTTTGCACTGGCTACCTATGCATCATGCCTAGAATGTACTCCTTTTCTCATCTCCACCTCAAAGAATCCCTCTCTTCATTTAAGACACAGTTCATGCATCATCTTCTAAATGAAACCTTTCCTGATCTTCCAGGAAACTGCTAGCCTTAACCACCCTGTATTAACTATCTTGTGCTTATTTGTATTTATGTTCCTTTATAGCAATTCTGTAAATATTTACATACATATCTTTCCTCAAAAAATTTACTCTTCTTGGGAGTAAAAAAAATGTTTCATTCTTTTTATCTATATCTCCAGAGCCTAGCACAATGACTAGCCCATAGAAGGCACTTAATACTTGTTTGTTGATTGAGTTATACTAATTTTCCTCCAACACTGTTTTCATCATCAATCAACAAGCATTTCTTAAGTGCCTCTTTTGTGCCAAGTATTGTGTTAAGTTCTGTGGGGCAGACAATAAGCACATCTACAGGTGTATTAAAAATATATGAAAAGTACAGATACAAGGTAATTTTGGGGTTGAACCACCAGTGAAAAGGCAGAAAGACAGTAAAAAGAGTTATATATGAGTTTGGATTGGCTATATCAAAGAGTATGTGCAGAGGTATAACAGCATTAATCACTGCACCCCATTTTCAGTCCCCAAATTAGTTTATTAACTTTCATCACATAATTATTGCATGGTATAAATTCTGTTTGTCATACCACTTAAAAGGTCAACAGAGCAGTGTGTTCACCGGCGGCATGTGGATCTGCATTTATCTCCCACGGCATTGGGAGCCTAGAATTCTCAGCATGTGCATTGTCAGTATTCAATTTTAAAGTATATTCATAAGTATTCCATGTATCCAAATCTTTCACCAAAGACAGTTTAGTAATAAATGATTTTTAAGTTAATACTGGCATAATCCCTGCTCCCCACCCCCAACCGCCCCAAAAAACTTCACAGAATGGTTGTACCACACCCACACATTTTTTTTTTTTGTTAAAAAAAGGGCACAAAATCTGCAATGATTATGCAGTGAAACATGGCATGCAAAATATAATAAGGCAGCTGGGTGGTACAGTGGATGGAGACTTGGATTTGAACCTTTTCAGGCATACTTGGAGTCAGGAAGACATGAGTTCAAATCTAGCCTCAGACACTTGCTAGTTGTATGACCTCAGGCAAGTCTTAACCCCTGTTTGCCTCAGTTTCATCATCTGTAAAATGAGGATAATAACAATGCCTACCTTCCAGGGTTGTTGTGAAGATCTAATGAAATAATAACTGTAAAACACTCAGCATGATAATAAGTGCTATATAAAAGTCACTGTTGTTATTATATGTAATAAAGCTGGAAAGATAGTATCAAGACAGGTGAACTTTAAATACCAAACAAAAGAGTTTATAGTTCAGCCCAGAAGTATCACGGAATCACTGGAATTTACTGAGTAGGGAAGCAGTCTAAGTTGTACTTTAGGAAAATCACTTTGGCAGCTATTTGAAGAACAGACTGGAGTGGGGAGAGACTAGAGCCAAAGAGACCAACTGGGAAGTTATTGGACTGATCTAGGTGAGAGTGATGAGGGACTGAACTAGGGTAGTGGTTATATGTTATTCCCTGGCTCAAAAACCTTGACTGTCTCTTCATTACCTACAGAATAAAATCCAAAATGCTTTGCCTGGACCTGCATGATTTTGTCTCTGCCTATCATTTTTCTAATTTCCCTATCTCCTATTATGTCCACCCAGCAAAAATGGTGTACTCACTCTCTCCTGAATAGGAGAGCCTGCATCTGCACTTTTGCAGACAGCATTTCATTACCTAGAATACTATCTCCTCTCTTCTCAATTTATTCCAAGCCTATGCATCTTTTAAGGTCCTACTCAAATACCACCTTTTTCACAGGTTCTTACTGGATTTACCCTACACTGCAGTTTTCTCTCTCTTGGCCAATCTTCTACAGTACAAGTCAAAATTTATTTTCAAATGAATAGGACAATTGTGTGATATTTCTTATTTCTTCTATCATAGTCCTTTTGATGAGATGCTGGCTCTGGGAACCCCCCTGGAACTCTGCTTAAATCTTCCCATGAGATGAGGCATTTGCATGAGGCCATAAGCCTCCTGGCCAACCACTGTTACTAGACTTCTCACCCCAGAGCCTATCAAAATATCAATCCACCCTAGAACTGGCCTAGCTCTCCATTGTCTGTCAGCTCCAGGTAGCCTCCAGCAACTTCCCACCCTTAATCACTCATTGATCTCATGTGACTTCTCCTAAAGACCCTCCCCTAAACTCCTTCCCTAGACCGCCCCTAGATTCCTCCCACAACCCTTCTTCTGTATATAAAACCCTATCTTGTCTCCATGTTTGTGAAAGCCCCATAGAATGACCTAGCACAGACTTACTGTGTCTAATACAAGCGGACTTTTAATAAACTTTACTTTTCTTTGGCTGAGAGAAGACTTGAGTTGAATTCATTTGGCAGGACCCGGCGGACCCGGCGTGTTGATATTTTGGGGTCTCCAGAGCAACCCTAACCCTCATCATCGGTAACCTCTTCACTCTGAGGCCACACAATCTGGGCAGATACAAAAGAACAAATCTCTTGCTGAAAAGAATGCTTCATTTCTTGACAAGGAGGTGACAGACAAAAGGTACAGAGGAAGACATACATTTAAAAAAAATTGACAATGCATGGATTTACTTTTCTTTACTATGTATTTATTTGTTACAAGAGAGAGTTTCTTGGAGTGGAGGTAATAGAGAAACAAGTTGGTGAATAGTGATGTAAAACCAAAAAAAAGAATATTAAAAAAATCAGTGAAATATGAAAAAAGTAAAATTTATAAAGTTTTCAGATAGATATTTTTCTCATTAAAAAAAGATCCCTCTGTGCTTATGTTTTGTAAGATTTTTTTTTTTTGGATGAGCATTATAGTTTGTCAAAGGCTAATGACTGTTTTCCTAATGACAAACTATCCTTGATCCCCTGGTATAAATCCAACTTGGTCATAATGAACATTATTTTTGGATAAATTCTTATCTCTCACAGCATTTTTATTTCCCCCCCCCCACCAAAAAAGTCAATATTCATGAATGATATTACTCTATAGCTTTCTTTCATTGATTTATTATTCCCTGTTGAGGAATTTATCTTATAAAAGGAGTATGGTATAGTATTTTCTATCTCAATTTTTGAAAATACCTTGTATCATATAAATATGAATTGTTCTTTAAAATTTGAAACAATTCTCTTGTGAATCAATCAGGATCAGGTAGTATTTTTCTTTCATAATTACAGCTAGTTCCATGTGCTTTTTTGTGACTAGATTATGTAGGATCTCTTTTTGGTGTTTTCTTTGTATATTTTGTATTTTCTTTTGTATTCTCACTTTGCTGGCATATAACTGCCATAGCGGATTCTGATAGGTTCTGATCTTATTTCTTCTGGTTGTGCTGCTGAATTCATCTTGATCATTTTTTATTCTGTTGTTTTCACTTTTGGCCCTCTTTTGATTGGTTGGCTAAAGTTTTTGTTGGTCTTCTCAAAGCACAAGCTTTTAGTTTTATTAGTCTGCAAGTCTCTTTTTTGACTCCAATTTTGAAAGAAAATCATCAGGAGGAACAAAAATTCAAGGATCTCAAGAGAACTAAAGAAAAAGAAAAACAGTGGGAAAGAAGGGGGCCTAGTAGTACCAGATCATAAAATAAATTACAAAGCATCATAATGATTTGATATTGGTTTAGGAGTAATGAAGTCAACCAGTGATACACAATATAAGAGAAATAAATGAATTAGCCTATTAATGATAAACTGCAAAGACCCCAGTTACTGGGAAAAGCCTCACTACTTGAAAAAACCTGCTTGGAAAACTGGACAGTAGGCTGCAGAATTTAGATTTACACCAATATTTCACACCATATACTAAGAAAAACTCCAAATGGACACATGACTTAGATATAAAAAGTCATATCATAAATTAGGAGAGCAAAGAAACAACCTTTTAGATCTATCAATAAGAGGGAAAATACATGACTTAAAAGCAAGGGGTGCACTGGATCACAAGACAAAACTATTTTAATTACATCAAATTAAAAAATTCGGCAAACTAAAATTAGAAAGGAAAAGGAATCTTTACAATTAAGTTTTTCTGTTAAAGGTCTTATTTGCAAGATAAATCCACTGATTCACATAAGAAAAAGAGCCATTCTCCAGTTGACAAATGATGTGGATGGGCAGTTCCCCAGGGGAAAAAAATCCAAGATATAAGAAAAAAAAATCCTTCAACTCACTAATTAGAGAAATACAAATCAATACAACTCTGAGGTTCTACCTTAAGTTTAAAAAAAAAAGGAAAATGGTAAATGTTGGAGGCACTGAGGGAAAAAGAGGTACATTTAATGCATTTTTAGGAACTATGAAAGTCCAGGCTATCTGGAAAGTAATTTGGAGCTATGCCTTAATAGCTAAATCGTGTCTACTCTTTTACCCAGTGATACCATTGTTGTTATTGCTGTACTTGTTAAGTAGTTTTTTTGGTCATGTCCAACTCTTCATGACCCCATTTGGGGTTTTCTTGGCAGAGTTATGGGAGTGGTTTTGCCATTTCTTTCTCCAACTCATTTTAAGATGAGAAAAATAAGGCACTATGGTTACATGGCTTGTCCAAGATCACACAAATATTAAGTGTCTGAGGTGAGATTCGAACTCAGAGTCTTTTTTCCTCCAGGCCTGGCCCTCTACCCACTGTGCCACCTAGCTGCCCAGTGATAATATTACTATGCATTTACTCCCAAAGAGAGATACAGGAAAATAACTAATACATACACAAATATTTATAGTGTAAGGCATAAAGGAGCAAGACAGAAGATTAAAATTGGAAGTGGATTTTATTACGGTGGGACTGCCGGGGTCACATACCCAAACCAGATAGTGAATTGGCATGAATACGCCAGTTTTTAAAGAGATTACAATAGTCAGGTTATGTATGCTGAAACTATAATCAGTGATTGGTCAGTGTATATTTGAATTTGCCCAGTGAAGTGGTGAAGAGGTACAGGGAACCCAGAATGGGTGGAGATGGGGAACACCCAATGGGGGTGGGGTGGGCAGGGGACAGGGAAGAAAGGAGCAGGGATTTTACCCTAGGCTGAAACCCTCACACACCAATCAATTAGGAGAGGAAAGGGTGGAGTTTGTGCTGAAATTCCTGTTTACAGATCAATTAAGGGAATGGAAGGTGGGGTTGTGCTAAAATGCTAGCTTACAGATCAATTAAGGGAATAGAAGGTGGGGGTTGTGCTCAACAATAGCAGTTCTTTTTGTAGTAGCAACAATGGAAACAAAGGGGTACTGATTGAATGAGGAATAGCTGAACAAATTGTGGCACATTAATATGATGGAACACTATTTTGGTATTAGATACAATGAAAGGGAGTTTCAAAAAATCCTGGGGAGAAGTGTATGAACTAATGAAGAATGAAGTGAGTAGAACCAGCAGAACAATTTATACCTAATCTCAATATTGTAAAAACACTTGAAAGACTTAAAAATTCTGATCATTGCAATGACTAGCCATAATTTCAGAGTACCAATGATGAAGAATGTTATTTACCTCTTGAAAGAGAGCTGGTAGATTCAATATGCAGAATGATACACAGATATCTATAAATAGTCAATGTGGGAATGTGTTGTGCTTGACCATTCATATTCGTTTCAAGGCCCCCTTTCCCTTTTTTTAAAGGTGGGGAGGTTAAGAGGGAAAAAACATAATTGCTTAATTATGACAATTTATTTACTTCAAAAAGCATATTCAGCTCATTAGTCCTCTCCTTTTCTATTTTCTTTATGTATGTTTTTAGGGATATAATTGTTATGCTATGAACTGCTTTAGGAGCAATTCAGAAATTTTGGTATGTTGTGTCATCTTGATCTTTGTCTTATTATTTTAATTGTACTGTGGAATGTAAAGGGTGTTTGATAGTTCTGCCTGTGTACATTTGCTTGCAATTTCTCTCTGCCAAATATATAAGTCAATTTTTGTAAAAGTGCCATATGGTGCTGAGAAATGTACATTCTTTACTAGTCCCACTCATCAAGGCTCATAAATCTTTAAAAAAAATTTTTCTAAAAAGAATGTTTCTATTGATCAAGGTGCAAAATATTAAAAAAAAAAAAAGTGTTCAGTTTCCTGGGTGGAGTAAATGTTCTTTCCTCTAAAAGAAGGAATGGGTAACAAGAGGAAAGTTAATAGAATTACGCAATCATCCTTCCTGTAAGTTAAACATAAGTTACAAGAATTTTATCTCCCCAGAGTAAGATCCCTAACAAGCAAGGTTAGGATAAAGGATCTTTAGTTTGATGATAGGATAAAATTAGGGAGTAGGGAAATTCGATAGTGTTATATGGGGGGTGGTGGGAAAAGTATGTGATCACTGCACATACTTCAGACAATTCACAATTTCTCTAGGCCTCAGTTTTATCATCCCCAAAATGAAGTGGCTGAAGGTTCTACATTTCTCACTAGGCTATACTACTTTGGGCCTTCAGCATGCCTCAGGAAGCTAATTATTAGAATAACTTCATTATCCTGTAAGATGTCGCCAGCCTTGGCTCTCCACCTCATCACTACCCCCTGCCTCTCAGTCTTGGAGGGTGGGGTCAAGAATTTCAAATCTCCATTTAAGGAGAGAATTCAACTTAGAAGTCTTTTTACTTCTCACTTGGTTGCACTACTTTGGGACTTCTCTGATAGACTCCTCCCCAACATGCTTCTGCAACGCACACCTGTCCTAGTCTTTAACTTCCTTTTGTGTGGCCTTCCTCCATTAGATTGTAAGCTCCTAGAGGGCAGAGATATCTTTTAGTATTTGTATTCCAAACATTTAGCACAGTGATTGACATATTTTTATACTTAATAAATGTTTGTTAACTACTGACTAGAAGATAATCTCTAAGGTCCATGTCCACTTTCTAGAACCTGTGGTAAATCACTTTTGCTTATATTCTCTTCTTACCAACTGTGGGAAGATCCATCTCTGGTGTCTGCTGGCAAAAAGAGGGAATCAGTAAAGATAATGCCATGGAAGTTTCCAGCCAAGTTCAACTTCCATAAGAAATACCTTTGTAAATATGAAAAGTGTTGGATGAATTAAAACTCAGTAATTTCAGATAAAAACACCATTAGTTTCTGGAGAAACTAATGTAACCAGCTAAACTGTTGTCCTAGCCTACTAGATCAACAACAGCAAAGGACAAAGTCAGATCTAAGGAGGAGATGGTCCAAGGAAACTGAGCCAGGGTAGAGGCACCTAGGACTGTAGCCAGCATTATATAGCTTCATTATTTGGCTTGAGTATGTTAAGCCTGCAGTAGGGGAAAAAACACAGCTAAGAAGGATATGAACAAGCAGTTCTGCAGGCTCAGTTTATAATTCTGGATTTCTCCACCACTTCCTAGCAGCCTTCTCACTGTGAAAGATCCCTGTCCCACCACGGCCCCTTCCTCTGACTGTTCAGTTCCTCCTAGAAACTCCATTTTAACGAAGGGACCAGCTCCTGACTTGCTGGACTTCATTCTCCAATATGTCCTCAGAAAGTACATCCCTGTCCTCTTTCAGTTTCCTTTTCTGTGCTGTTTTCCCCTATTAAAATATAAGCTCCTTGAGGAAAGGGATCTGCTATCTTTTTGGTTGTATTTGTATTTCTAATGCTTAGCACAATTCCAAGCACAAGGTAAGCACTTAAAAACTGCTTATTGACTTGACATGATGAGATGCAAGATACCAATCCTAAGAAAAATGTACCAAAACACTACTCAAAACGCAAATGAAAATCCCAAGATCCCTCCTACCTCATGTCTCTCAAGTTGGCAAAGATGACAATAAACCAAAAATGGCAAATATTGGAAGGCCCTGGAGAATACAAGTACCCTAATGAACTCTTCTGTTGGTAACTGTGAATTAGTCTAGCTATTCTTGATAAGTTATTTAGAATAATGCTTCCAAAGTCACTAACCGGAGCACACCCTCTGACCAAAGGTCAGGGCAAGGGTCAGAAGAGAAGAATCATTCAGGCAAGTGTTAAATATTCAAACTAGAACTGGAAAGTAATGTACAGAGGGAAGTTTCCATGGGAAGAACTTAAGACTTAACGATAATCTAAATAAGAATTTATTTACTAAAAGTGTATATACATAGGAAGTAAGCACAAAAGGTGAAAGGAAGAATATATAAGCAGAGGTTATTAATCTGGGACCCAGATGTTTTAATGAAAATATCCTTATAACCATTTCAAAATAATTGGTTTCCTTTGTCATTTTATATTATACATTTAAAAACTCCAGTCTGAGAAACAAATGGAGTCCATAACACAAGATTAAGGACCAATGGTACAGAGCAAAGACTGCTGGATTTACAGAAAGAGGGCCTGAATTTGAATCCCAGCTCTAATACTTAGCAAAATCTGAAGACGCTGGGCAAATTAACTTCTACCTTGGCCTCTTTCCTTCCATATCAGTAAAATTAAGAGGTTGGAATATTTGATTTCTAAGAACATTTCCCAACATATCTCTAGGTTCAGTCAGTATGACTTGCTAAAAGATCAAACATAGTAGTTCCTTATGCCTTTTTACAAAACAAAAAGATGGTTTAATCTACCTACTATTGCTCCACCCAATCTTGAGTCAGTGAAACCTAGCTGCTTATGCAATCCCTTGAAACAACCATTTCTATTTAAGGGGGTATAAAGAATTTCCACTCAATCACAACTCTTTTGTAACTAGTTCATTATATACCAACCAGCTCTTCCCTCAAAAAACTCAGTAAAGTTTTTAAAAACTCAAAAAACAGTGAGTTAAACTTACCATGTCACCCAATAATCCCCCGTGGTATACTTTAAAGGAAACCACCAAATTATCTTTACTCCAAAGGGGTCCAGGTCCAGCCAATAACAACAACAACCAGCCACACATACACTACTGAGAAATGCCCCCAAATGCCTCTGCACCTGGGGGTATTTCCCCTATCCCTGAGTCAATAATTATGAAAATTGACTCTATATTGATGTAAAAAGTGGTTAAAAATCTAAGATTAGGGGCAGCCAGGTGGCAGTGAGTAAGAGCGCTGGCCCTGGCGTCAGGAGACCCAGGATTGGTTACAGCCTCAGATACTTGGCACCCACACAAAATAACTGGCCATGTAATCTTCAGCAAGTTACTTAACCCCAACTGCTTTAAAAAAAAAATATCTAAGATTAAATAAGTTCTTATGCAAATAAGGCTCTCACCACTGTAGCTGCTTTTCCCACAGGCCTGGCTCCCATACACAATATTCTATGAGTGGCTGTTTTCAAATAGTACTAAAAAGAGAGTATTGTCAAATACTGTGGTTATTGCATCCTTCCCCAGAGTCAGTAAGCAGCCTAAACTTGTGAAGCTAACTATAGCTGTCACTATCAAGGCTATGGAAGACAAAACATCTTTCTTTAATCTGTAGCTCACCCCACAGGGAACTGTGGAAGGAGAAAAATAAGAAATCCTTCAATATTCTGTCAAGCATGTAGGAAAAAAAGTTATTCTCACTGATTATCACAAAAAACTTCCTTTAGGTATTGAATAGGAAAACCACAAATAAAACGGTAGGCTCAAGTATAGATAAAGCACCAAAATATATAGGATACTGACAGTAGGCTATATAAATGCTTCTTCAGTTATATGTTATTTCTGTTTTCTCTGTTAGATAGGAAACTACTCTGATTTCAGATCTCACTTGCCTATCCAACAACCAGCCCTGAAAGTCTCCTCAAACCTAATCCCCTCTACCACTACCTTGCTTCTGCTAAAAGCCACCAGGCTAAAACATAAATGGTAATGTTTCCCCTCCTAAAAAAAGCTTTAGTTAAGAAAAAAAACTAGTTAAGAAAGTGTCTAGGGCTGGATTTGAACTCAGGTCCTCCTGACTTCAGGGCTTATAATCTATTCACTTATACCTCCTAGCTGCCCCTAATTTATTTATTTTTTTTGAAGGAGATCCTAGTTGCTGGTCATTGCTGAAGCTTTCGTGACTAAAAGACCTTGAACAGGAAAGGTACTAGAATTCCAGTCATTCTCTCAATAAGCAATGTGATTCTACCTGAACTTTCACACCTGTTCAGGAACGCAAATAAAGTAAGTTTATAGAAAAACAGCCAATATTCTTTTCTTTGGCTGTTGGTTCTATTAAAATACTCAAGTGAATATGGATTTTATCATTGTAGATAAAAGAAAAAATGGAGAACCTCATTTACTGAACTCTGAATTTAAAGAAAAGATTTAAAATTTGAAAAATCCCTTTCCATAATAACCAATTTACCAGACATTTGACTGCTGGGAACCTGAAAGCATGAGAGTAACCCCAATTGTAAAATTCTTTCTGGTGAAATAATTCCAAGACGACTTCTTAAGGCACGCTGCCTCAGGATGGAAAGCAAGCATTGGGTAGCAGCTATTACAAAGCCTATGGGTATCATATACTCCACACTTCCCAAAACAGAGAAGATAGGCTAAGAAACACTTTGGGGAGGAGGGGTGAGGCACATTCTAGTCATTCTAAGTTACTATCATCAGAATTATAAAAGAAAATATTCTCCAGGTGTGAGTGGAGAAAATTATGCAGACATTAAATACAAATGTTTAATCTCTATTACCTGATGGGGTATAATCCCATTTTTACAAAATAAAGTCCAATTTCCCCACCAATATTCACAATTCCTGCTAATCCTTGAAACTATATTGCCTTTACATGTTCAGTAAGAGCTTAGAATCCCAATATTTAAAGGGCACTTCCCAGTTTTACTTATTGTTCACACAATCATGCATGAAGTTTCCTCAACGCCTACTAAAGAACTGTCAAGGAGAATGTTTACAAAGTGTTGAGAAATCCTTGCTATAACGGTATTTCTGTTACAAAGATAACAGCTAAAGTTTCTAAGAGCCTTTACTAAGAGAAAAAAACAACAAAAAAACATGACCTGCCAGAATTCTTAGACAATCTATAGGTATTCTACACAGAGGCTGAATATTAAATTTAACATCCTTATTAAATTTTAATTTATTGCTGTCTTTTATTTTTTCCTTTATTCCAAATATATTCCACTTCTTCTACCCAGTAAGCCATTCCTTGTTTAAAAAAAAAAAAAGAAGCAGTTCAGTAAAATTATCAAATTAACAGAGTTCTGACAGTAAATACAACGTATCCCACCATCTTCCACCTCTCCAACAATGTTAGGGAGGCACATTATTTTCATCTCTTCAAGGACTAGCATCTAGTATGGAAAATTCAAATAACATTAAGAATCAGTGTTTCTGATTGTGACAGGCCAATAGAGTACTATCTAAATAAATTTAGAGATTTAAAGTATTAAAAATCTACTATGTATCTTACTATGCACTGTGCTAAGTAAGTACTAGGTTAAAGAGGATAAAGTAAAAAGAGAAGAGGGCCTAGAACAAGGCTTGGGGTACATCCCAGTTAAGGGATATCATATGATAGAGGAACCAAAAAAGAAAAGAGACTGAGAAGACAGAGTTATGCTGTCTTTTAAGACAGAATAATGTTATGAAAACCCAGCAAAGAGAGGGTCTACCCTATAATGTTAAATATTTCAGAAAGGCCAAAAAGGATGATGACTGAGAAAAAAAGAAACAACAGGCTGAACTAAATAACTTAGTGTTCAGTAAACCAGAGAACTCAAATGAGTTTGGGAAAATTTCCTGACTAATGAGAACTACTGGGAAAACTGGAAATCAGTCTGGCAGAAATTAGATTTACTCCAGCATCTTACATCTCACAATACAAATAAACTAAAAATGGACATAAACATTCAAAATCAACAACAACAACAAAAAATCAACATAAAAATAGTAAATTATTTTTTACAGCTATAACTAAGAACAATTTGTGACCAATTAAGGAAAAGAGGCAATTAAAAAAAGAAGATAAAATAGGGAATTTCCAATACAGCAAATTGAGAGGCTTCTGAAAGAACAAAAATAAACACAACTAGGAAAGCAGCTGACAATGAAGAAAATTTTACTATCAAATATTTCAAATAAGGGTCAGTCATATATAAAACATATAGGGAACTAACAGAAATATTTAAGATCAAGATATCGAATGCATATATTGTCAAAGAATGCAAAGTTCTCAAAAGAACTGCAAACTATAAAACTATAGAGGGCAGCTAGGTGGCGCAGTGAATAGAGTACTGGCCCTGGAGTCAGGAGGACCTGAGTTCAAATCTGGCCTCAGACACTTAACACAGAAACTAGCCATGTGACCTTGGGCAAGTCACTTAACCCCAACTGCCCTACCTTCCCCCCTCCAAAAAAAAAAAAAGGCAAAAAAAAAATCACAGAATAATAAGAAAGACGAAAATCATAACAATTCTGAAATTATGCTAAAAAAAGTGATTTAAAAGTTCATAACTTTGATCCTACTGCTGGACATAGATGTCAACAAAATCAAAGAAAAGAGGTCTCCATCCTTTCTCCCCGCACTTCCCTATGGTTAATGAATAAAATGGAATGAATAATTTTAGAGCGGCAGAACTCACAAAATGTGAGAACTCAGAAATTAGAGCTATAGAAATGATAAATTTCCAGTCCAAGATAATTTGGAAAGTCTACAGGAAAGGTCTATTATACCAGGCTGGGAGAGGAGCTCAATCCAGTGTGGGCCACACCAGCACAGACGGCCCTGGACCAGGTCTCAGGGGACTGAATCACAGCCAACCATGGTGGTTTCCAGACTTTTCAGTCCACAAACCCCAAAGACAACTTAGAAGGTCAGTTGGAAAGGTCTGTCCAGGCCTGGGTGAGAGAGGAGTGCAGTCCAATCCCAGTCTCAGGGTGTGGAGGTGGCAGCAGCAGCAGATTCCGAATCTCAGCCCACAGACAGCAGGGGGAATCAAGCAGCTAATCAGTGGGGAATTGCAGTTCTCTTTGCTGGTGCTGAGACAGGATTCTCTTGCTTTGCCCTGCTTGGATCTGGGTCACAGTCCTGGGCAGCAGTCCTGAAGTGAGGAGGAGCACTGGTGTGGTGGAGAGGGAATGCTCCTCACAGTTCCAAGGCTAAAAGAGTGCTTATGGTCACTCACAGACCAGAGCACAGACCAGGAGAGGAGTAAACACCTCTCCTTTGATCATACCACCTTGGAAGAACTGAAAATTTATAGGCCCTTGGAAATATCTCTGACAATAGTTACAGAAAACCCCTGAACCTTGTGACATTACACCATCCACACTGGAAGAAGAGCCCTACCTTAACAAAGAGTTAAAGAGTCAAGTATTTGGCTGGGAAAATGAGCAAACAGTATAAAAAACTCAGACTATAGAATTTTACTTTAGTGACCAAGACCAAAACATACAGCCAGAAGAAGACAACAAAGTCAAATCTCCTACATCAAAAGCCTCCAAGAAAAATATAAATTGGTCACAGGCCATGGAAGAGCTCAAAAACGATTGTGAAAATCAAGTAAGAGAAGTAGAGGGAAAATTGGCAAGAGAAGTGATGCAAGAAAATCCTGAAAGGAGATTTGCTAAAGGAGACCCCCCAAAATACTGAAAATAACACCTTAAAAAATAGACTAACCAGGGGCAGCTAAGTGGTGCTGAATGGAGCACCACCCTGGAGTCAGGAAGACCTAGGTTTGGATCTAGCCTCAGACACTTAATACTCGCTGCCTGTGTGACTTTGGGCAAGTCACTTAACCCCAGTTACTCTACCTTCCCCACTCCAAAAAAATCAAAATCAAAACAAAACAAAAAAAATAGACTAACCCAAATGGAAAAAGCCAATGAGGAGAAGAATGCTTTAAAAAGTAGAATTAACAAAATTGTAAAGGAGGTCCAAAAGCTCACTGAAGAAAATAACTTCTTAAAAATCAGAATGGAGCAAATGGAAGCTAAGGACTCTATGAGAAATCAAGAGATTATAAAACAGAACCAAAAGAATTGAAATATCTCATTGGAAAAACAACTGACTTGGAAAATAGATCCAGGAGAGAGAATTTTAAAATTATGGGACTACCTGAAAGCCATGACCAAAAAAAGAGCCCAGACATCATCTTTCAAGAAATTACCAAGGAAAACTGCCCTGATATTTTAGAACTAGAGGATAAAACAGAAATTGAGAGAATCCACTGATCACCTCCTGAAAGAGATCCCAAAAGGAAAACTCCTAGAAATATGGTAGCCAAATTCCAGAGTTTCTAGTTCAAGGAGAAAGTATTGCAAGAGGGTCAAAAAGATACAATTCAAGTGGAAAACACAATCAGGATAATTTAAGATTTAGCAGCTTCTACATTAAGGGATCATAGGGCTTGGAATATGATATTCCAGAGGTCAAAGGAGCTAGAATTAAAACCAAGAATCACCTACCCAACAAAACTAAGCATAATCTTTCAGGGGAAAAATGGACATTCAATGAAATAGAGGCCTTCCAAGCATTCTTGATGAAAAAAGCAGAGCTGAATAGAAAATTTGACTTTCAAATACAAGACTCGAGAAGCATGAAAAGGTAAAGAGGAAAGAGAAATCATAAGGGACCTATTAAAGTTGAACTATTTACATTCCTACACGTAACTCATGTGACCTTTCTCAGTATGAAGGTAGTTGAAAGGAATATATATAGAGAGACAGAGGGCACAGGGTGAGCTGAATATGAAAGGATGATATCTAAAAAATAAAATTAAGGGGCACGTGAAAGCAAAGTAGAGGGAAAAGGAGAAAAGGAGAGGTAGAATAGGGTAAATTATCTCACATAAGAGGCAAGAAAAAGCTTTTACACTGGAGAGAGAGGGGAAAGGGGAGAGTGAATGAATAAACCTTACTCTCACAGATTTGGCTTAAGGAGGGAATAACATACACACTTTCGAAAAGGGACAGGGTCAAAGGACAGAACAGACTAAATGGGGAGGGGGGCAGGATAGGATAGAGGGAAATATAGTGAGTCTTTTATACCGTGACTATTATGAACATGTTTTGCATAACTACATATGTATTACCTATATTGAATTGCTTGCCTTCTCAATGAGGATGGGTGGGGAGCTTCTGAAGAAGGAAAAGAATTTGGGATTCAAAGTTTTAAAAATGAATGTTAAAAACTGTTTTCACATGCAACTGGGAAATAACATATACAGGCAATGGGGTATAGAAATGTATCTTGAGGGGAGGCTAGGTGGCGCAGTGATTAAAGTGTCAGACCGGAGTCAGGAGGACCCAAGGTAGGTTCTGGCTTCAGACACTTAACACTTACTAGCTGTGTAACCTTGGACAAGTCACTTAACCCCAATTGCCCTTCCAAAAAGCAAAAACCAAAATAATTGGTGCAACAATGTAAAATGAAAGAACCAACCAAAAAAAGGGAGGGGTGTGTATACATGAATATCTGTCTAAATATAATATGCATACACATATAATATATAGTATTAATATTCATGACTTTAATGTGTAATGGCAAAAAAAAACCCACCCAAAAACCACACACACCCACACACCCAAGGAAATGTCCAAATTCTGGAGAATGGCTGTTATAGGTATTATGTTGTGTTATAGCTGTTATGTCCCTAGTTGTAGACAGTTAATGATTACAGTACTATTAAAAAATATAAGCTTTGCGCTGGCTCTGCCATATTCCAGTGAGTTGCCAAAAAGAGGAACACAAAAGGAAAAAGGAGAGGGACATGATACATGTTGTCTCTCTGTCTCTCTCTCTTTTGCAATTGGGGTTAAGTAACTTGCCCAAGGTTACACGGCCAGTTATTTTGTGTGGCTATTAAATATCTGAGGCTGGAACCAAGCGGGGTCCTCCTGACTTCAGGCAGGAGCTCTTATTCACTGTGCCACCTAGCTGCCCCAATACATATTTTCTAGGCCCTTTCGAAAACATGGTGTTGTCCCTTTGGCTACATATATGCGAATATACAAGAAAGGTGATATTGTAGATATCAAGGGTATGGGCACAGTTCAGCAAGGAATGCCCCACAAATGTTATCATGGGTCTATAATGTTGCTCAGCATGCTGTAAGCATTGTTGTAAACAAACAGGTTAAGGGCAAGATTCTAGCCAAAAGAATTAATGTGCATATTAAGCATTCCAAGAGCAGAGATGAAGTGGGTAAAGGAAAATGATCAGAAGAAGGAAGCCAAAGAAAAAGGCACTTGGGTTCAATTGTAACACCAGCCTGCTCCACCCAGAGAAGCACACTTTGTGAGAACCAATAGCAAGGAACCTGAGCTGTTAGAACCAATCTCGTATTAATTCATAGCATAAGTGACTAAAAAAAAAGAACAATAAAAAAATCTTGGATTATGGAAAAAAAATATGAAGGCTACAGGGAATTATGGAAATACCAATGTAATGGGGACAAACATGTATGTATTCTACCACTCCTATTGGCAGTCCCATCTGCAGGACTCTGAGTCACTCTGGGTAGCCCATGTGTGGTTTAACACAGCATTGAAGGGGCTTGGCTCTCTGAGACAATGCAGCAAGACCTAGATATTTCCTTGGTCCCAGACTGTTCTCTCTTGACAGATGGTGGTGGTGAACACTGTGTCTAAGGTATATCACTGAGGACTAGTGGCTGAGCCAGGAAGACTGGGACTCCTTTATTTCCTGTAGATGGAACACATGATCCAGAATACACAATCTTTCTCTCCCTCCCCCACCCTTTTCAACCTCTGTCTGTCTTTTTCTTTTGGAGTTGAGGAGGGGTGCCCTTTGCAGTTCTGAATACATGGGCTGTTGGGTCAAGTTTAAGTCCGAACCTGGTATCACTGGCTGCCTTTTCTGCTGTGTTTCTGTATCTGAGCATAGGTGACCAAATAGCAATTACGCAAGAGGGACTTTGGAGGAGTTTCTAGCCATCTCCAGAGCTCACAGTTGCTTAGTAAGGGCCAGCTGTAGTTCAGAGGAGCCCACTGGGTAGCTACACTAGTGCTTCTTAGGGAAGATGACTACTAGCAATGATGGGGTACCTGGGGTCTAAACCAATTTGTAAAACCAGTCTGTGCAGTTGTAACTGCAATTTGTATTGTAAAATTGTAATCTGTGAAATCCCTTTCCCTGCCTCCTGCCCCTTCCCCCTATCTGCACCCGGCCTAGGCAACACACTGTGACTCCTTTCTTACTTAATCTCTTCATGGCTCCTCGGGTCTGGCCCAAATCTCATCTAAACTATCTATGCACTAAAGTCACAAGTTCCTCCTGGTCAGCTCTAACCTTTATCTCTGCACTGAGGTCCCTTCCGTCTGGTCAGCCCTGACAATGGCAGCCCTACACTTTAAAAGTAAGAGCCTGTACCCCTCTCACTTGCAGGTCTCCTAAAGGACTCTTGCCCGCCTCTTACAGAAGTGTAACAATAAACTTCTACAACTCTCACTCCAATTAAGCCTGAGACCTTGAATTCTTTCCAGATGCTATTGCAGGTTTTCTGGTCTTAGGTAAGATCAGAGTTCCTGCTGAACCTAGAGAGAGCTATCCCTCATCAGCAGCAGGAGGGACCCATGCTTTGCTTGCCAGGAGACTTGAATATCAATAAGGCCAAAGTGAAAGACAATTCAGAAGTCATAAAGTTGTCCTATATCACATTTATTTGGAAACTTAGTTTTACCTTTCTCCTTAGAAGTAGCTGATGGCCCACTAAATACAATGCTGGACCTGGAGTAAAGAAGACCTGAGCTCAAATTTAGCCTCTCATACTTAACAGACATGTAACCTTGGGCAAGTCATTTAACCTCCCTCTGCCTCAGTTTTCTCAAATGTAAAACGGAGATAATAACCACACCTACCTGGTGAGGTTGTTGTGAGGATCAATTGAGATAATATTTGTAAAAGCGCTTAGCACAGTGCTCAGTACACTACAGGCACTATATAAATCCTTATTCCTTCCTCAATCCCTCTTTTTGGAGACTTTCTAATCGTGAGCAGCTTTAAATGATTCTCCCTAAGGCTCTGTAATGTAAGTGTAAAGATCTAGAGAATTCAAGCAAACAAGATTCCCAGCTCTATTTTGAATGGCAGACTCCCCCAGGACAGAACCTGATTAGCATGGGTTCAGAGCTGGGGGCTACTTTAGAAGGGGAGGGTAAATACCTCAGGCACTGGGGCTCAGGACTAGGTGGTGTTTTCTTTTACCTATGAATTGCTACTTAACCTGTGACCTAGACAAGGCTGTAGTTGACAATTACTGGACATCATGTTTCTTCATCTATAAAAGGAGAGGGTTGGACTAGATGACATCTAAGGTTTCTTCCAGTTCTCTCAAGTTACCAATGGTCCCTTAGTCCCTCAATCTTTTATTATCCAACCCTCCAACCCCCCCCCCACACACACACACACATCTTTTATTTTTTCAGCATCTGACACTGTTGATTATTCTCCTTCCTGGGCATACTTTTCTATTACGGTTTTCATGACACTGCTCTCTTTTGATCTCAAGGCAAAAGAACCTGCTCAATTATTTATTCCCCTTCTCAGTCTGGATTGCCATTCATATCACACCCCCTAAAGGTTGTACTCTCAATTTCTTTCCAAGGTCCTCTTCACTTCTCTTGCAATGCAGTCTCACCTGATGATTTCATTAGCTTTGAGGAGTTTAACTGTCATTTTTATGTAAATAACTTCCTGATTTGCACATCTAGTTCTTGTCTCCCTCCAAGTTCCAGTTTTGCATAATAAACTGTCTACTGGATATCTTCAAATGGATGTCCAATAGACACCTTGAAGCTAAAATGCCCAAAACAAACTCATTATTTACCACCCACCTCTTGAGACATTCCCTTATTTTAGTCAAGGACACCACCACCATCCTCCTAATCTCTTGAGTTTGTGACCTTATTGTTATCCTCAACATCCCACATATCCATTCAATTGCGAAATTTTGACATTTCTACCTCTAGATTATCTTTCTCATTACTCACATAAGCCACCACACTACTTCAGGCTCTCATCATCCTTCACCTAGACAATAGCTTAACTGATCTTTCTCCCCAAAACTTTCCTCTCTCCAAACCATTCTGCAGACATGATACCAAAATGATTTTCTTAAAGTCTAGGTTTGACGTCACTCTCCTTTTCACTAAATTCCAGTGTTTCCCTAATATCCAAAGGATCAAATATAAATTCCTCTGTTTGTCATTTAGTCATATACAACCTGGCCCCAACCCAGCATTCCAGCCTATTGCACAGTCCTCTGATCTCTCTGCCTCTGCACTCACTAATGCTGCTGTCTCTCAAAATACCTTGTTTCCCTTCAAGATTCAGCTTAAGTGCTAACTTCAGCACAAAGCCTTTACCATTCCTAGAGGTCCCCTCCCTCCCCCATTACTTTGTATTTATTCTGTATATATTTATATACACACACATCTTCAAAACAATGTAAATAAACTCTCTGAAGACAGGGACTGTTTACCATTTGTATTTCCTGCTTCCCTGCCCTAGCAAAGTGCCTGGAACACAGTAGGTGCTTGTTCATTCATTATGAACACTTGGATCCTAAGTGAGCTCACCAAAACTAAATTATTGACAACCATATAAAATTAAATGAAAGGAGGAAAAATAAGTACCAGAACTTCATTCTTGAGTTGGAAAGACACTGTCTATTAATTCATGTGCTTCTACTTTCTTAAATCTATGACTTTATTTTTATTTCATTATTTGTCTGTTAATAGTTATCAATTTCATAATTGAAAATGCAAAAAAAAAAATTGATCAAGGCCCCCAGTCATGGAAAAAGAAAAAAGAAATGGCATAAAACTTTTTAAGTACTTAAAAAAAAGAAAAAAATAATAACTTACCACAAAGGAAGCCTTTAGAATGATAGCTCAGCTGACACTTCAACGTTTCTGAAGCTAATTTAGCTATAGTAGCAAAGCCATTGCCTGGGACTTTTGAACAGTTCTACCATTTCGTAGTATAAGACAATGGGTAAGCTGACAGTGGAAAGGGACAGGTGGGAGTGAGAACACCTGCAGATGAACAATGGAGAGAGCTGGGGGTGGGGTGGTATGAATTGGAGGGTAGTGACAGAGATGTTAAAAAAAAAAAGGAAAAAAGAAGAAAAAAGAAAAGAGCATCAATACAACATTAAAATACGCAGAAAAAAACAAAAAGACATTCAGAGGGTGGCACAAATATGGCAATTTTGTTAATGCTGTGTTAAATTTAATATATACTTTAAAAAACTGTACATAACAGTTCATATACAATCTTCTTTTTGGTTTGAATACTGAAATATGTTTGTTAATGATTAAGTTCATAATAAAAAAGAAATTTCAAAACTACAGTGTATTGCTCAGTGGAGGAAGGGAAGAAGAATGTATCTGAAAAATGAATGTGAAATAAAAACAAAAGGAATCAATAAAATTAAACACACACAAAAAACAACAACAGCAATGAAGAAAAGCTACAATCTATATAGTCCTGACCTAAAAATAGCAGTCAAGTTATGGGAGATGCTAGACAATGAGCATTAGATCTTAAACTCTGTTAAATGGGAGCAAAGCTCCCAATGCTTCATGCAAAATGCAATTCTGCAATCCATACCTTTTCATAGACCTTCAATCCCCTAATTTTGTTTAAGCTTTCACTTTAAATTCAACTTCAACCTTTTCAACCTCTGGAATCTCTCAGCAGGATGTTTTCTCCACCTCCCAACCTAATTCCTTGTGAAAAAGCATCTAAGGCTACCACCAAAACTCAGGGTCAACTCCTGGGAGGACTAAAATCAAGAAATCACCTACCCAGCAAAACTGAGTATAATGCTGCAGGGGAAAATATGGTCATTCAATGAAATAGAGGATGTTCAAGCATTCTTGATGAAAAAAAAAAAAAAAACAAACCCAGAGCTGAACAGAAAATTTGACTTTCAAATACAAAAAGCAAGAGAAGCATGAGAAGGTAAACAGGAAAAAGAAATCATAAGGAACTTATTAAAGTTGACCTATTTACATTCCTACATAGAAAAATGATAATTATAACTCATAAGACTTTTCTCAGTATGAAGATAGTTGAAGGGAATAGATATATATGTACATATGTGTGCATAGGAGGGTGTATGTGTATATAAATATATATGTGAATGTGGGCATATGTATGTACATGTATACACAGAGTTGAATATGAAGGGATGATATCTAAAAAATAAAATTAAGAGGTTAGAGAGGAATTTATTGGGAGAAGGAGAAAGGGAGAGAGAGATTGGGGTAAATTATGTCATATAAAAGAGGCAAGAGAAAATTGTTACAATATAGGGGAAGAGGAGAAAGGTGAAAGGGAATGGGACAACTTTATTCTCATTGAATTTGTCTTAAGGAGGGAAAAACATACACACTCAACTGGGTATCTTACCCTACAGGAAAACAGGGGGGAAGGGGATAAGAGGGGGGAGGATAGAAGGGAGGGAAGATTGGAGGAGAGGAGAAAATAGAATAAGTGGGGGGGGCGGGATAGAATGGGGGGAAATAGTTAGTCTCTCACAACATAACTACTATGGAAATGATTTGGGGAACTACACATGTACAACCTATATTGAATTGCTTATCTTCCCAGTGGGGGCAGGTGAGGAGGGAAGAAGGGAAAAAATCTGGAACTCAAAAAAAAAATGTGGTTTTTTTTTACATGCAACTGGAAAATACAGGCACTGGGGTATAGAAATCCATCTTGCCCTACTAGAAAGTTGGGAGGGGATGGGGGAAGATATAAGAGAGAACAGACTGGGGGAAGGGGTATTCAGTAGGCTTGCTATTTTGGGGTTGGGGGGTAGGGGAAAGATGGGGAGAAAAATTGTAACTCAAAATCTTGTGGAAATGAATGTTGAAAACTAAAAATAAATAAATTGATTTTTTTTAATTAAAAAAAAGAAAAAGAAAAATCAGTTCGATATTGAAGAAACGGCAATGAACTACAGTACTCAGAAGGCCTAGATTCTAACTCCACTGCCATTAACTAGCTATGTGACCTTGGGCAAATTGCTTATCTGAGTCTCAGTGTCCTCTGTAAAATAAGGGTGTTAGATTATCTCTGCAGTCTCTAAGCCCTAACATTCTATAATTTAGTATTTATATTGCTTTTAAGTTTAGAAGTTAAAAATAAAAGTGGGTAAAAGCTATATGGAAAGAAGAAGGCGGCTGCTTTCTCTCAGGAGGTAGCATGATGCCAGAGATTTTCCTGTAGCAGATAGTTTTAAGAATTTCATATTGGTCAGCACAGATAAAGAATTTTTTTCCTGTGGTATTGTAATCATAGGATTTAGAATGCAAAAGTCCTTTATCTTTTTTTTTTTCTTGAAGGGGGTTTAGACTCCAAATCCAGCTTTTATTGCAAAATGGAAGAGAAGGTGAGGCAGAGAAGCCCCTGCTGCAGTAATTAATAGACCAAGTGGCAGAAGGTCCTTTAGATAGTCCTTTATCATTTCACAGGTAAGAAAACAGGCCTCTTAGTGAAATTATTTGCCATAGATCACACATGTAGTAGACCTGACGACTACAAATACTGTACGTTTTCTACTGTACTTTTATACCTGGAGGAACTGAACAACTGATTTAAAGTCACAAAAAAATCCATTATCTCTTAACCAAGTTTATTGTGCATTCTAGTTGTGAAAATATTTCTACCCACTACCAGGTTGTGAGCTTACTCAGTAAAGAGTAGAATGCTTTGTATAAAGTAGGCACTTTAGGGGCAGCTAGGTGGTGCAGTGAATAGAGCACTGGCCCTGGAGTTAGAAGCACCTGATTTCAAATCCAGCCTCAGACACTTAACACACACAAGAAAACTAGCCCTGTGACCTTGGGCAAGTCACTTAACCCCAACTGCCCTCCAAACAAAAGCAAAAAAATTAATAATAATAAAGTAGGCACTTTATCAGCAAATACCATTATAACTGTTTTATAATATAAGACAATAAATACTCGCTTTAGGTAAATTTACATTACTTTGGCTGAGGGGGCGGGTAGGTAGGACACCCTTTCCCCTAGACCTCTCCTTGTCTGCTTCAGCTCCCTATTTGTGTTCCAAAGGAAACGAATATTTATTAAGCACCTACTATTGCCAGGCTAACCTGGGAAAGACCTTAGCTTAAAAAGGGCAAGGTTTCCCACTGCATCTGGATCCATCTTCAGGCGTCCTGATCTGTATTTTGCCACTGGACTTAAGATGGCTCAGGAGGAGAGACTGAGGCTGTGACTCTGCACAGCTCACCCTCACTTAAATCCAATTCGCTTGCAAATTATGACATCACCTTCCTGAAGTTGTGGTCTTCAAAATCATTTTGCTGTTTTGAAGGATGGATTGATGTGGGAAAAGATTAGAGGCAGGGTCTAATTAAGAGGCTATTCCAGTAATTAGAGTGAAAAGTGATGAAAGCCTGAGTAAGAGTGAATGGAGAGGGGCAGCCAGGTGGCACAGTAAGAGCGCTGGCCGGGCATTGGGAGACCCGGGATCTGTTCCAGCCTCATTTACTTAGCACCCACACAAAATAACTGGCCGTGTAACCTTGAGCAAGTTACTTAAAAAAAAAAAAAAGAGAGTGAATGGAGAGCAAACATTAAAAAATGTGGCAACAGGAAGGAAAAAAGTGAAAAATATCTTTTAAAAAAAAACTGGGGCAGGGGAAGGGCATGCAGCTAGGTGGAGCAGTGAGTAGAGCACCGGCCCTGGAGTCAGGAGAACCTGAGTTCAAATCCAGCCTCAGACACCTAACACAAAAACTAGCTATGTGACCTTGGGCAAGTCACTTAACCCCAATTGCCCTCCAAAAAGCAAAAAAAAAAAAAACCCAAAAAACAAAACCTCAAAGGGACTATCAATGTGTATGTATTCCTCCAATAATGAATATTGCAACCCACCCCATGTGTTTTTTGTGGGGGAGGAGGAGAAGAGGTGGAAATGGTAAAAAGGATATGACTTTTTCTCATGTCTCTATATATTTTTTAAAGCAGTTGGGGTTAAGTAACTTGCCCAAGGTTACACGGCCAGTTTTTTGTGTGTGGGTGTGAAGTGTCTGAGGCCAGAACCGATACCGGATCCTCCTGACTCCAGGGCCAGCACTCCACTCACTATGTCACCTAGCCACCCCCATGTCTCTATATTTTTCCACAGGAGACCTACCATCCAATGAGCAAGGGCTTTTTTTTCTTTTTCATGATACCTCCAGCATACCAAAGGAGCACATGAGCTGTTCAGAAATAATCCCTCACTCTCATAAAGTGACCAGGCCATCTTCTTTTAGATCATACACATTCTTTTGATGACTTGGCTGCGATATGTATTATTAGCTCCTCATCTTTAATATGTTGGAGTCTGCTCACACCCTCCATTTTCCTCTCCATTACTCTCTGAGTGACACTCATTTTATTATTTTGGAGACTGTAGGATTACATGATTCCTAGTATTATAACACTAGTAGAATTATGGTTTAAAAAAAAAGTGGGCTTTTATTCTGGGAGAAATCTGGGATCATTAAAAGGGCTTTACAATCTCCTATAGGCAATTCAACTCACTTTACTCCCCTAACTTAATTCTGGGTTCAAATCACAGTGTATTTGTACTATCCATATATTCTGATGGACAATATTTAATATCTTGCCAAACTGTCAATAAGCCTTTATTTATTTGATTTTCCCATATGAATAATTAAGTCAAAATTTTTTTCAGTGGTTACAAATCTCTTCCAGGACTCTCTGAAATGTTAAAGTGCTTGATACAATGAACACCACAATGTCAATGTCCCAAAGAGAAAGGGGGAAGAACTGAATAAAGAAGGAAGAGGAAGACAGGAATTTTCACATCCTGTGGGCACAGTGCAAATACTTTTGGATACATATTTCTGTTTTCTGAATGAGATGATACTAATGATCAGAGAGTTAAACAAGTTATTTATTATAGCTTTCAAGGAATCTTAAATAAATTTCCAAGTACCAATGGGAGGCACCTTGTAGGAAGACAGTCTTTAAGGTAGCATTTTACGCTACTAAATCAGACACTTTCTTGAAAAATAAGCATAGTAGGATCTAGTATTCTCCTGGCCTAGATGATGTCCTATTATGTGATATACTATGAAATAATTTGTGAAATATTATTTCCTACTAATATCTTTATCAAGAATACCCTTGATTAGTGTATAGATAATTCTTATTAAAATATAGCTAGGAAAGTAGGTACATCAATGTTTTCTTGTTCATCTTATTTTGAATATTTTCCTAATACCTTAATAAGGTATTAGATTTTTTTCACGTTTTATTTTCTCCCTTCAGTTACCTTACAAATCAGCTGTTCAAGGCTCCCACAACTGTACTATTTCCAGCACAGAAATCCTCTATGTACATTTGGTCTAATCCAGATGCTTTTCTTATCTTTTGTTCTTCATAATGCCTGTTCTCTACCTAGTCTATAATCATATCTCAGAATTAATGGTACCAATGAGTCTCTTCTGTTCTTGATGATGAAAGTTTACTATAAAAATCTATGAAACTACTAACTACATGAAAGATTGCTCCAAGCAACTAATAAGAGAAACACAAATAGAATCATCTCTGGGGTTTCATGTCACACAAAAGAAAAATGGCAAAAGATGGAACTATTGAATGCTAGAAGAGAAGAAAAACATGCTAGTATACTATTGGTGGCACTAGTTTAACCATTCTGGAAAGAATTTTTTCTTTTTGGAGGGGAGAGGGCAGGGCAGTTGGAGTTAAGTGACTTGCCCAAGGTCAAATTGCTAATAAGTGTTAAGTGTCTGAGGCTGGATTTGAACTCAGGTCCTCCTGACTCCAGGGCCAGTGCTCTATTCACTGTGCCACCTAGCGGCCCCGCGGAAAGAAACTTTAAACCATGCTACCCAAGAGACTAAAATGTCAAAGACTTTGACCCAAAGAACCCACTGCTTCCTATATACTTCACAGAAGTCCACAATAAAAGCAAACTCCACATACAGAAAATATAGGAACACTTTGTAATACCCCCCCAAAAAAAACACAAGGAGAAAAAAGTAGATGATTATCAATTATGAAATAAGCAAACTGGTATAATAATGTAATAGAATATTACTATACTTCAATAAACAAAGAATATTAAGAATTCAGAAAAGAATGAAAATGCATATAAACTGATGCAACATGACATAAGCAGAAAAAGGAAAAAATATGTACAATCAATCAACAAGCATTTATTAAGCTCCTATTATACACAAGGTACTTTGCTAAGCACTGGTGATACAAAGACAAAAAAAAAAGAAGAAAAAAATCTAAAAGATCTTCCACTCAAGGAGTTTATAGTCTAGTTTGTGGAGATACAAACAGAGATATAAATGAAATAGATTTTGATAGGAAAGCATTAATAATTTTGGACAAAAGTCTAAGGTTGAAAGTGATGCTTAAGGGCGGCTAGGTGGTGCAGTGAATAGAGAACCGGCCCTGGAGTCAGGAGGACCTGAGTTCAAATGCGGCCTCAGACACGGAACACAAAAAAACTAGCTGTGTGACCTTGTGCAAGTCACTTAACCCCAATTGCCCTCCAAAAAAAAAATAAAGAAAGTGATGCTTGAACTGAGTCTTGAAAGAAACTAGGGATTTTGAGAAAAAGAGGTATGGTTAGAACAGAACGCATTTTAGGTATGCAAGTCATGTGCAAAGGTGAGTGAATGTTATGTATGGAAAACAGCTAGAAGATCAGTTTATATGGTAATGCAGATTGGGGCCAAATTGTGAAAGGTTTTAACTGTCTAACATAGGAGTTTATATTTTCTCCTGGAGGCAAAAAAGAACCACTAGAACTAACTGAGCTTATTGAGTGACTGGAGTGACACTGTCTGAGTTGCTTTTTTAGGAAAATCAATCTAGTAGCTCTGTGAAAGATAGAATGGAAAATGGAGAGAATTGAAGTAAGGAAAATAATTAGGAGAGTGAGGGGGTATGAAAGCCAGAACTAGGATGGTGGACAGTGGACATTTGAGTAGAGAGAAAAGGATATACTGAAAAAGGTGCTGTGGAGGTAGAAAAGACTCAGTAACTGAAAAGATACGTAGGGAAACTGAGGAACCAAGGCTAACACTGAAGTTATTGTCCTAAGTGACTGGACGGTTGTGGTGGTACCCTTGACTGAAGTACGGAATTTAAAAGAGTGGGGATGGGGTTTGAAGGAAAAGATTAATCTCGGTTTTGGACACAGTGATATGCCTGTGGTACATCTAGTTCAAAATATTCAGTAATCAAATTGGTTAATATGACAGAAAAGGAAAATGACAAATGTTAGAGTGAATGTGGGAAAATTGGGACACTAAAACACTGTTGGTGGAGAGTGCTGAATTGATCCAACTATTCTGGAGAGCAATCTGGGACTATGAGAATATTGTCTTTGCTAAACTATTTTTCCCCCTCTTTTTTTATCTGTTAAAAAGAATGACTTGGCAGTGAAAGCGGGGAGGACAGAGGGAAGATACATTTGGAAATGAAGGTGATATAAAAACAAACATTATCAGTGAAAACTGGAATTTAAAAAACGATTTTGCTTCCATTTTTTCTTGCTGCAAGGGTTTTTTTTCCCTGGCTCTTCTCCCAGCCTCCACCCCCTTTCCTTTGCAATCACTTTCTACTTACATTTTATATATCTTATATGTACATTTTTTTAATGTTGTCTATTAGGATGCTCTTTGAGGGCAAGACTTTTTGCCTTTTTTGTTTTATTTCCCCAGCTCTTATTAGCATAGTGCCAGGGATATGGTAAGTGCTTAGTAAAGACTTTTTGATTATTCCCTTCTTCCCATTTTCATTAGTTAAATGTCCTTGGAATTATTTTCCTTAGTTGGGACTCTTTCAAAGGTTTCTTAAAAATCATTTTAAGGATCTACTGTTTTATGAGGTAATACTACTTCTTGTTATCTATCATCATCCTTCTTTAATATTTTTTTGTACAAGACCTGTGATTTTATCTAAACAGGAAGCTAGCTATATGCTAGCAATAACTTCTTTTATTATCAGTCAAGACCTAAGCAAAGTATAACCTTATAGAGAAGTAAAAGGAACAACAGGAGTTTACTTAATAGCAGTGGTGAAATGGTCCGACTTGCATTTATGAAAATCAATTTGACAGCTTTGTGAAGAATGGGCAACATCCAGGGACTTGCCCCCGGGTCACAAATTCATGAAGTGTTAGAGGTAGAAGCTGAACCCTGGTCTTGCAATATGTTAATGCTAGCTCTCACTATCTGCTACATCAAGTTGCCTCTCTGCAAAATTTTACAAAAAAATTTTATGTTCTAAGCCCTCGGTTTCCAAATGTGAAAGCAAACTACATGGAGATCTGAGTCCTATCATAAAAATTAAAGATGTGCATATCTGTGATGATTGACTTTGATAGACTGGGCTCCTCTCAGCAATGCAACACTATAAAACAACTCCAAAAGACTCATGATGGAAAGGCATATCCACATCCAGAGAAAGAACTATAAAGTCTGAATGAAAATTGAAGCAAATTACTTGCACTCTCTCTCTCTTCTTTGTTTTGTTCCTTCTTTCTCGCTGTCCATTGGTTATAATTCTTCTTTACTACCTGACTAATGTTTAATGTGAAGGTATTTTTAGAACCTTTATCAGATTGCATGCCACCATGGGGAGGGGAGGGGAAAATGAGAGAGGGAGAAAATTTGGAACTCAAGGGATTGTGGAACTGAATGCTATAAACTAAAAGTAAATAAATAAATTTTAAAAAATTAAAGATGTGTTCTAAGTATATAAGCTCCATCAAAGGAAGACCTAAGTCTCCCCTAGTAGAGAATAAAAAATTAAAACAGAAAAAGTTTTTACGTTCCTCAAAGAGGGCAGAATTTGATCATTAGAGTTTACAAGAGGTTAAGAAAAGGGTAAGAAGTCTTTTCATTAATCAAATGAATTAGGACTTATCTTTTACATATCAAAGAACAAACTCAAAGAAACAGTTTCTAGAAGACATTAATATAGATCTCTTTTAGTAGTAAAACTTAACTGGAACTGTGTACTTTTGTTTTAGAATTACTATAATATATGACTTTATAGTAAAACTATTTGGAGAGGGGAAAGTCTTTTCTGATTTAGAAGGAAGATTAGTCAAGTCAATAAGCATTTCTTACGTACTTAACATGTGCCAGAAATTGTGCTAAGCATGGGATATAAAAAATGGTAAAAAAAAAAACAGTCCCTGCTCTCAAGAAGCTTAGTTTAATGAGGGAGATGCCATGCAAATAACTATGTACAAAATATATATGCAGGATATATTGGAAGCGATTTTAGAGGAAAAGCACTAGCATTAAGGGGGATAGAGAAAAGATTCTTGTAGAAAGCAAAATTTTAGATGGGTCCTGAACGTAGTCAGTAATGGAAATATATAGATGTAAATATAGATACAGAAATTCAGATGTAGATGCAGAGAGAAATCCAAACAAAGGAGCCAGTTAATCAATCAATAAACATTTATTAAGCAGTGAAAAGGAGATGAAATGTCTTGCACAAGGACAAAAAAGAAGTCAGTATTATTTGATTGCCGAGTACACAGTAGGGAGAAAGGTGTAAGAGACTGAAAAAGATTGCTATAAAGAGTATTTCCTAGCAGGGGATTTGATATTTGATCCTGGAAATAACAGTGAGCCACTGGAGCCTACTGAACAGGGAGATGATGTTGTCAGAGATCATCCAATTTCAAAACCAAGCAGAAGGCTATTTCAATCCTTAAGGTGTAAAGTGATAACAGCCGGCTCCAGGGTGAAAGCAGTGTTAGAAAAGAGAAGGGGATGCATGAGAGATATGAAGGAAAAAACAATAGTACCTGACAACTGATTAGATGTGGGGGAGGGGGAGGAGAGAAGATAAAGTGAGAAACAGAGAGTTGAGGATGACATTGAGGTTTTGAACCCGGGTGAATGGGAGAATTATGAAAAAATAATGGGAGAATATTACTCTCAGCAATAATTGGGAAATCAGAAGAAGGGATAATAGATAATTTCATTTCTTAACACACTGAGTTTAAGATATCCCAAAGGCAGTTGCAGATGAAAACTGGAAGTCAGGAAAGAACTTCTGGTTAAATAAAAGCGATCTGAGAATCATGTGCATAGAGATGATAGCTGAATAAATGAGAGCTGATGAAATCACCAAGTACCATAGATGAGAAGAAAAGAGGGTCCAGAACAAAGCCTTGCGGGTACATGGTTAGATGGTGTGACCTAGATGAAGATCAAGCAAAAGTGAGTAAGGAGTAGTCAAAACAGGAAGAAAGAACCAGGAGGGAACAGTGTCACTAAAACCAAAAGAAAAGAGTATCAAAGATGGGGGTGGCTAGGTGGCACAGTGAATAGAGCACTAGCCCTGAAGTCAGGAGGACCTGAGTTCAAATTCAGCCTCAGACATTTAACACTTACTAGCCCTATGACCTTGGGCAAGTCACTTAACCCCAATTGCCCTGCATTCCCCCCCTCCAAAAAGAAAAACAAACAAAAAGAGCATCAAGGAGAAGCAGGCAATCAACAATGTCAAAACAAAAGTTGCAGAGATCAAGAAGGACTGAGAACTGAGAAAAGGTCATTAGATTTCACAGTTAAGAAATCACTGGTAACTTCAGAGAAAGCTGTTTCTGTTGAATCAATCTTTCCAAACAGAGGTTTATTCATGTGATGCTTATACCTCTGATATGCTCACCGTGTTCTCCATTGGGTATTTGTTCTGGGCAGCTATAATTTCCAACTCCCTCTAGCTTCAGGCTCAACTGTGCTCCTTCAGAAAGAACAGAAACCCTTACCCTAAGACTTGCAGAAGTTTTCCCAGGGCAGTTCAAGCTGGAGCTCAGGTTTGCTACCTCCATGGAAGGAGGTCAAAGAACAGGGTCACCCCAGACTTTCCACCTACTTTTCTTGGCACAGGAATAAGTCCCTTCAATTGAAAGTTTACCTTCACTCATTCTAACTACAGGGCTTTGCAAATCTTCAATCATTATAACTAAGAGGACTGTGGCTGCACCATAGTTGTTACTACTGTTAATCTCTTTATAAAAGGCCTCAGGGCAACCAGATGGCACAATGGACAGCTTGTCCTGTAGTCAGGAAGGCACATCTTCCAGAGTGATGATCCTGGGCAAGTCACTTAACCCCTGTCTGCCTAAGTAACTCATCTATAAAACTTGCTGAATAAGGAAGTGGCAAATCATGTCAGCATCTTTGCCAAGAAAATCGTAAATGGGGTCATGAAGAGTAGAACACAACTGAAATGAAGGAATAACAACAAATTCAAAGTCAAATATCTCAGGGGTTCGTTTAAAAGTTAAAAAAATCCAAGCCTCTCCCATTTCTGTCAGCAAATGCATATGTAGAAAAAAAGTAGAGGCACAGGGGCCAGCAGGCAGCTTACCTAGATTTTTTCATATGCAAAAGAGATATTCAAAGTACAAATGACCCTGTTGAAATTTGTCTACAAATATGCAGGAGGTCCACTCTTAGCAAAATATAATATGAATTGGGCATACTCTTAAATCTCTGTCAATTTCTTGACTCCAACATTACACTTCACGAATTTAACAAAATACACACAATATTAAATTTTCACAAATTTAGCTAAAATGCAGAAGCAGATATTTTTTCTCCTATACATCTCTCCACTTGGCAAATACGTCAAGTATCTACAGGGTAAAAGAGTACGGTCTGTGTTTTAAGTCTTTTCCTGCATAAATATTCTGCTTTTCTTCATCAATAATTTGTCCAAGTTACAGAGGATGGAAATGTTTTGATTGTATGCCATATCTTTTTCTCAATTTTTATTCTTTCTTCCAAAATCCTTTTTTTCATTTTTTTCTCTATCTAACATAGTAGTAGTATGACTGCACAGAAAGCTGTTTCCATAAAACTCCATCAATAGAGTAGTTTGCTAGAAAGACTTATATGAACTGATGCACAGTGAAGAACCAGAAGAACATTGTACACAATAACAGTCACATTGTTTGATGACCAACTTTCATAGATTTGCCTCTTCTCAGCCATGCAAGGATCTAAGACAACTCCAAAAGACTCAGGAAAATGCTACCCACATCCAGAGGAAGAGATCTGGAGTCTAAATGCAGATTGAAGCATACTATTTGATCTCTTTTTTTCTTTTGTTGTATTGTTTTGTTTTTCCTTTTTTATGGTTCCTCCCACTAGTTCTAATACTTCTTTACAACATTACTAATGTTGAGAATTAACAAAAAAAAAAAAGAAAACCACCTTACAAAGTAGAGAGAGAAATATACCCTTTTTATATAGTAATCTTCAAAAAAAATTGTAAAGATTAAAGCAGAACAAATTTACTAATCAATAAGTATCTGTCTACTACATGCCACACAGAACAAAGTAATGCTAAATAACAGGTAAGATCTTACATTTATCATAAAACAAATCATAAGACTTAGAAAAAATCAGTCGTTTGTTAAAATATAATTAATTTAATCACATGATCAACAAAATGGCTATCTAAAAATCTCAAAAAAGAGTAAATACAGGGAGATATGGAGTAATTAAAGGTGAATCCACAAGATAAGAAAACTGAATTATCAGAAGGTATAAGCCTCATGAAATAACAGAAAAATGAAATATGGAAAGCCTCATTTCAGGATCGTCTGTAAACCGCCCTTTCACATATACCCCATCCCAATGTTGGATATGCTGCACATATGACCTCACAGTTTAGTTTTAGGGTCCAGCCAGTTGAGGCATGGAATCTGCCCGCTCCTCACACAGCAATGACTCAGGAACCGCCCCCCCCAAATACCCCATAAAAGGGGGGCAGCTAGTTGGTGCAGTGAATAGAACACCGGCCCTACTCAGGAGGACCTGAGTTCAAATCCAGCCTCAGACACTAAACAGAAAAGCTAGATGTGTGACTTTGGGCAAGTCACTTTACCCCAACTGCCCTACCTTCCCCTCTCCAAAAAAACCAAAACAAACAAAAAAAGTACCCCATAAAAGACTGGAAGGCAGTGATCCTTCTTAGCACAAGAAGCAAAGAACAGCAACAGGATAGGGAGTGGAAGACAGTATCATAAAACTAACAAGAAGGGAACATCTATGGTCTCTGGCTTCTAAATTAGAAACCAGCTGACCTCAGACTCTCACCTCCCCAAACACCTGCATTAACTCTTGTCAGGAAACCAGGCAGGGTTCCAAACTTGAGGAAGCAGTGCTAGAGGGCCTTGTAACACCAGAAAGCTCTAAGAGATAAAATGGTCAGGATGGAATCAGAAATGAATTATGGGAACACAAGAAAAAGAAAAAATCAAGGAATGAAAGCCCAGGTATAAACCTAGCTCCCAAACAGAAAAACTAACAGAGATGTTCAAAGATAGAAAGAAAGGAAAATGGGCACAAAGTGGGAAAGAAAATGAACCAAAAATATGTAGTGAGAATTTTATGGAGTCTCTTAAGACAAAAAAAAAAAAAAAGAGGTCCTCCTGACTCCAGGGCCAGTGCTCTACTCACTGCACCACCTAGCCACCCCTCAGAATAATTTTTTAAAAATTTATGGATATTCAGATGGAAATTAAATTTCCACATGAAGTTAAAGAAGTCAAACAACTTGGTATAGAACTTCAAAAACATGATAGAGAATCTCTCCAAAGCAGAGAGGCTCAGAAAGAGAATATGACAAACTGGAACTAAAAAACAATGCATAAAGCAAAAGGAAATTTTGCATATAAGAAGCCAAAGACAATAACTTTAAAGGAATACAAATTATATGCAAGCCAAAGAGATTGATCTTAAAATACAAGATATGGGCAGCTATCTTAAGTCTCCCAGAACAAGATCTTTTTTTTTAATACACATTGCCCCCCCCAACCCAAATAAATCTATACTGTAGAAAATATAAAACTGTCAAAGAGACAATAAAAATAAAGTAAGGTCTGACCAAAATCCACAGATAGCCACCAGGGAAGGACCTCAAGGTATATGTTATGTAAATATCACTATTTAAATACCAAAAAAAATTTGCAAGTTATGATAAGGACTTTAGCTAAGGAGGAATGTCAACTAGAATCACTAATTACTCTATAATAAAAGAAATCAGCCAACAAATACAATAGGATATTCTCTCCCCAACCAAAAGAGTACAAGATCCAATTCCAACTAATAAAATTTGTAAAACTAAGCCAAATCAATGAAAAACAGTTGAGGTTTTAACAAAAAAGAGACATTGATATCAAACAAACTATGAAGTCAAAAATATATTTGACTTCACAAACACTCCAAACAATAACAACACTAGGCTAAATAATTATCAAGAAATACTATTAGTAAAAACACTTCCCTCAGATTAGCAGACTATTGTTTTAAAAGAAAGAAGCTATACTGAACAGTAAAAAAAATAAAAAACAGTTAACAACAAGAGCAACAACAACAATAAACATTTCTGTAGCACTAATTATGTGCCAGGCATTGTGCTGTAGGAAACAAAGGGAGGAATTCTGTTTCCATAGGATTAAAATTCCTCCCAGCTTTGAGTGATAGCATGAATCAGAGATGATTGCTTCTAATCAGAGCTGTGACCTAGCAGAACCAGGCTTCTGATCAGGTAAAGGTCAGAAGCTTATAAGCATACTTAACAAGCTATTTGAGGAGGAACCTATCAGGAAGGAGAACATGAAGTAGAAGGTTCAGGAGGTTGCATCTAGCCAATGGAGAGCAAGGGGGGGGGGAATTCTAATCAGGATGGTTATAAAAGAGTTTGTAATTGTCTTGAGAGTGTGCTTGAGCTTGGCCCTTTTTCACAAAGTGTTAAGGGTAAAGTCACCCATCAGAAATGATGTGAAATAAAAAACATTTTTTCCTCCCTAAATTTACTCATGGCCCGGTGAAATTCTTGGTAAGATGGTTATTTCTAACAATTGGCAGGGGGGGGAGGGGAGAGGAGGGAGAGAATACAGCATGTACTTGTCTGAGTATGTGTACTCCATTAGGGAGCTTCCCATACACTAGGAATGTAGAGTAAATCTAAAATAAAATGAAAACTTTCCTGGCTTCACAACATGTACTGCTCAATTTGGGGGCTCGTCCGGGATCTAGCATCAGAAAAGTGGAACCCACTGCAGAGAATAGTTTCCAATAGCCTGAATATCTAAAGGCGGGAGTTTCCCATGGTTTCCAATGGCCTGAATATCCAAAGGCAGGAGTTTCCCCTCTTCAGACATCCAACTTCTGGAGACTATTACAAGTCTTGAGTTTTTGACTGGTCTGAATTCAAATTCTAAAATTTTTTTTTATGCACACTTGTCAAATGTCTGTGTGTTTGAGAAAGGTTTCATATTTAGCGGTGAGAGATTAAAAAAAAACAGCTAGAAAAACCTTTAAGGAATTTTTTTTTAAAGCTGGGAAAGACTCTCCAGAGGCTGGAAGATGGAGCTACCAGCTTTTAGAACTGATAAAGAATCAGAACTCAGGCAGCCCAGAAGAAGCAAGGGCTGGGAGGGAAAAAGAAAGCCAAGAGTTTTTGAAGTCAGGTCTAATTACATCTCAAAGCTAAAGTTTGTATTTTCAATGTATCTGATATCAGTCAATGTGTTTAAAATTGAAAAATGAGGGGGAGAAATGTGGTTTTCTTGGTGTATAAATTGTTAGGCATTTAACTCATTCTAGTCTCTAAGGTACAGAAAAGCAGGATAAAATTGTAAGGATAATTTTAAAAATTTATTTGAAATATAAAGGAAGGTGAAAGTGGTCTGAGAAAGGATTTGGAAAGAGAGTGAAAATATGTGAAAGGTAGAATAGAAAAATGAATGGTTTAAATGGGGTAGGGAAGCAGCAAGCCCTAGGGCCCTCAGGCCCAGGTGCTCTTAGCCACTCCCTCTCCCATCCTACTTCAGATGATCTGGGGAATGTTGAAAGAGTATAAGGTGTAATGTTAATGGAATAGAAAAATCTTTCCCATCCCTTAATAGGCCTGTGTGACCTGCTTTGAACTCTGGGGTTGTAATACAGCTGGGTCACATGGGGCCTGAGTCACATGGAGTTAAGAATAGGAGGAGCTTGCCCAATGGAATCTTAACAGGGGGTGAGAGCAACACAGTGCTCAGAGAGAGAAGCAGCTTGGTGAGCAGAGGGAAGAACTAGTCTAAGGAAACTTGTTTGTGGGGAAGCCTAACAAATAAGAATGCCTAAGATGTTGGGGCTCCCGGGAGTGGTGGTGATCAATACCTTGTTAAATATTACCTCCTGGTATTCTAATCCAAATAAATACTTTGGTTTTGCATTTAATGAAGAGAGTTTATTATATTTTTGCAAATTTACGCTGGAAATACATCTCCATAGTCATAGCAGCTGTTTATGGGTATTGCACTGGTGTTACACAATTGTGGTCAGGGGTTGAAAATGAATATTTGCAGCCTGATTTGATGACCAATAGACAGTTATGAAAAGTTAGAAGGGATTATGTCTACCCACCTTTCAGGATGGATATGTGGGAGGGTCAATTAATTATTAGGCTCCAAAGTCTCTGCTTGGAATGGAAGCGGGCCACAACTTGTCAGCTTCCTTAGGTCTTCTGTCTGGACTAACTTTAGCTAATGTGATTAAAACTGTTTGCAAAAATCCCAGAAGAATAGGAGTAAGGAATTAAAATGACTAAAGCAATTTTTTTTAAAAATCTGAAGTCTAAAAAAGTAGACGGCCTTCAATTTTTTAAGTGAATATAAGAAAGGTTATTCAGAGCTGGGAAAATACAGCCACATATCTTTTTAAGAGAATAAAGGAATTTGTGAATAATACTTCCTTTTAAAAGGCTAGGAGTATTGGACTTTAAAAAACATAAATATACATATACAAACATATGTATATATACACACACTATATATGTACTTAAAATGTTTACATATTGTTGTTTGGCATCATGATTGTAAAGTGCTTAACACAACGACAATGTTAGACACAACATTATTATTATCTCTCTAATTTAAGGTAATTGTTCTATACCTGATAACTTTGAAGTAGATTTTAAATACCAAAAGTAATAAGATTAAGAATTCTGGATATGCAATTGATATCTTAAGTTTTATTGTTTGTGTTATTACTGTATTTCTTTTTTTTGGGGGGGGGAGGGCAATTGGGGTTAAGTGACTTGCCAAAAGTCACATGGCTAGTAAGTGTGTAAAATGACTGAGGTAGGATTTGAACTCAGGTCCTCCTGACTCCAGGGCCAGTGCTCTATTCACTGCGCCACCTAGCCGCCCCTGTATTACTGTATTTTTAAACTGTATTTTATTTTTAAAGTTCTCTTAGACTCTAAGATTTGAGAGACCATTGGATTTTGTTGCATATGAATAGTTTTTACAAGAATGTGATAAAAATTTGATCATTTGTAACTGTTATTTTTGGTTATAAACAAGTAGTGACAGTACTACTGATGTTTGCTTTGATGGCAGATTTTCCAGTTGAAATCTTGACTATTATGAAAATATACACAGTGGTTTAAAGCTATAGTTTATTCTCTATGCAAGATTTAGAAGATTTAGAAATACATTCACCTAAATTGATAAGAGAAATTGCTTTTTAACTACTCATTATCTAAATGTTAAGAATTATACTGTCAAAGAAAAATGATTAATGGGTTAAGAAGCTGTTAAGTCATTCTATCTGATCATGTACTATAATTTAAGAAATCATAAACCTCCAAGTTTTGTCTTTATTTAAAAGGAAGTTTCAGAAAAAGTGCTTTTCTATCACTTTTGGAATTTGTGAGATTGTTTAACTAAGACTTTGTAAGATCTCCTCTAGCAATTTTTGCCAATTATGTACAAAAGCTTTTGTGACCAGGGAATATTTTGGGATTTTTTGGGAATTAATGACATCAGGATAAATTTTAAACTGTTTTTAAAAGAAGGAGAAATACTTTTAGAAGAAATGTTTTGTAAAATCTTTTGTTTGACTTTAGAAGGCCTACTAAATTTCTATTTGTCAGCTAATTTGCTGTAATAACTTGATACTGAAGTTTATATTCAAACCTACTATGAATTTTCTGAGTTTCTTGTTGAGACCCAGATATTTGGGGATTTCAAGTAGCAAATAGTCCTGGGGTTTTTCTGTTTATCCCCTATCAGATTAAGAAGAGAGAGCTCTGGCAAAAGAGAAGAAGGGGGAAGGGGCAACAGCTTATCCAACAAAATTCAAGTTAAGTGTATCAAAAAAAAATTTTTTTTGCCTTTTGGAGGGCAATTCAGGTTAAGTAACTTGCCCAAGGTTACATGGCTAGTTTTTTTGTGGGTGTTAAGTATCTGAGGCCTGAACCAAAGTTGGGTCTCCTCCTAACTCCGGGGCCAGTGTTTTACTCACTTAGCCACCTAGCTGCCCCAAGTGTATCAAATTTGTAAACTTTTGCATATGGAGTTCTTAGGAACTTGGTGAGCTGAGAATATACAAATGATCTCTAGTGACTGACTTTTAGGAAAAATTTAAAATTTAAGATGAGTCCTGGTAAAGTTTTAATTAATGAGACTTGTCATCTGATGTAAAATAACCCACCATCTGGATGAGATGCCATTAATTACTTAGAGAGAATGTGGCTGTTAAAGGAGGAGGTTTGCATCTGGGAAAAAAGCTCAAAGGGGGCAGCTAGGTGGCACAGTGAATAGAGCAGTGGCCCTGGAGTCAGGAAAACCTGAGTTCAAATTCAGCCTCAGACAAGTAATACTTTCTAGACTTGGGCAAGTCACTTAACCCAAATTGCCCAGCTTTCCCCCTCCAAAAAAAAAAAAAAAGCTGAAAGGACAATACCAGTCTTGGCCTGGGATGGGATCCTTCTGGCTCAGTTTCGCCATTCTGTTCCTTTGAAAAGGAATGCTTCCCAACTGACTATTCCCGAGTCTGGCTGTAAGGTGGATATGATACTGCATGTGGAAAACTGTGATGCTTTACCTAATCAGGTCCTTGCTTTTCTTTTTTATGAGAGGTTTCTGTAATCAAAGCAAGCAGTCAATGAAAAATGTGAGCATAATGGAAGTATGTGAAATCTTGCTGTTTTCAATCTGAATGGGCAGTCATAGCCATGTGAAAGAAAAAAGTTAGGGGCGGCTAGGTGGTACAGTGAATAAAGCACCGGCCTGGAGTCAGGAGGACCTCAGTTCGGTTCCGGCCTCACACACTTAACACAAAAAAACTAGCCATGTAACCTTGGGCAAGTTACTTAACCCCAACTGCCCTCCAAAAAAAAAAAAAGTTACTGACTGTTGGTGGAGTTGTAAACTGATTCAACCATTCTGGAGAGCAATCTGGAACTATGCCCAAAGGGTTATTAATAAGTGCATACCCTTTGACCCAGCAATAATACTTCTAGGGCTGTATCCCAAAGAGATCATAAAAGTGGGAAAAGGGCCTGTTAGTACAGGAATATTTATAGCAGCTCTTTTTGTGGTGGCAAAGAATTGGAAATCAAGGGGATGTCTATCAATTGGGGAATGGCTGAACAAGTTGTGGTATATGAATGTAATGGTATACTATTGTGCTCTAATGAGTAGCAAACGGATTTCATGATAAGCTGGAGAGACTTATGTAAACTGATGCTGAGTGAGGAGAGCAGAGCCAGGAGAACTTTGTACACAATTACAGACACATCATATATGTGACAACCAACTTGGATAGACTGGGCTTCTCTCACCAATGCAAGATTATAAGATAAATGCAAAAGACTCATGATGGAAAGGGATATCCTCATCTAGAGAAAGAACTACAGAGTCTGAATGCAGATTGTAGCAAACTACTTGCTCTTTTTTTTCTGTTTTATTTTGTTTTGTTTCTTCTTTCTCATTGTTCACTCCACTGGTTATAATCCTTCCTTACAAGTTGACTAATGTTTAATGTGAAGGTATTTGTAGATCCTGTATTTGATTGCATATCGCCATGGGGGGAAGGGGAGAGAAAATTTGAAACGCAAAGGACTGTGGAACTGAATGTTGTAAACCAAAAGTAAGCAAATAAATTAAAAAAAAAAAGAATAAAGTTCCTGGAATAGAACATTCTTTCCCAATGTTATGAGAATAATTAGATAAAGGGAAAAGAAATAAATATACAAACACAATGTTGAATCATTTTCCCACAGACTAAGGCTGGGATACATTTAAAGTTACTGTAATAAAGGTGTATCTTTATGGAATAAGGTCTTTACATGTTCCAAAATGATGTAAGAGTAATTGGGCATTAATACGATTTACTGAATTAAGCCAAATTTACTGAATATACCCAAAGACACAGAAGGTTTTACAGAGAGAAATGGGAAATTTGATTTTATATTGTTATTTAATCAGAAACCAGAACAAGTATAAAAATGCATTCGAGCTACTTTAAGGATCACTTTAAAGATGTTCTTCCTCTTATGAGATTATACTCATATCTGAAACCCGATTATTGGAGCTTGCTATTTAAGATTTTATGGGACTGTTAACTTATTCTGAGTCTGACTCCAGGTATAATTATCAAGAAATGCTGCTGAGCCACTGATTTGTGATGGCGGCAACCTTGTGGGTTGTATCTATGAACTATAGAGAGTGATCTCATGGGAAGGTTGGGAGAAAATGGATTCCACATGAGCTGAGGTTGGATTCTCCTGATTTAATTCCCCACTATAACACCTGGCAGATTTTAAGCCTAGCTTAATGCAGCTGGCAGTCTACACAACGCCTGCCTGGAATTGAGATATTAGTCAGGGAAATGTTGTTCCCTTGCTTTAGCTATGTCCCTACTCTTTTATGGCAAATCTCCATAATCAAAAATTTTGTAAGCATAATACCAAATCTATTAAATAATAACATTGGTCCTGGAGCATCTGAAGCTATTATAGTAAGATGTAAGTATAAAACTGAATTATCTGGCTTAGGATTTTAGCTCAAACAACAACTATTTAGCCTTGACATTTGTTACTAGTACATAGTCCTGCATTCTTCGTAATGTTATGGAGACAATTAGGTCAAAGGCTTGTGAAATCAGGATATTATTCTGTTACTTAGTGAATATCACATATATTAGAATGATTTATTAAATGCTTTAACAGAAGCAGGAATTGTTTTATGACATATGTACTATGTTAAAACTTAGGGGAATTTCATCTTCCTGATGGGGGAATGAATAATGGACAATTGGTGAAGGTTCCAATTTTGATTTTATAATAAGAGACATAAGGGTTGATGAGCTTTGTAGGAGAACGGATATAAGAAAGCAGATTTCTTTTTTTTTTAATTTTTTAATTTTTTTTATTTTTTAAGCAATTGGGGTTAAGTAACTTGCTCAAGGTTACACGGCCAGGTGTTTCTGGGTGGGTGCTAAGTGTCTGAGCCCGGGATTCGATCTCCAGGTGTTCTCAACACTGGAGCCCGTGCTCTTACTCGCTGTGCTGCCTGGCCGCCCCAAGAAAGCAGATTTCTATAAGAAGATGACAGGAAGATGATGAGATGTTAGGCTCAAAATGGCTGGAACAAGTACCAGAAACCCTCATCAGATGATATTCCCCGTTAGACAGATGTATGAGATGAGACTTCTGAATCTTAAAGGGACAACTGATTGTTCTGTGTTTATTAAAAGGACTTCCCCCCCTCCCCCTTTGATTTGTCAATGTGTAAATCAAACTCCCCTTTATGCCTACTTAAAGGGGAAATGGATAAGGGGAAGAATTCATATTAGAAAGAAAATGAGGAGCATTAACTAGATGTAAGAAAAGATGTGGAGGGGCAGCTAGGTGTCGCAGTGAATAGAGTACTGGCCCTGGAGTCAGGAGGCTGAGTTCAGTTATCTCCTGAGTTCAAATCCGGCCTCAGACACAACACAAAAACTGTGTGACCTTGGGCAAGGCACTTAACCCCAACTGCCCTCCAAAAAGCACAAAAAAGGGGGAGGAGGCAAAAACCAGAGGGGATCAGGAGATGTACTTGCACCTGGCCTGGAGGCAAAGAAAGGATGGTAATTTTCCTGAGGCTTCCATGAGGGCTGGGCAAGATCCAAATTAGTTACTTAGCCTCTGACAATGATGGGGCTCCATTCTTCCTCATGTTGGCTATCCTTTTGTCCTTCCAAGAAACATGCTGTTGAATAAATCTTCCTTTAAGAGCTGAACTTTCAGTCTTGGGAACTTCAAGATTGGGAGAACCCACTAGGTTCTGCAAAGACCTGGGAAGTCCACTCTCAGTATCTCTGTTCTCTCACATCATGTGGAAGAAGTACATGTCTACTTCTGCCATGAGTTCCAAAGAAATTTTAACAATATTTTAGCTGTTTGGGCAAGAAAAGACTGCTCAAAAATGCTAGTTTCTTTTTTGTGCTTAGAAAAGGAAACAAAAATTAGTTATGTGGATGAATTTTAGTAGGCTCAGTATTTAATATTTAATGTTTCTATTATTTATACATTATATCTATAGTTCAATAATTTTTGCAGTGTTTTACAATATTCATTCTTATGAAACCAAAAATGTCGATTTTTGCTTTGCTTGTAAAGTAGGTAAATTTAATATCAGAGAAAAACAGATGAGTGATTGATACATTTTCCCTTTACTCCTTCATACAAACCCTGGTACATATTTTTTTTTAACACTGAAGAACTAAGAATCAGGTCCATTTTTTTTAAGGTGAAAAGAAATCTGAAATGAATGTTGTACTATTTTGTCTTCAGAAGACAAAAGGCATCAAGCAGCTGCTGTTGAAATTTCCACTATTTCTAAAGTTCAGTAGCTCTAAGTAGATGGGAAACTAATGTGAAACACTCCAAAAATATAACATAACTTCTGTTAACGTTTTTTGCTTTTCCTACTGCAGGAGAAATATTCAATTCTCAGTTTGAAGGAACCTAAAGGGGACATCTAGTTCAGCTTGTACAGTGCTCCCAACAAGGTGTCACATGGATTAAGAGATCAGAATAAGGATTAAACAAAACTACTTTACAAACAACTAGCATGGATCAAGGGACCTCTTCATTTCAAACTAGAGAAAGTATGGTTAGCAAGTTTCCTTAGAAAGGCAACCCTCAAAAGAATTCTTTCTAATCTCACTGAAAGCTAGATCTAATATCCACAATGTTTCGTATCTAGAGGATTTAGCTCAGAATCTCAATTTATACAAAGAAAGGGCAGAAAGTTGAGAAAGCTGAGCTCCATTTTCCCCACTTGTAGTTAAAGTCTCTATTTCTAGGCTACTTTACCCCGCAACGTGTGTCAAATGACTTATTGTGCTGCGTCTCTAAGCTCTTCTCTGACCTTTTAAGTCTGAATTGGGGGTAGGGGTGGGGGGGTGTGGAGAGATCCAAGTGGAAGAAAAACTGATTATTTTACCTATTCCAGTTTTCTCACAAAAATATATGTCTACTTTGCATCAAGACTATTTATTTTGTTGGCTCACACCACAGAACTTCCACCACTTTCGGTTCATTATGATCTGTTCTTCCATCTCTTTGTCTCAATCCTCCTAAACCTAATCTTTATCTTAACTATGGCCTTCATCTCTCACAGAACTCTACTACTTTTGTTCTAGTCAAGGGATTCTTAACCTGCAGTCTTTGAATGTAAAGATATTTTTCTTTGATAGTTATATTTTAATATAATTGATTTCTTTTGTAATCCTGTAAATTTTATGCATCTAAAAATATTTTTCTGGGAAGGGGTCAATAAGCTTTACCAGAATACCAAAATAGTCTGTGACACACAGAAAAGGTTAAAAAGTCCTGGTGTACTCTAACTTTTTCTCTTTTCACAGACCTAACTCCAGGTTTTTGTTCCTGGTCCTACAATACACACAGCCAGTCAGTATTCAACCCAGGGTCTCCACTACCTTTTTCAGTCAGTAGGAAGAAAGTCAGATAAATATGCTAATTAAATACATTAAAAATGAAAGTAACCTAATCTGGGCAGAGTCAAGATGGCTGAGTAGGAATAGAAACAGCACCTCCCCACAGCAACAGCTTCCACCTTCCCCAATTCATGTAAAAGGGGACTCTAAACAAACTCTGGAGCTACAGAATCCACAAAATGACACAGAGAAGCTAACATCCTACTGAGGACAGCCAGGCAGGCCAGCAGGAAATCAGCCAGCACAGTGCTCTGGGAGCCTGGCCCAGGCCCTGAGCCAGAGGTTTTAGCCCCAGCGTGGGCCTGACCAACCACTGGCTGGAGGGACTCACAGAGATCACAGCTGTGGGGGTTTCCAGATTTATCAACACATAGATGCTAAGGACAAAGTGAGAGGTCAGTGCAGTGTGGACTTTGGGACGAGTAGTTGGGAGTTCATAGACTTCTGGCCCCAGGGCGAGAAACCGCTGAGACTCCTTGGTGAAGCTGGCACCAAGTTGCAGAGTCGTACTGTGGCAAAAAGCACAGGGGTCAAGTGACTGAGAAGTGATATGACCAGGCAAAGGAAACAAAATAAACAGAAGAATCCAACATTAGACTCCTATTTTGGGGACAAAAAGGAACAGGAAGAAGACAGTGAAGTCCGAACTCCTGCACCAAAAGCTTCAAAGGAGAATCATTCCCTCAGATTTAGAATGGATCAAAGGGAGGCTAGTGCCATTAAGAGAAATCATCCTCCAAGAAATTCTCAAGGAAAATTGCCCTGATGTTTTAGAACCAGAGGGCAAAATAGAGATTGAAAGAATCCACCCATCACCTCCTGAAAAAGATCCCAAAAGCAGCCAGGAAGAAATAATTTGAATATTGTGAAAACACAATCAGGATAACACAGGATCTGGCAGCTTCTATACTAAGGGATTTAAGGGTCTGGAACATGATATTCCAGAGGGCAAAGGAGCTGGGATTAAAACTAAGAATCACCTACCCAGCAAAACTGAGTATCATGTTTCAGGGGAAAATATGGTTATTCAGTGGAATAGAGGACTTTTAAGCATTCTTGATGAAAAAACCAGACTTGAATAGAAAATTTGACATTCAGATACAAGAAGCAAGAGAAGCTTGAGAAAGTAAACAGGGAAAAGAAATCATAAGCCACGGATCAAAGTTGAACTATTAACATTTCCATGTGGAAAAATGATAAATGTAATTGATAAAACTTTTCTTAGTATGAAAATAGCTGAAGGGAATAGAAATATATATAGCTATATTGGAGGGTATACGAGCATATGAATACATATGTGAATATGTGTATATATGTTTACAAGTATACATAGACAGAAGGGATAGGTCCAATTTAATAGGAAGGGATGATACTTAAAAGGTGAAATTAAGAGATGAGAGAGGAATATAATGAGAGGAGATGGAAAGAGACAGAATGGGGTAAACTATCTGATATAGAACAGGCAAGGGAAAATGGTTACAATGGAGGGGAAGAATAGGAAGGCAAAAGGGAATGGGTCAAACTTATTCTCATTGAATTTGGCTCTGGGAGGGAATGAAATACACACTAAATAGGGTATCCCACCCTACAGGAGAGCAGGGGGAAGGGGATGAGAGGGTGGATGATGGAAGGGGGCAGGGAAGTTGGAAGCGCCCACTTTTAAAAACGGATGGGATCAAAGTAGAGAATAGAACAAGTGAGAAGTGGGATAGGAGGGAGGGAAATATAGTCAGTCTTTTACAATATATCTACTATGTTACTGTTTTGCATTAGCCACACATGTACAACCTATCCTGAACTGCTTATCTTCCCACTAAGGGTGGGTGGAAGGGAATGAATCTGGAATTCAAAGTTTTAAAATCAAATGTTTAAAATAAATAAACACACACACACACATATACTATTATTAATACTATTTTACATGTAATTGGGAAATAAGATATACAGGCACTGGGGCACAGAGATCCATCATGCCCTACTGAAAAACTCTAAGGGGGTATGGGAGAAGATATGGGAGAGAGCAGAACGGAGGGGGGCACATCCTGTGGGATTGCTATTTTGGGGTGGTGGGTAGGGGAAAAACAGGGAGAAAATTTGTAACTCAAAATCTGGCGGAAATGAATGATGTAAATAAGTTAATAAAGCATTTGAAAAAAGAAAAAAAAAGTAACCTAATCTCAGTCAGGTTCCTCAGTAATCTGAAGTCTTTGCCCTTTACACTCTTTTTTTTTTTAAAATGCAATCGGGGTTAAGTAACTTGCTCAAGGTTACACAGCCAGTTATTTCTGGGTGTGGGGCTAAGTGTCTGAGCCCGGATTTGATTCCCAGGTCATCCCGACACTGGAGCTGGTGCTCTTACTCGCTGTGTTACCTGGCCACCCCTAGCCCTTCACACTCTTAACACATTTCCCAGAAAGGCTAGACTAAAATCTCACTCCAAAACCTCCAATGCCACTCCCCTCCCACTTTCTCCCACAGCACATGGCCTCACTTTCTAGTTTGTTAAGACAGAAGCCACATACTAGGAGCTTCCTCATCTTTCCTATTCCATATCATATTTACCTATCCTCCTTTGTCCTAATCTCAGAAAGCTAACTCTTCTCACCTGGGCTAACACTATTTGTGACCTTAATCCTACCCACCAATCACCATCTCCCTTGAGACCTCCCCTTTCATTTTCTATTTCTTCCCTGAGTACAAATTCTGCCTCAGACTGGTATAAGTTGTATGACTCTAGGCAAATATAACCCCTGCCTCAGTTTCTTCAACTGTAAAATGGAGATAATAATAGCACCTACCTCACAGGTTGGTTGTGAGGATCAAAAGAAATGATATTTGCAAAGCGCTTAGCACAATACCTAGCATATGCTTCAGTTTATTTCCATGTACTGGTTCCTTTCCTGCTGACTACAAACATATTTAGTTCAATCTCTCCCAAGTCCTTATCCAGTGCTATATATCCCTTACCTTGAGTTTTCTGGAAGCACCATTTTATCCTGTAAAAACTTTCCTTTTTCTTATATTCTTTCTCCTCCTCCCCGCTTCCTCATTGACACAATAGACCAGGAAGAATAGGCATACATCTTGCTCTTCACTACCACTTCTAGATCCTACCTTTGCTATTATCATTCAGCACCCTGTTTTTTGAAGTTTGCTCTATTTTTTTTTAATCATACTATGCATATCCTTGCTGTAGTACAGTTCATTTACTTCCTTTCTTACAAAGTTCCATACTGAAGTTTTTTTCTCAACCCCATCTCTTCTCATACTTGAGGACTTCAACATAATATCCCAATGGCAAACACTCTAGCTTCCCAGCTCATCAATGCCTTCATCTCCCCATTACTTATATATCTTCATTACATCTCAGTCCCATACAGAAATGCCATACTCTTGATCTGACCATCACTTAAAACTGTGCTACTCTGATGATCCTGAACTGAGAAATTCTTCTTTGACCTATCCTCCTATCCTCCCATCTAACTTACTTTTCCTAAACCTAATATTCTAATTCACCTTTCTCTCAATTCCTAGACCATTACTCCTGCTCTGGCCTCACTTTACTCACTGAGGTAAACAGAGAGAGGGTCTAGGGTCATACAGTTGGTTTTGACTGGTTAACTTAAACACCATCTCTTATTCAGCAAAGGTCAAGAATAAAACCAGGTGAGAACAGTGTCACAAAAACCCTGGGAGAAGAGAGTATGCAGGAAGCAAAGCTGGTCAACAGTTAACAAAACCTTCAGAGAGATAAAAAAGGATGACAACTGAGCAAAAAGCTATCCATCTGTTTAAACATTTAAGAGATACTAATCTTTCTCACATATATAGTAATCGTTTATCCTCAGAAAGTCACTTAATCTCTTAGTGCCTGAGATAACTCTTTAATACTTTAATTTCCAAAGAAGTTGCTGACCTATATTGGTAGAGGGAGTTTTCTCACTAAAAGTTCCCTACATCAATGAAATGGCTGATCCAGGACAAAAAGAAAAAGAAAAGTAAGTGATAGGGCAACTCCAGCAAGAGCACTCTGAGGATAGTCCCAGAAACCAATTACAAGGGCTTGAAGTGAATGGTAAATGAGGCAGAAGAAGGCTGCTTTTTCTATGAGTTTGATAGTGAAATGGAAGAGATCTGAGGATCATATCTTGAGGATCAAATGAAGGAGGGACGGTTAGGGAGCTTTTTTTTTTTAAAGGATGGGAGAGAGTTGGGCATGCTTATAGAGACTGGTACAGAGAGGTCCTGACCTTGCCTGGTTTATTGGATATCTTGAAGTTGATCTTAAAGCCATCTTAAACTCAACATGTCCAAAACGGAATTCACTGTCTTCCCTCAGCCTTCCCCTCTTCTGAACTTCTCTGTTACTGTCAAGGGCACCACCATCTTCCCTGTCACCTAGGCTTGCAACCTTTGCGTCATTCTTTTTTATTCTTTTTTTTTTTTAATGCTTTATTAACTTCTGATTTACATCACTGTTTCCACCAGATTGAGTGACAAATTTTCTCCCCATTTTCCCCCTAACCACCACCCCCAAAATAGCAGTCCCACAGGATATCCCCTCCTCCAATCTGCTCTCTCCCATATTTTCTCCCATACCCCTTTCGACTTTTCCAGTGGATCTCTATGCCTCAGTGCCTATATATCTTATTTCCCAATTACATGTAAGATGGTATTAATAAAATAATAGTATATATATACACTTGAATATTTGATTTTAAAACTTTCAATTCCAGATTCATTTCCTTCCTTCCTTGTCACCCACCCTTACTGGGAAGATAAGCAGTTCAGTATAGGTTGTACATGTGTGACTAATGCAAAACAATAATATAGTAGATACATTGTAAAAGACTGACTATATTTCCCTTCCTCCTATCCCACCTCCCACTTGTTCTATTCTTTACTTTGATCCCATCCCTTTTCAAAAGTGGGTGCTTCCAACTTCCCTCCCCCGCCAGCCTGCCCTCCCTTCCATCATTCCCCCTCTCATTCCTTTCCCCCTCTATTCTCCTGGAGGGTCAGATACCTTATTAATGTGTATTTTGCTCCCTCCTCAAGCCAGATTCAATGGGAATAAGGTTGACCCATTCCCTTTTGCCTTCCTATTCTTCCCCTCCATTGTAACCATTTCCCCCTTGCCTCTTCTGTATGAAATAGTTTACCCCAATCTGTCTCTCCCCATCTCCTCTCATTATATTCCTCTCACCTCTTAATTTCACCTTTTAAGTATCATCCCTTCCTATTAAATTGGTCCTGTGCCCTCTATCTATGTAAACCTGTAAACATATATACAAACATTCACATGTATTCATATGCCCATATGCCCTCTGAGAAAAGTTTCATCAGTTACAATTATTGTTTTTCCATGTAGGAATGTAAATAGTTCAACTTTGATAAGTTTCTTATGATTTCTTTTCCCTGTTTACCTTCTCATGCTTCTCTTGCTTCTTGTATCTGAATGTCAAATTCTCTATTCAACTCTGGTTTTTTCATCAAGAATGCTTGAAAGTCCTCTATTCCACTGAATGACCATATTTTCCCCTGAAACATGATACTCAGTTTTGCTTGGTAGGTGACTCTTGGTTTTAATCCCAGATCCTTTAACCTCTGGAATATCATATTCCAAGCCCTTCGATCCCTCAGTGTAGAAGCTGCCAGATCCGTTTTAGCCCCAGGGCAGGCCTGACCAGCCGCCAGCCAGAGGGACTCCAGATCAGCAGCAGCTGTGGCCGTTTCCAGATTTATCAATACATAGATGGGAAGGACAAGGTGAGAGGCCAGTGCAGTCTGGACTTTGGGACCCAGGAAGTGGGAGTGCGTGGCTTTTACCCCCGGAGCAAGAAACCGCTGAGATGCCAGCACAGCCTGCCAGCGCCACGTGGCGGCTTCAGCTCCTGGCCTGCAGAGTGTAGGGGGACCAAGCACCAGTCTGAGGGGTCATCGCTCTTGCTTTAACCTGCTTGGATCTGGATTGAAGTCTAGGGTGGAGGTCCTGGGGTGTGTGTCCAGCTTGCCAGAGTGTGTGGAGACCTCAGAGAGGGCACCCATCTAATACTTCCGGCAGCTGAGAAAACCCCAGTGTTTGGGACGAAAACTCCCCTGTCTGGTGGCAGAGTCCTACTGTGGCAAAAAGCCCAAAAGTCAAATCATTAAGTGGCAAAATGAGCAGGCAAAGGAAACAAAGCAGACAGAAGATTCCAACATTACACTCCTATTTTGGGGATAAGAAGGAGCAAGGCATGGAACAGGAGGAAATCAGTGAAGTCAGAACTCCTGCACCAAAAGTTTCAAAGGAAAATACAAGCTGGTTACAGGCCATAGAGGACCTTAAGAAGCAGATAAGAGAAGTGGAGGAAAAATTGGGAAGAGAAATGAGAACAATGCAAGAAAATTATGAAATGAGAGTCAACAGCCTGACTGAAGAAAATAATACCTTAAAAAACAGACTGACTCAAATGGCAAAGGAGGCTCAAAAAGGCAATGAGGAGAAGAATGCCTTAAAAAGTCGAATTTGCCAGATGGAAAAAGAATCTCAAAAGCTCACTGAGGAGAATCATTGCTTCAGAATTAGATTGGAGCAAATGGAGGCTAATGACTTTATGAGAAATCAAGATGCTGTTAAACAGATCCAAACAAATGAAAGAATAGAAGGCAATGTGAAATATCTCATGGGAAAAACCACTTACCTGGAAAATAGATCCAGGAGAGATAATTTAAAAATTATTGGACTGCCTGAGAGCCATGACCAAAGTAATAGCCTGGAAAGCATCCTCCAGGAAGTTCTCAAAGAAAACTGCCCTGATGTTTTAGAACCAGAGGGCAAAATAGAGGTCGAAAGAATCCACCCATCACCTCCTGAAAAAGATCCCAAAAAGAAAACTCCTAGGAATATTATAGCCAGGTTCTGGAATTCCCAGATTAAGAAGAGAATATTACAAGCAGCCAGGAAGAAACAATTTGAATATTGTGGAAACACAATCAGGATAACCCAGGATCTGGCAGCTTCTACACTGAGGGATCGAAGGTCCTGGAATGTGATATTCCGGAGGTCAAGGGAGCTGGAATTAAAACCAAGAATCACCCAGCAAAACTGAGTATCATGTTTCAGGGGAAAATATGGTCATTCAGTGGAATACAGGACTTTCAAGCATTCTTGCTGAAAAAAACCAGAGTTGAATAGAAAATTTGACATTCAGATACAAGAAGCAAGAGAAGCATGAGAAGGTAAACAGGGAAAAGAAATCATAAGAAACTTATCAAAGTTGAACTTTTTTTTTTTAAGCAATCGGGGTTGAGTGGCTTGTTCGGAGTTGCATGGCCAGTTGTTGTTTCTGGGTGTGGTGCTGAGTGTCTGACCCCGGATTTGATCCGGGTTGTCCCGGCACTGGAGCCAGTGCTCTTGCTCGCTGAGCCACCTGGCCAAAGTTGAACTATTAACATTCCTACATGGAAAAACAATAATTGTAACCTATGAAACTTTTCTCAGTAGTTGAAGGGATTAGAAATATATATATATATATATGTCTTTATATGAGGATATGCGGGCATATGAATACATATGTGAATGTGTGTATATATGTTTACAAGTATACATACATAGAGGGCACAGGACCAATTTAACAGGAAGGGATGATACTTAAAAGGTGAAATTAAGAGGTGAGAGGAATATAATGAGAGGAGATGGGGAGAGACAGAGTGCGGCAAACTATCTCATACAGAAGAGGCCAGGGAAAATGGTTACAATGATGGGGAAGAATAGGAAGGCAAAAGGGAATAGGTCAACCTTATTCCTATTGAATTTGGCTTGAGAAGGGAGGGAAATACACACTAAATAGGGGATCTCACCCTCCAGGAGAATAGGGGGGGAAGGGGATATGAGGGGGGATGATGGAAGGGAGGGCAGGCTGGGGGGGAGGGAAGTTGGGACAGGATCAAAGTAGAGAATAGAACAAGTGGGAGGTGGGATAGGAGGGAGGGAAAAATAGTCAGTCTTTTACAATACATACACTATGTTATTGTTTTGCATTAGCCACACATGTACAACCTATACTGAACTGCTTGTCCCCCCAGTGGGGGTGGGTGGCGGGGGGGGAAGGGAATGAATCTGGAATTGAAAGTTTTAAAATCAAATATTCAAATATATATATATATGTGTGTGTGTGTATATATATATATGTGTATATATATATATACTATTATTAATTCCATCTTACATGTAATTAAGAAAAAAGATATACAGGCACTGAGGCATAGAGATCCACTGGAAAAGTTGAAACGGGTATGGGAGAAAATATGGGAGAGAGCAGATTGGAGGTGGGGATATCCTGTGGGACTGCTGTTTTGGGGGGATGGGTGGGGAAAAAATGGGGAGAAAATTTGTAACTCAAAATCTGGCGGAAACGAATGATGTAAATCAGCAGTTAATAAAGCATTTAAATTAAAAAAAATAATAAAAGAAGCTGCCAGATCCTGGGTTATCCTGATTGTGTTTCCACAATATTCAAATTGTTTCTTCCTGGCTGCTTGTAATATTCTCTCCTTAATCTGGGAATTCCGGAACCTGGCTATAATATTCCTAGGAGTTTTCTTTTTGGGATCTTTTTCAGGAGGTGATCAGTGGATCCTTTCAGCCTCTATTTTGCCCTCTGGTACTAACATCAGGGCAGTTTTCTTTGAGAACTTCCTGGAGAATGATTTCTAGGTTCTTACTTTAGTCATGGCTTTCAGGTAGTCCAATACTTTTTAAATTCTCTTTCCTGGATCTATTTTCCAGGTCAGTGGTTTTTCCCATGAGATATTTCACATTGCCTTCTGTTCTTTCATTTGTTTGGATCTGTTTAACAGCATCTTGATTTCTCATAAAGTCATTAGCTTCCATTTGCTCTAATCTAATTCTGAAGTAATGATTCTCCTCAGTGAGCTTTTGAGATTCTTTTTCCATCTGGCAAATTCAGCTTTTTAAGGCATTCTTCTCCTCATTGTCTTTTGGAGCCTCCTCTGCCATTTGAATCAGTCTGTTTTTTAAGGTATTATTTTCCTCAGTCAGGCTGTTGACTCTCATTTCATAATTTTCTTGCATCGTTCTCATTTTTCTTTCCAATTTTTCCTCCACTTCTCTTATCTGCTTCTTAAGGTCCTCTATGACTTGTAACCAGCTCGTATTTTCTTTTGAAGCTTTTGGTGCAGGAGTTCTGACTTCACTGTCTTGCTCCTGTTCCATGCTTTGCTCCTTTTTGTCCCCAAAATAGGAGTGTAATGTTGGAATCTTCTGTCTGCTTTGTTTCCTTTGCCTGCTAATTTTGCCACTCAATTACTTGACTTTTGGGCTTTTTACCACAATAGGTCTCTGCCACCCGACAGGGGAGCTTTCATCCCAAATGCTGGGGTTTTCTCAGCTGCCGGAGGTATTAGATGGGTGCCCTCTCTGAGGTCTCCACACGCTCTGGCAAGCTGGACACACACCCCAGGACCTCCACCCTAGACTGCAATCCAGATCCAAGCAGGTTAAAGCAAGAGCGATTACCCCTCAGACTGGTGCTCGGTCCCCCTACACTCTGCAGGCCTGGAACTGAAGCTGCTGGGTAGCACTGGCTGGCTGTGGTGCATCTCAGAGGCTTCTCGCCCCAGGGGTAAAAGCCGTGCACTCCCCCTTACTGGTCCTAAAGTCCATACTGCAGTGGCCTCTCACTTTGTCCTTTGCATCTATGTGTTGATAAATCTGGAATCTGCCACAGCTGCTGCTGATCTGGAGTCCCTCTGGCAGGTGGCTGGTCAGGCCCGCCCTGGGGCTAAAGCGTAGGCACGGGGCTGGGCTAGGCTAGGCTAGGCTCCCAGAGTACTGTGCTGGCCAATTCCTGCTGGCCTGTCAGGCTGTCCTCAGCAGGAGGTTAGCTTCTCTGTGTCATTTTGTGGGTTCTGCAGCTCCAAAGTTTGTTTAGAGTCCCCTTTTTACACGGATTGGGGAAGATGGAAGCCAGAGCTGCAGTTAGGTGGTGCTTCTACTCCGCCATCTTGGCTCTACCCCCACTTTGTGTCATTCTTGACTTCTCACTCTTACTCCCAATATCCAATCTTTTGCCAAGTTCTGGTCACTGTATATTCTTAACACTTCATATACAACCTCTTCTCTCCCCTGACACTGCCACTCCCACACTACAAAAGCTCTCATCACCTCATGACCTTTGAGCCTGGACTATTTGCACTAATTTTCTGATTGGTCTCCCTACTTCATGCCTGCTCCCTCTCCACTGAGCTACAGACTTGAGTGTAGATCTAACTATATAATCCCCTATTCAATAAACTTCAATGGCTCCCTATTTCCTCCAAAATCAAATATAAAATCCTCCTTTTGGCTTTTAATACTTTTTATAACCTGGCTCCTTCCTACCTTTCCAGTCTTCTGAAAGTTTATTCCTTCTCCCCATACACCATGATCTAGTGAAGCTGGTCTCCTTGTTATGCCTTGCATAAGATATTCTATTTCCCTACTCTATGCCTTTTTAGGGGTAGTCCTTTGTATCTGGAATCCTCTCTCTCCTCACTTCTACCTTCTGGCTTCCTTCAAGTCCCAGGTAAAATTCTACTTTCTGCAAGAAGCCTTATCTAGTTCCACTTAATGATAATGTGTTTACTCTGAAATTCCCTCCCAAAGGTCTTCTGTGTATTTTGTTTGTACATAGTTGTTTGCATGTGGTCTCTCCCATTAAAATTACACTCCCAGAAGGCTGGGACTCTTTTTGTCTTTCTAAGTTATCTCTCAGCTTAGCACAATGCCTAACACAGAGTAAGAACTTACTGCTTCTTTAGTCAATCAATCAGTAAACATTTATTAAGCCCCAGAACACTTGTTAGCTGTGTAACTGTGAACAACTCACTGAACCTCACTCAGCCTCTGCCTCCCCATTTGTAAAATGAGGATAATAATAGCAACTACACGACAAGGTTTCTGTGAGGTTAAAAATTAGAAAATATTTGTTTAGCACTATATAAATTCTACGTATTACCTCTACCACCACAACCATTACTACTACTATTACTGCCTCCAGGATAGATTGTAGACAGATACCACTAGATGAGGATGAAGAGGTGGACATGGAGTCAGGAAGACTTAAAAGCCTATATCCTGCCACTTACTAGCTGTGTAACTCTGGGTAAGTCACTTAACTTATCTACCTTAGTTTCCTCATTTATAATAAATGGGAATAATAATAGCACCTCCCCAGGGTTGTAGTGAAGATCAAATAAGATATTTGTAAAATGTTTTGTAGACCTTCAAGTGCAATATAAATCCTAGCTATTATCATTAATTTTTTAAAGTCATGGCAATCTGATGAAGCCTTCAGATTCCTTAGAATTGTGGTTTTAAATAACTTAAAGAAAAGCTAAACTTCAGAAGTCAGTGAAAAGAAATGTAATCCCCCCCCATTCAAACTCAAGAGACCTCCTTAAATCTATCCATGGACTCTAGGGTTAAGAACCTCTGCTCTAGGAGAAAATATGAACTCTTGATTCTCATTTAAATCTCTTCACAGTTTGGCTCTGAAATACCATTCACTATTGCTCTTCACATTCTAATTAAATGACTTCTCTGATCCCTACCTTCTAATAGAATTAGTTGCTACTTTACTCCCAATGATACAATCCTATATTTTTACAGAAATTAATGAAAATAAATTTTTCTTGATCAAATCCCCTCCCACCCCCCAAGACTGACCTTAAGAAACTATTTATTGGTCTGCATCAGATCTGCCCTTGCCAATCAAATCAATTTGCCATTTGAACACAAGAGTCAGTTTTGGAGGTTCATATTCCACACATGTGTGGACTGCAAGACATAGAATAAGAAGAGCAAACCAGTAGCATCAGATATTTTAAAAGACCATGCTACAACAGGAGTACAAAGAAGAGTAATAAGTAACTAACCAAGAGGTAGCTAGCTGCTCATGGGCAAATAGGATGAATGAAGAGCCAGAGAAAATGACTGCAACCCAAACTGTTGAAAATCAAAACAGAAACCAGACTTGGTCTAATGAATATTCCAGACCACCAACCTAGAAAGATGTGTATCTGAGAAGAGAAGTCTGAGACAGTGTTAACTATAGGCCTTAATGCCCCTATAATCTTAATTCCACACATCTGTAGCAAATTTATTTTATTATACCTTTACTCTTAATTCTTTAGGAACATTTTATAAAACTTTTTTTTAATTTTCCTTCAGAACAACTTTTATTTATGCTTTTTTTTTTTTTAAAGCAATCAGGGTTAAGTAACTTGCTGAAGGTTACATGGCCAGTTATTTCTGGGTGTGGTGCTGAGCCTGGATTTGATCCCCAGGTCATCCCAACACTGGAGCCAGTGCTCTTACTAGATGTGCTACATGGCCACCCTATTTATGCTTTTAAAAAGATATCAGAATTTCCCAATAACCATGCACCCCCCACACACACACACCAGTTTCTCCCCTTAGTTTTCCTTTGCAATAACAAAAACAAAACATAAGCAAAATCCAAATGATAAAGCAACCTTATCTCATGGTATATTCATTATTCCATACCCATGGTTCCTCTCACCTCTTTTACAAAGTAAGGTGTATATTTCCTACTCTTTTCTCTCAAAAATTATTCGTTTTAATTCACCTATATACAGCACTTTTCTCAAATGCCATTATATTAATCCAAGACCTGTTGGTTTTTTGTCCCTCTAAACTATTTTATATATTGTAAATAGATTAATAAACCTACAGCATAGGCAAACTGCTGTTTTTACAATCCTACAACAGTTCCACATTCAGGTTCAGCTTCCCTGCTATCTATTTAAATCTGGCTAGGTGAAGTTCAATCTGCTTTCAGGTTTTTCTGGACCAGACCAGCCCTATCTCTGAATTCTCATAGGACTTCTCCAAGTCATTCAATTTGGACTACAAATTTATGAATCTTATATAGAGAAAAAAACCTCTGATAATGTGAAATAAATAAAAATGGACAGATTACTCTTTCTACTAGAATTCTAGAATGTGATCCTGTGTTTCCTTATCCATTTTATAGAAACCAGCTCCACTTCTCCAAAACCATTTCAACCCAGCACTAATAATAACAATAGTTAATATACAATATTTACTATGTGCCAGGCATTGTGCTAAGCACTTTACAATTATCACCTCATTTTACAAGAGAAGAAACTGGGGTAAATAGGGATTAAGTGACTGGCCCTGGGTCACATGGCTGGTAAATGTCTAGAGGATGAATTTAAACTTAGGTCCCTCAGTATTCCTGGCCCAGGGCTCAATTCACTATGCCTTCTAGCAGTCTACAGGAGTAGTGCTAATTACTAAGTATGCATAAACTATGCCTGAGGCAATGTGACAGTACAGTATATCAGGAAATACCTGAGTTCAAATACAGTCTCACTCATTCCTAACAGACTCTTACTCATTATTGATGCCCCACTTCCTGTGGTATACACTGCAAACTATACCACAGGGAATCACTGTTATCCTATGAGTATTAAAAAGACTTGCAGTTCTTTTACTGCACTTTACACATGGCAGTGGCCAAAAGTATTTTGCAAGAATTATCTTTTTTTAAGTTTTATTTTTTATTTAGCATTCAAAAACTAAGATCTGCCCTTCCAAGAAGCTCCATTTCATTTAATGCTACCATTATTCTCTCAGATTTTGAAACCTTGGAGTTACCTGACTCAGCTCTCTCCAAATCAGTCACAAACTCCTATTGGTTCCTCCTTTGCAATACTTATTTCCAAGACTATTTCTCTTTCCATTTAGACTACTTCTATCTTAGTTTATCAACATGTGCCTCTATAGTGGCCTCCCATCTGATCTTCTTGCCTCGAATGTACTGGGAACTAAGCTTGGCACAGGAGACAATAACTTTAGCATTTTAGTATTTAGTATGGTCCCTGCAGGCAGAGAACTTATAGGGTAGTAGCAGAATAAGAAACCAAAACAGTCATCACAGTAACAGTAGTTCATAAGGCTAGTAGAGATATAAAAACAAAGTTCTAGGTCAAGTCTTTTGGAGAAGGTTATTTATTATCAACTACAGTGAACAAGTAGGTTTCATAGAGGAGATCTAAAAGGAAGAAGAAAAAAGGAAAGAGCAGCAGCTAGCATTTATGTAGTGCTGTAAGATTTATAAAGTGCTTTTACAAATACCACCTAATGAATGTTACCCTCACAACAACCCTCAGAGTAATTGCTATTAAATTTATCCTCATTTTATAGATAGGGAAATTGAGGCAGAGGTTACGAATCTAACGATGTTTGAAACATTTAAAATTAACATTAAAGGATGGAGGGGAGTACAACAAGGTAGCCATTTTAGGCACAGTACAAGGAACAGCCTCAGAAAAGTATGAAGATCCAGTATACTGGATTTCTGAAGAGGAAGGATGAAGAGTTTATGGAAAATAGTATGGGATAAGGCTGGTAAAAAAAAAAAAAAGTGGCATCAAGTTGTAAATTACCTGGAATGCCAATCATAGGAGTAACCTGTGTTAGAAAAATTATTCTGTTGGTGGCATAAAGGATGGATTGAAAGAGAGAATGGAGGTAGAAAGACTTGTTAGGAGATTACTACAGTAGACCAGACTGGTGATAATATAAGGATCTGTGAGTGAAAGCAGTAGGAACAGAAATGAGGGAGGTTGATTCAATAGACTGCTACAGATATTCAGTCAACAGAAACTAGTAACTGAATATACGGATAGAAGATATGTGAGGAAGTTGAAAGAGTAAAAAATAACTCTAAAGTTACAAAAATGGGAGCCAGAGACAAAAACAGTTAAATGAGGATGTCAAAGAAAGTTCAGGTTTAGGAACAAAGATTGCTCAGGCTGAGTGCTGACAGAGGACATTTAAGAGGGAAGCAGATCTAGAGAGATCAGAAGAAAAGACAGATATGCTTAAGGGTCTTCAAAGTAGAGATAACAACTTAAAAGCTTGGTAGTAAATGTAAATCCCAAGAAAGTGGATTAAAGACTACACCACACACCTAGAACAACCTAGGCTAACATATAACATAAAGGGTCCAGAAAGGAGGAGAGGAAAAAGGGGTACAAGCAAGGAATTTGAAGTAGGTACCATCTCGGAAAATAAGGAAGAGCAAAACATCTTTTATAGGAAGGAGTTGTCAAGAATGGCAAAAACTACAGAGAGGGCAAAAACTACAGAGAGGTCAAAAGAATAATGATTTTTTTTAAAAAGGCCATTGGATACAAATGTGAATTATCTGTAGTAATAAAGTATTGCTGATCTTGGTAGAAAAGATTTGAGTCAATTAAGGACATACTAAGCATAACGTAAATGAGTTTTTTTTTTATCAAGGTCTCTAGAAGGTCTGGGGCGACCTTGGTCCACAGTTTCTATCATTAGGTTGCTGAGTTGTCAACCAGTACTTACCAGGGAGAAAAGCTACCAAAGAAAATCCATACCTCATATGTTAGAAATCTTTCCTTTTCTACAACCAAGGAACAGCTTTATAAACTCTGGTTAAAGTAGTGACAAAAGATAATCATTACAATCCTAGAAAAAATGAAGAAAACAGCTCAAGGATTCTGTTTTGTTGAATACTACTCCAGAACATATGTTGGAAATGCTATGCAATTATGAATTAATGCAAAATGAAGAGAGCAGAATCAGGAAAATATGTACAATGACTATAGCCATGTAAACAGAGACAACAACAAAACAATTGAAACTGAATACTGAAAAATAATAAATCAAGCTCAATCTCAAGAAAGAGATATGAGAAGGCAGCTTTCTCTACTTGCAGAAGTGGGGGAGTATGGATGTGGAATACTGACCAGATTTTGTTTGTTTCTTTGTCTACATTTAGAGTTTATTTCCCTAATCTGATAAGAAGTAGCCAGGTGATTCCAAACTTGTTACTGAGGACCTCAAAAGTTTGTGACACCAAACCAAGAAATTGACAGCAACAAGGTAAGGAGAGAGGGAGGAAGAGAGGCATAGGAGACACAGCTCCTAAATCTGTGTCCACTTGATCCCATGACTGTCTTGTCTAGGCCTATGGGTTGAGAGTCGGCCTTGACTGGGGATGGGTAGCCCTGGATCCCAAGGTAGAAATAGGGGCCAACTGAGCAGGACTCCAGGTTGGCACAAATAATACTGACAGGCCAAGTATGAAATTACAAGGCAGGGACAGAGAGCTCCAACCAGGGACAAGTAAGGTTCACTGGCTTTGTCTCTTCTTTTTCTTTTTTTTTTTTAGGGGGTAGGAAGAAAGAAGAGTCTTTGTTCAAATGGGGACAGGCCTAGAGATTTCCCAAGTAGCAGAAGGCCCCTGAATCGTATCTGCCTTGGCTAAATAATATCAGATTTTTCAACAGGTTAATTGAAAGAAATAAAGAAAATATCATGTGATACATGTTAACAAATTATTGGCAGACTGGAAGGAAGGTTTCAAAGATCTAAGGATAATAAATAAGAGACTTCAGAGGTCATCTAGTCCAACTGAGTTCAAGTCAAAATTCCCAGAGGGTCAGTGCCCCCACCCCAGGTATTCAAAAAACCCTTCAAACTCCTACATTTGTTCTTGTTACTCCTACATTTTAAAGATAAAGAAATTGCAACTCAGAAAAGATTAAAATCATTTGCCCAAAAGCACAAAGTAGTAAACACCAGAAGTGGGAATTGAATCAAGGTTCTCAACTAGGGTCAACATTCTTCCCAAAGTATTATGCTGCACCAAGCAGTACAGATAGGAATATCCAGAGGCCAAGCTTACAGGCAAAACTACAATTCTAGGAGAGGGCATTACATAAAAATAGTGTAAAAGTCAATGAGTGGTGCCAAAGTCATCACTTTCAAAAAGTAGATTATCTTGCCACACAATCTTCTGAAGAGTATTGCTGAAGATCTGAAAACAATTTATTTAAAAGAAATTAATCTGCCTCAGTAAAATTAAGCAAAAAAAACCTCTTCTTGACTTTCTACTCTGAAAATCATTAAGCTGTCAGAAACTAAAATCAGAAACTAAGAAAATTACTCAGGTCCTGGTGATGAAACCCTGAGGTCTTGTCAGTTTGTTAGTATGACTTCCTATCATCCAATGGACATTTAGTAAGTTGAGCAATTCTGTCATATTCATTAACCCAGTATCAACAAAAAATAGCAAGCTTTCTTTTAAGGAAAGTTTTTAAAAAGTCTTATTGTCTGACTGTTACTTTTCATATTACTGAGACTTCAGGGTCTGAAATGGTCATCAAATAAAAAGTTTTAACAAAACCTGTTTGGAATTAAAGATCTTGCTCTAAAAGTAAAATTTCTTTGAATTAGGACCACTGAAAATGTTTTGTTTTCCAAGGTAATTTCTAACTCATAAAAATATTAAAGTTATTAGGAAATCTTCAAAAAGTTGCCTCAGCACTCAAACCATTTCACAATATCAAAGAGTAATTCTGATGCTCTGACTTACCTCTAAGGAAAATCAGTATTTAGGATGTTAAGTGTTCACTAAACACATTCTTAATCTTCAATGGGAAGTTTAGTCAAAAGAAGTTTATCCCCTTTAAGAGCCAAAGACAACAGGATTTATAAGAAATAATTAACACTTTCTGGAGGTGGAATGTTACATGAAGTTTGGAAGCAACTAACACTGAAATTGTGAAAAGCTGATGTTATATTACTTTTTTTAATTAAAAATTTTTAAAAGAAAATGAAAAATTCAGATTGAAGTCTGAAAATGAAGAAAGATATTTCTAATAGGAAAGATCAGACAAGCTTCACTTTAGACATATGAAATATTTATTAGTTGGTAATCAATTTAGTATATATTGAAATGATGCAACTGTAGTATTGCCACTTGTACTGCTCTTAAGTAATAATGCTTGAAGTGTGCCCCTAAGGTGAGATTACTCAGACAGAGTATGAGAGTATTTGGGGTTTTTTTTTTTGTTTGTTTTTGCCTTTTGGAGAGCAATTGGGGTTAAGTGACTTGCCCAAGGTTACAAGTCTAGTTTCTTTGTGTGGATGTTAAGTGCCTCTGGCCTAAACTGAACCCTGGTACTCCCCCAGGGCGCAGGGAGCTTTACTCACTGCCGCCACCTAGCTGCCCCCTTGAGAGTATTTGTTTAAACTTACATAGTTTTATGGAATGAAAGAACAATTTAAATTGTAACATTTTTAGAAGGGAGTTGGAAGAGGATTTTGTAACATCTAATGAGAACTAAATATTTTTTTTCTATTGCTTTCCTTGATGTAGTTTTAAATGTCCCTTTTCTTCTGTATGCTCTCTCTGCCTAATTTTTATGACAGTGGAAAACTCCTGGTTTTCATACCTGTCTGACCACTGCTTCTGTTTCTTTTGCTGAATTTTCATCTAAAACGAAGGAAAACAAAACCCTATCAAAATTTTAATTTTAATGGATTAACCAATCTTATTAGAAACAAAATATGAATAAAGTGACAAAATTCGAAAATTTGTTGTGTGGAAAAAACATGCTAAAAAAGAAAAGATAGAATAAAAATGAGAATGAAACAAAATCTACTATCCATTAGATGAATCCAAAACAGCCAAAACAAAACAAAAATAAACAAAAGAGATGCTACCTAAGGGAACTACGGATAAAAAACCAAAATCAGTACTATATATTCACCAACTGAATGGCATCTAAATTCAAGTGGAAAACTTAACTAAACCACAAAAATATAGATAGCACAATGGTAGGAGACTGTACAAATGTAATAGAAAAACAAAAATGAAAATATAAAAATACTGGAGACTTTAGAGGTGAAAGACTTAAGTTATCTTTTGAATGACTATGCATTTCTCAGTATCACATAGTATCCTTTACAAAAACAGAGCTTCTACTAGGGTACAGATGAATTCTAAAGGCAAATAAAGTAATAAAGATTGCAGTACTTTCTTTTTATGAAAAGGACATTATTTCATCCAATTCATGAAGATAACCAAGATATTAACAACAAAGAGTAGGCATTCAAAACAACAGACTTGGTGGGAGTAGTAAAGGTTTGGGTTAGCATTTGATAAAACTGATGAAAAGTGGTGAAGGAAATCAATACTTTCCTCAAAATCAACATCTGCAACATGTCTATGTTGACGTGAATTTTTTTTTTGATCAGAGTAAAGACATCCAGTGTACTACTCCCTCCTATGTTTTCAGAAATCAATCAACAAACATATTAAATACTTACTACAGGGGCAGCTAGGTGGCACCAGCCCTGGAGTTAGGAGGACCTGAGTTCAAATCTGCTTCAGACCCTTAACACAAAACTAGCTGTGTGACCTTGGACAAGTTACTTAACCCCAACTGCCCTACCTTCCCCTCTCCAAAAAGCAAAAAAAAAAAATTTTTTAATACTACATCCCAAGTACTGTAGAAAGAAAAACAAAAGCAGAAAGTGTCCCTGCTCTCAAAATACATACATTCAAATGGAAGAAACAAGTACACAGAGATATACAAAATATATGTAAAGGAGATACAAGGTAACATAATGGGGAAGACCAGCAATTAGGATCAGGAGAGAACTCTTGCAACAGGTTGAGCTTGAACTGCTTCTTAAGGGATTCAAAGAGGCAGAGATGAGAAGAAAGAGTATTCTACATATGAGGGACAGTTAGAGCACAGGCTTTCCTGTATGATGAACAATAGATTAGTATGGTTGGACTACAGAATGTGTGAAGAGGAATAATGTAGCTTTTAAAAAATGTATTTATTATTTTTAGAATTTTCTTCCTTTTTAAATTTTGCATTCCAGATTTTCTCCCTGCTTCCCATTCCTTTCTACAACCCACTGAGAAGGTGTAAAGCAAGGAAAATAGGATTTTTTGCTGTTTTTCTGGATTGAGTTTTAGGGAGTCAAGTGCCTTTGATTGAATCAAGAGTCTTTGACTAAAAACAGTATATATTGTATTGCTTGGAGGGCGAGGACAGTGTAGAGAGAGGAACAGAGCTGAGAGAGAAGTGAGCATGAGCAGGCTAGGGCAACTTGCTTGTGAGGAGACCTAATGTAAAGAAGGTTCCTGATATCGATACTGTTGGTCTGTGTTAATTTCTCAGATGGAAGTCCTGTCTGTTGGTCTGTATTAACTTCTCAGACAGAAGCCCTGCCTGTGGGTCTTTATGAGTGAATTGAGCTGAAGAGCAGAGATCTGCCCATGGAAGAGAGGCTTAGCTTAAGCCCCTTTTAAGATCTGCTAAAGTGAATTGAGATGAGAGTGCTGGTAATGTGCATAAATATTGTTGTAGCCCTGTTAAGTTTTGTTTTCCTAGAAACAGAAGCTTCAGGAGCTTGGAGTGGAGCAGTCCCCATGAACTGAGTTATGGAGCAGGAACACAGAGTTTCTTACAAGTGAATCCAGGCAAGAGTCAGGAGCAGGTCAGCCCAGAGAGGAAGAGCGATGGGGTTTTAAAGTCAGTCTTGACTCAAGATGAGAGAGGACTCTACTTGGACACTGTGTACTGACTGAGGAGATTGTGACTTACTGTGACCTAGGAGTAGATGGTGTTTGTATTTTCTGCTACCCCTTAAGGATGTGTTGTGCTAGGAAAAGACCGTAGCCTGGGACCCCCTGATTTTGGGGAATGTTGCTGCATGCAATAATATATCTCTGTAGCATATGATATACTGAGTGTTATGATTACACACACACACACACACACACACACACACATATATATATATACACATATATGATATGTTCCGCTTAAGGATGTTGCTATGAATGTTATGTTTTATTGAATAAAGTTTAGTTTTTTAGAGTTCATTATACTATGTGATAAGACCCTTAAAATCATTCAGAGCAGCAATCCTCGGGTATACTGCTGTGATTGGTGTTACAGGAGGCAAGCAAGCAATATGATATTAGTTATATATGTGAAATTATGCAAAACATTTCCATATTATTTATTTTTTTAAAGCAAGAAAAATAAAGAGAGAAAATTATACTTAAATTTTCACTCATAGTTAATTAGTTCTCTCTTCGAAGGTAGATAGCATTTTTCATCATGAATCCTTCAGAACTGTTGGAGAAGAATAATGTTGAAGAAGACTGGAAAACTAAATTAGGGGCAGGGTGTAAAGATGGTTAAATATGAGAAGGTATACTTGATCCCAGAGGAAGAGTAACCACTAGTGTGAAATGGTCAAACCTGTGCTTTAAGAAAATTCCCCAGGGCGGCTACATGGCGCAGTGAACAGAGCACCGGCCCTGGAGTCAGGAGGTCCTGAGTTCAAATCCAAACTCAGACACTCAACACACAGACACACACACGGACACAAAAACTAGCTGTGTGACCTTGGGCAAGTCACTTAACCCCAACTGCCTTCCAAAAAGCAAAAAAGAAAAGAAAAAGGAAATTCCCTTAACTTTCCCCCAAGTACTGATTCTTTTTCTGTTGCTTGCAAAAATGCCAAAGTCTCAATTCTTAGGTTTGAATTAAACCTTCACTAGAGCCTACCATATGGAGTAGCAATAATCCTATATCATTCCTCTCCTTCTCAGCTAAACCCCTTGAAAAAAGCCATATAATACTTCCTCTCCTCTCATCCTCTACTAAAGCCTGGTATTCTGGCTTCTGACTTTATCGATCAACTGAATTTTCTAATCTCTCCAGTTTTTAGTCTTTGTCCTCCTTGACTTCTCTGAAGGATGATGATGCTGACTACCTCCTCCTGGATACTTTCTACTCTCTGGGTTTTAGTGACACTTCTGCCTTCCTTCTCCTGTCCCTGTTTAACTACTCCTCAGTATAATTTGCTAGATCTGCATCTAAGTCACACCTAGCTGTGGCAAGGTATGAGCTTGTACAGTATGGGTGAGGTCATAGCAGTCAAGTAGATTAGGGATGTAGGCTGGGGAAGTAGGCAATTAGGGAATCTGGAGGGATATCTGTGTATGCAGAAGTATCTTAGTATGAAACCAAGAATTTGGGTAGAAAGAGGAGAGCAAATCCTGGCAATGAACTCTGAGAAAGGAGGAAGAATGATCAAGGCATTGGTAAATAACAGCTACCAGGATCTGGACTGTATGATAAACATGAACAGGATTAATCTCAACAGAGGAGAGGTTGCAGAAAGAAATAAATTAACAACAGCAATGGAAAGAAGCAAGGAGTATGACAACTCCAACTTTCCCACTGGGTCTAGTGTGTCAAAGATGAGAAAAGGTGCAATAAGTATAGTTCTACTATATACAAAATTAAGAAATAAAAATCAGAGTTTATATGGAAAATGGGATTAGGACACAACATTCAAAAGTTTCATCAGTGATATAGTAAGAAAAAGACAGGAATTTAATAAAAATGTTAAAACAGCTTCACAAGAGTTATATCGATAAGGAATGATATAAATACAAACAAATAGCAGCCATGGCCATGGCCTCAGGCTGCTGCTTGGCCTGTGTCCCAGGTTAACTGAGGTATTGGGCAGACCTCAACTCCCCCATCTCAGGCAGGAAGGAGGCCATGGGGAAAGGGAGTTGTTCTGATCAGCCTTCTACTGCTCACACACAATTCATACAATAAATTTACCTTGACAAAGACCTGAAGATCTGTTTATGGAAGTGAGCATCTAAAGGGTTGTAAGTTATTGTGAAGTGGTATAGTGTTCTGCAGCCTCACTATTTAACAAATTCAAAATTCGAGTTTATGCTCAAAATGTTCCCTAATATAGCAACTGTGTTGGAACAAATTTGAGCTTTCAAAACATACATTATGGTAGAACTGACTGTACTGGAAAGTATGGCCAAGGGGTTAGTATCAGGAAGTAGAGCTATGTCTTTGCTTAGTACCAGAAGACAGAAGGAGCTTAAGAGGAAGAAAAATGAGAGGAAAATGAAAGGAAGTTCCTCCATTATTATACAGGAATTTTAGAGGGCACAAGGAATGCAACAAGGAAGTGGTCAGCAGAAGTTGGAATGAAGAGGTACTTTTTGACAGTTTAGGATTAAGTATCACTTGGTTGGAAAGATTCAGAGGCAGTGGGAAAATGCTAACTATTTTTATGAAGGAGAAGCACCACTGATAAAGGCAGGTGATTGATGAAGGTAAGGTTTGAGGCTTTTATCTGGCCATTGGTGTAGTCAATTATCATAGGCAGCAGCATGCTGGTACTGTTGTAACACAAAAGGCTCTCTAGAAAGCTGGGCAAGGGAGAAGAGAGATTGGCAGTACTGAGATGTAACAGGGGATCTACAAGTCCATACTCAGTTGGAAAATGGGAGGTGTCCTTTTGGGACTTCAAAACCATCCCACACAGGACTGGTAGTGCCTAACATCTACCGAATAATTTAGACCAAGTTGTCATGTAGTCCCCAACGGCCTTTACATAATCATGACTCCCGAATAAATAAAAAACTTTCATATTACAAATGAGAATCTATCTGGAGATCAAATGTCACTCTGGGGAATATTTTTAAAAGCCTTTCTTCTGCATTAAGCATGCAGATCAAGATACTACACATACTGAAAGGCAAATGTTTTTGTATCATTGCTCTGTTTGACTCTAATATTTTACTAAGTTTGGGTATAATCCAGGCTAGATATATCTTTGCCACCATGATGGTATGCCATCTGGTCCAAGCTGATTTACTGCAAAGATGCTGAAATGGAGCAAGAAAGTTTCCTTGGAAACACAGGGAATCCAATTAGGTTTCAACCAAATGTTAACAAACTAGGTCTTTCAAAGAGTCAAAAAGTAAGATTCCTTACTTCAGTCAACTTCCTCTGCTGTAAGAAAGCAATTTATCCTAATATACTGCTGTCAGTTTAATCCTTGAAAAACCCAGTTCTGATGTCACCACTCAAACTTTCAGTGGCTCCCTAATGCCTACCAAATAAATAAAGGACCTTTCAAATTTTTATCCCAATACTCCTTTCCACCCTTATTTATTTCCCATTACTATACTTCACAAATATTGACTCTTTTGGAAACCTTAAGCAAATCACAACTTCTTCAATTTCCTAGAATTGGTGTAAATTAAATCTAAAGTCCTTAGCAAATGAAGATGAAGTAAAGGAAATTATTAAAAACTATTTTGTCCAATTATATGCCAACAAAAAGATACTTAAATGAAACATATATACACAAACGTAAAATAATTAGATTAACAGAAAAATACAGGCAATATAAAAATTCAATATGAAAAATAAATTGAACAAGTGAATTCTAGCCAACTTTCAATGAAAAAGAAATTTCACCTTTTAAGTATCATCACTTCCTATTAAATTGGTCCTGTGCCCTCTATGTATATCTGTAAACATATATATACACATATGTATTCATATGCCCATATACCCACCTATATAGACACACACACACATATATACATTTCTATTCCCTTCAACTATTTTCATACAGAGAAAAGTTTCATCAGTTACAATTATCGTTTTTCCATGTAGGAATGTTAATAGTTCAACTCTGATAAGTTCCTTATGATTTCTTTTCCCTGTTTACCTCCTCATGCTTCTCTTGCTTCTTTTATCTGAATGTCAAATTTTCTCTTCAACTCTGGTTTTTTCATCAAGAATGCTTGAAAGTCCTCTATGCCACTGAATGACCATATTTTCCCCTGAAACATGACACTCAGTTTTGCTGGGTAGGTGATTCTTGGTTTTAATCCCAGCTCCTTTGACCCCTGGAATATCATATTCCAAGCCCTTTGATCCCTCAATGTAGAAGCTGCCAGGTCCTGTGTTATCCTGATTGTGTTTCCACAATATTCAAATTGTTTCTTCCTGGCTGCTTGTAATATTCTTTCCTTGATCTGGGAATTTTGGAACCTGACTATAATATTCCTAGGAGTTTTCTTTTTGGGATCTTTTTCAGGAGGTGATTGGTAGATTCTTTCAACCTCTGTTTTGCCCTCTGGTTCTAAAACATCAGGGTAGTTTTCTCTGAGAACTTCTTGGAGGATGATTTCTAGGTTCTTACTTTGATCATGGCTTTCAGGTAGTCCAATAATTTTTAAATTATCTCTCCTGGATTTATTTTCCAGGTCAGTGGTTTTCCCAATGAGATATTTCACATTGCCTTCTATTCTTTCATTTGTTTGGATCAGTTTAACAGCATCTTGATTTCTCATAAAGTCATTGGCTTCCATTTGCTCCAATCTAATCCTGAAGCAATGATTCTCCTCAGTGAGCTTTTGAGATTCTTTTTCCATCTGGCAATTCAGCTTTTTAAGGCATTCTTCTCCTCATTGCCTTTTGGAGCCTCTTTTGCCATTTGAGTTAGTCTTTTTTAAGGTATGATTTTTTTCAGTCAGGCTGTTGACTCTCATTTCGTCTTTTCTTGCATTGTTCTCATTTCTCTTCCCAGTTTTTCCTCCATTTCTCTTATCTGCTTCTTAAGGTCCTCTATGGCCTGTAACCAGCTCGCATTTTCCTTTGAAGCTTTTGGTGCAGGAATTCTGACTTCACTGTCTTCCTCCTGTTCCATGCTTTGCTCCTTCTTATCCCCAAAATAGGAGTCTAATGTTGGAATTTTCTGTCTGCTTTGTTTCCTTTGCCTGGTCATGTTGTCCCTCAGTCACTTGACCCCCTTGGCTTTTTGCCACAGCAGGACTCTGCTACCAGACAGGGGAGCTTTCATCCCAAACGCTGGGGTTTTCTCAGCTGCCGGAGGTATTAGATGGGTGCCCTCACTGAAGTCTCCACACGCTCTGGCAAGCTGGACACACACCCCAGGACCTCCACCCTAGACTGCAATGAAAGTTAAAGCAAGAGCGATTACCCCTCAGACTGGTGCTTGGTCCCACTACACTCTGCAGGCCAGGAGCTGAAGCTGCCACGTGGTGCTGGCTGGTTGTGCCTGTGTCTCAGAAGCCATGCACTCCCCCTTACTGGGTCCCAAAGTCCAGACTGCAATGACCTCTCACTTTGTCCTTCACATATATGTGCTGATAAATCTGGAAACAGCCACAGCTGCTGCTGATCTGGAGTCCTGGTCAGGTCTGCTAAAGCCTCGGTTTGGGGCTGGGCTCAGCTCCCAGAGCTCTGCACTAGCCGATCGCCATGCTGTCCTCAGCGGGAGGTTAGCTTCTCTCTGTCATTTTGTGGGTTCTGCAGCTCCAAAGTTTGTTTAGAGTCCCCTTTTACATGGATTGGGGAAGGTGGAAGCCGGAGCAGTGGGGAGGTCCTGCTTCTCCTCCGCCATCTTGATTCCACCCCCTCTCATTCCATCAGTGGATTCTTTCAATCTCTATTTTCCCCTCTGGTTCTAAAACGTCAGGGCAGTTTTCCTTGAGAATTTCTTGGAGGATGATTTCTAGGTTCTTTCTTTGATCATGGCTTTCAGGTAGTCCAATAATTTTAAAATTATCTCTCCTGGATCTATTTTCCAGGTCAGTAGTTTTTCTTTTCTTTTTTTTTTTTTTTAAGCAATTGGGGTAAAGTAACTTGCTCAAGGTTACACAGCCAGTTATTTCTGGGTGTGGTGCTGAGTGTCTGAGCCCGGGATTCGATCTCCAGGTCGTCCCAACACTGGAACCGGTGCTCTTACTCGCTGAGCCACCTGGCCGCTCCTAAGGTCAGTAGTTTTTCCAAGAAAAATTAATCCTAATAATACATAAACTGCTTCAGAAAAAAAAATAAGATGGGATCCTACTAAAAGCCTTCCACGAAGTAAATTTTTGAAACCTAAACCAAGAAGGAATAAAGAGGGAAAAAAACAAACAAACCTGTATACTATATTATCCCTAATGAGCATCAATGCAAAGATTTTGAATAAAGTATGAGTAAAGAGGTTATATCAACATGTTAAGAGCACTATGACCAGGATGGATTTACAGTAGAAATGCAGGGTTGGCTCAATATTAGGACAATTAAACATTATTAACAAATATTAATAACAAAAGCATAGACAGTATGGTGCCACTAGTGGATTGGGAGCTGGCCTGGAAGCCTAGGTACAAGTCCCAACTCTAACACATAATAGCTGTGTGACCCTTACTTAACATCCCAAACTAAAATGCAGAAAAGGTGCCTGCATTGGTAGACGGAGTTCTCTATACTAAAGAAATCACAGATACAATCACTGTCTCATTAGTAAAAAAAAAATTTTTTAAAACACATGATTCTATCAATAGATATAGATAACTTTTTAACCAAATACAACATTCATTTAAAAGAAACTTTTAAAATAGCAATAAATATATTGTTCCTTAATGTGGTAAATAATTTTTGTAAAACCAAGAGTTAACACTATCTGAAATGGAGGAAGCATAACCATTGGTGATAACACCAATATTAAAATGGCTCTAGACATACTAGCTACAGCAATAATAAGAGAAAAGGAAATGAAGACACCAAGTATAGAAATAAAAAGGAAACAAAATGATCACAAAAGACATGATAATTTGTTTAGATAACCCTTTTTTGATGTTGATTACTAAGGTCCAACAATTTGTGACACCATTTGGGGTTTTCTTGGCTGAAATGCTGGAATGGTTTGAGATTTCCTTCTCCAGCTCATTTTACCAGTGAGAAAACTGAGGAAAAAAGGGTTAAGTGACCTGCCCAGGGTCACACAGCTAGTGTCTGAGATGAGATTTGAACTCAGATCCTCCTGACTCCAAGACCACCACTCTATCTACTGCACTACCTAGCTGACCCAATTAACTTCAGTAAAGTAGCAAGATATAATATAAAACCAAAAAGATCATTGGCCATTCTGTGTATAATCAATAAAACCAAAGAGGAAGAGATAGAAAAAGAAATCCTATTACTGGAAATGTTACCTGCACATATTTGGGCCCTGACAGTAAAATAACAATGACAATATTATCAAAATTAATTTACAAATTCAGTTCCACAGCAATTTTAATCACAAGATTACTTTAGAGAGAAAAAATTGCTGTCCCCTCCATTAAAATTTGAGCTCCGTGAAAGTGAGCATTTCCTTTTCTTTTGTATTCCCTGCTTTATTGATTCATTTATTTAAAATGGGGAAAATGATAGCACCTACCTAACAGTGTTATTACAAGGATCAAATGAGATAGCATACATAAAGCATTTTGCAAACCTTGAAGTACTATATAAATTCTGGTTATTATTTTATTAATAAAACAAAATGTTATTATCTTAGAAGAAATGACAGATTCAGAGAAACCTAGGAAGACCTGAGTGAATTTATGCAGTATATCCATTTATATAATGACTACAATATTGTATAGAAAGCAACTGTGAAAAGCTTAAGAACTATGACCAATGTAATGACCAATTATGACTCTAGAACACTTATAATGAATCATATTTCCCAACACTTTTCACCAAAAAAAAAAGATGGTCTAGAGAACATATTTTATTTTTTTAAAAATATATTTTTTGTTTTCTTTTGTAAGATTCTGAGTTCTAAATTTTCCTCCCTCCTTCAATTCTCCACTCCCCAAGAAGGCATGCCATCTGATATAGGCTACAACTTATATGTATGATCATATTAAATAAATGTTGTGAAAGAAGAATCAATAAAAGAGAAAAACTACGAGAAAGAAAAAAAAAACAACAAAAGAGAAAATAGCATGCTTTGATCTGCATTTAGACTCCATAGTTCTTTCTCTAGAAGTGGATAGCATTTTCCATTATGAGTCATTTGGAATTGTCTTAGATCACTGCATTGCTGAGAAGAGCTAAGTCTATCCAGGTCAGTCATTGCATAACGTTGCTATTACTGTGTAAAATATTCTTCTTTCACTCAGCATCATTTCATGCAAATCTTTCCAGGTTTTTCTGAAATCTGCCTGCTCATCATTTCTTATGGAACAATAGTATTCCATTACATTCATATATCACAACTTGTTCAGACATTCCCCAGTTGATGGGCATCCCCTCAATTTCCAATTTTTGGCCACCACAAAAAGAGCTACTATAAATATTTTTGTACATGTGGGTACTTTTCCCTTTTGTAATGATCTCTTTGGGATACAGACCTAATAGTGGTATTGCTGGATTACAGTTTAAGCCCTTTGGGCTTAGTTCCAAATTGTTCTCCAGAATGGCTGGATCAGTTCATAATTCCACCAACAATGCATTAGTGTTGCAATTTTCCCACATCTTCTCTAACATTTATAATTTTCCTGTTTTGTCGTGTTAGTCAATCTGATGTGGTACCTCAGAGCTGTTTTAATTTGCATTTCTCTAATCAATAGTGATTTAGAGCATTTTTCATATGACTATAGATAGCTTTAATTTCTTCACCTGAAAATTGACTGTTCATGTCCTTTGACTATTAATTGGAGAATGATATATTCTTATAGATTTTACTCAGTCCTCCATCTATTTTAGAAGTGAGGTGTTTATCAGGGACACTGACTATAAATATTGTCTCCCAGCTTTTTGCTTCCTTGGTTGCATTGGCTTTATTTGTGCAAAACTTTTAAATTTAATATAATCAAAATTATCCATTTTGCATTTCATAAGACAACACATTTACTTTCTAATAGTCACTGTGTGCATTTGTTTTGTGTGACTATAATTACTTATTACAAAGGCAGGTTTTTATTTTTATTTTGGGGAGAATGATTTTGGAGCAGAAATGGAAAGTGTATTGATAGGGTTACCAGAAAGAAGAAAGGAAAAAAAAGCAACAATTTATAATTTGAAAATAAGCCAAACAGAGCAGTAGGAAGTTCAGAAGGGGAAACAGACAAACCAGGCGAAACCACCATGTTAAATTTGAATCATACTTCCCCTCCCCCCCCAAAAAAAACCCAAACCCAAGTAACTGTTATTAGGGGAAAGAGCAGAGAGCAAAATATAATCTTTGTATATTGAAAGAGCAATGTTAGGGGGTGGCTAGATGGTGCAGTGAATAGAGCACCACCCCTGGAGTCAGGAGGACTCCAGTGAGTTCAAATCCTGACTCAGATACCTAACACTTACTAACCCTGTGATTGTGGGCAAGTCATTTAACCCCAACTGCCCTCCAAAAAAGCAAAAAAAAAAAAAAAAAAGCAATGTTTATTAAGTTCATAATAAAAAGGAAAATTTTGAAAATAAAAAAGCCCAAAGAAAAAGCTTAGGCAAGAAAGCTAAAATATTAAAAGCAATTCTTTTTCTGGTCATTGATACAAATTCTCCATCCTATAATATGGTTTCTCTTAAAATTTATTCAGTACATATGAACTAGTAGTGAACACAAGACTATAACTAGAGCCTCAAAATTAGTAATCTACAGAATTCAAGCCACATAAGAATTAAACCTCAACTCTACCAGAAATACAGTATCAACTCACCATGTCATCAATTTGATTGTAAAGGAACTGACAGCTATTGACTGATTCTAATTCTATACAGTCAACACTGAGACTTCAACACATTTCTAGAGAAAGTGCTTGTTAAATGACTATTAGTTGCTTTAAGAGTGAGGGTAACTAAACCTGAATAATTTTGCTGCAATTTTAGAATAAAAAGCAGTTTGAATCCACAACAAGGGTGAGAATTCTCCCAAAACTATTTACTTAAAGAGGTCTCTGAAAAGACTGTAATAATTAGGGTTTTGCTGAACTGAAAGAAGTTGTATTTTCTCCTTGCAAGTGCTTCAGCTGCTAGGTTGTATATGCATTTAGTTCAAAACCACATTACAAAGCCACTGACACAAGAATCCCAAATTAGAATACAGGCAGATTCCAGTTTACATATGACTAACTTATGAACTTCTCTTTCATGGCAAATAGCTCCCTCTTCACCTCTCTTTTATTTTACATAGTACTAGGCAGTGCTGGAAACTAGTAGTGAAAAAGGCTGGGGAGAGAAGGAAAGGTGGAAGGAGGAAAATCCCCTCATATTACTCTTCCTTAACCTTTTTTCTCCAAGATGATCTTTACTCTTCAAAACACTCTACCACCCTTCCAACATACATGGTCCCTAGAATTTCAGAACTCACTTCAAATGACACCTTCTATATGATGCCTTTCCCAATTTCTCCAGCAGCCTGTGTGTGCATCCCCTCCCCACAAATTACTTTTTTGCATCCTTATTTATATTCCTGGCTCTCTCAATAGACAAAGTTTCTTAAGGGCAGAGACTGTTTGATGCTGGTCTGTGTATCCCCAGAGTTATCCACAGTACCTGGCAAATAGCTGGAATTTTAAAAATGATTGCTTACTTGAGTTTCAGGGTCACTGGGTGAGAAGCTCAGGGAAACTCCCTGTCCTCCCTTGTCCATTTCCCATTCTAGGGTTAGTGAAGAAATAGAAGGGAAAAATGAGTACAGGGACAACAGAGGAGAGAAGGACAACCTTGCCCTGGTTTCACCACTATAAGTTGTTCCTTTCCTGGCATTTCCCATCAATTTGAGTACTAGTTCTTCCCTATATATTTCTCCAATCTTCCAATGCTAACTGGGAATTGAGGGAACAGACTTAGGACTGTTACAGGAGAACTGGCATTCCATGTTGAAACACCAAACCTTTAAAATTATATATGATAGAACTGACCAGACTTCCACATGCTGCAGTGAAGCCCTGGGCAAACGGGCTTCCAGACTCCCCACATGCTTCAGCACAGCCCCAGGGAAACAGAAACATCCCACTTGCCACAGCACATGTCAATTACCAGCACTATGACCTCGTTATAGACCAGGTTAGCTGCCAGACACCTACGACCTCTAGCTGGGCCAGCCACCTCCCCCCTCCCTCCCCACACACTCAACCACCTCATCACAGTACCAGACAAAGAGGACACCGGCCCTGTGGACCTCAGGGCAACATCAGTGCAGCACCAAGTAAATGGCCAGGACCCGCAGTCCCTGGCATAAGAAGCCTGAGGTATTGTCCCTTCCACTCTGGGAACAGAGTTCAAATTTAAAAGAAAGGGAAAAGGCCAAAAAAGATTAGCAAACAACAACAAAAGAATCCGACCATAGAAAGTTATTATGGTAGCAGGAAAGATCAAGACACAAACTTAGAAGAGGACAACAATGTTAAAACACTGATGGGTAAAATACCAAAGAAAAATGGAAAGTAGTCTCAAACCCAAAAAGTATTCATGGAAGATCTCAAAAAGGGGCTTGAAAAGCATAAAAGAGGAGCAGCTAGGTGGCACAGTGAATAGAGCACCGGCCCTGGAGTCAGGAGGATCTGAGTTCAAATCCAGCCTCAGACACTTAACACAAAACTAGCCATGTGACATTGGGCAAGACACTTAACCCCAACTGCCCTACCTTGCCCCATCCAAAAAGTAAAAAAAAAAAAAAAAGCACAAAAGAGAGGTAGAAAAATTGGGGAAAAATGAGTGATGCAAGAGAATTATGAAAAAAGAGCAAACAGCTTAGAAAAAGAAAACAACTGCTTAAACAGTAGAATTGGCCAAATGGAAAAGGAGACATCCACTGAAGAAACCAACTCCTTAAAAAGTACGATTGGCCAAATGGAAAAGTAAGTATTAAAACTGAGGAAAACAACATTAACTTTTATATGCACCAAGAAACAAAAAAATTTGCACGACTCACTTTATTGTGGTATTTACTTTATTGCAGTGGTCTAGAACCAAACCCATTATATCTATCTCCCAGGAATGTCTGTAATAGAAAAACCACTGAAGGACCTAGAAAAGAGACTGTTCCACAAAGCAGACAACTAGGTGGGGAGACAAAATGAACCAACAGAACCGAATATAGTATACAATGTCAAATATGGCTACTAAAATCAGATATTTTTTGCTTAACTGTTTTTGATATAAGGGAAAGGACAACCTGGAGCAACATGTGAAATGACTTAGACGTAAAGATAAAAGGTATCAATAAAACACTTTTTAAAAACTACATTAGGAGAAATTATGTTACAGAAGGCAGATAGATACATATCAACAATGGTATGTATAAATAGAGGCCTGCCTGAAAGAAGCTACATAGAGGGAGTTTTAGAACATTATGGTAGGTTCTAGCTGTAATGTATAATAACATTGTGAAACAAAATTATATAGGGTCATCCCCAAAACAAACTCTACTGAGAATCACAGTATTTAAATTCTCTCTTGTGACCCTCTACCTTTCTTAGTACTAAAAGTACTGTGATGGAATGGGGAACAGGAAACACCAAGGGAGGAGAATAAATTTAAATACAGGATTCTGGTAATAAAAAGAAGTCTTAGAGTTAACAAAAATTTACCATGGACTCATTAGGAAACAAAATGTATTTATGTTTGTATCTTATTACCTGAAAAAAGTTCTCCACAGAATATATTTTCTTCAATGCTTTATTCTCTCAAAGAATTTAAAGTAAAGGAAAACATATTTTTCTTTTTTGGAGGGGGAGGGCAGAGTAATTGGGGTTAAGTGACTTGCCCAAGGTCACATGGTTAGTAAGTATTAAGTGGCTGAGGCTGGATTTGAACTAAGGTCCTCCTGACTCCAGGGCCAGTGCTCTATTCACTTTGTCACCTAGCCACCCCAAAAACAGATTTTAAAGTATGATTTGTCTTTTTTTTAATCTCAAAAAATCAAATAGCCAAAAGACTAAAAGGAAAGAGGATGGGAAAATGTGGACTATGTCGACTGCATTTACAAAGCCTAATGAAGGATGAAATGAGAGCACAGAACAGGTTTTACATTAAGAGTAGGAAAAAGAATACACTATCAATAACTGAAAACATAGCACCAATCTGTTAAATCTGTCAAGAAAAAGACTGGACATGTTTCTAATTTATTCCCATATACTTTAATGTGAAGTTTATCATGTTCTAGATAATTGCAGCAAAATAAAACTCTTTGTCTCTGAAGTTGGATGTGTTTCTCTCTCTTATAAAATAGTACAGGTCAACAAATTCAACAATTCAACAAATGCCTACTGATTTGAAAAAACAGACAGTGAAAGTCATCCTGGTTGCCTGGTGATTTGAAAAAGCTTAGCCAGAAACACATAGCTACAATCAGGATAATCAGCTGTGAAGCATTTGTCTGCTGCAAACCCTCTGAACTTACATGTTTGAATAAGTCAATGCCTTTATCTACCTCTGATGCTCGCAAGAAGTGATCTTCCTGGATTTAAGGCTGAGATTCTTGGTATAAAAACAAATCTCAGTTAAAAAAACAAAAACAAAACTAAACAAAAATCTCTGACTTTAATGAATTCCTTTCTGAAGTTAAATATTAAAATACTTTCCTTTGTATTGGATTAATTTAACCTCTAGAGGTAAAATGGCAAGATACACTAGTAAATATAGACTCAATTTTGGCATCTTTAATAAATATTCAAATGAACAGTTAAACTAAGTTCACCATACTATTTTATTCTTAGCTACTATGATCAAAGCAAAAATACAAATGAACACAAGACTAACCTAAGATTCGCCTCTGAAAAGTATTTTGTCAAGTAATTTTCATGCTGAAAAGGCAGAGAATCAATTTTGAATTTAATAATTTAATGTTCAGAGTTAAATAACACAGACAAATGTATGAAACATAAAAACCTAACTGTGCTGTTATTCCAAGTCAGTAGACATATGAACATGTAACTTTTACCTTTAGATAAAAGGTCAATTATACCATAGGAGACTATTACAATTAAAAGCAACCAGGTTTAATCATCTGTTTTTCTCCTAGAACAACCTCTACAATATAAAAGTATGTATGTTCCCTATTCCACCTATGTTATTACATCAGAAAGGTTATAAGGAATTAGTATTAAGAATTAGAATAGAAATTCAAGAGTACCTTCTCTTCTGTGCCCCCTCAATTCATTTTACAAAGCCAGAGCATAAAGCTCCTAAATGTTTACTGGTATTCCTCAATTCAGCTTTGACACTTTTAAAATATCATTATGAGACCATGCAAAATTTGATAATCAGCTGTTTCCATTTAGTTATATTTGTTTTTAAGACAATTATACCCCATCATTTCACTAAAATTTAATGACTAAAAATTTAATGGATTAAAGATTACTTAATTTTAACTGGAAAATATGATAAAATCTGAAAAACCTTAATAATTTGTCTAGTTTATAATTAGTCTTCATTAAAATCCAAATGATGCCTCATCATGTGATTGGGGTGAGTAGGTTCTGAAAAGTTATGCCAGCAGAGCTCAGATCCTAAGCTCTGGCAAATCCTGCATCCAAGGTGGAAAGGTTTCAAGTATAGGAAGGATAAGAAACTAGAATGTCCCTTAAGAATGGCTCCTCACCAGATTGACTGAAGAGTGATTAATTTTTTGGTTACAACAATTCTGCAAGACTGTTTATCAAATTGCAGTGGAGTTGTAATCTGCAAGAGAATCCACACTGAAAAAGCTATGGATCCCTAAAGTATTTAAATATTATAATTGTAATCTATTAGAAGAAACATTGCAATGGATGTATACTCTACCCTAAAACAGTAGATCCTAAGTGTTTATCACATGACATTCCTCCCTCAAAATACACACATGACCCTTTCAGTACTTCTGAACACCAGTGTACATAGCACATCTATAAGAGTTTGGTAGGCACGTAAACAGAAATTTGGGTTTTCTCTAGGATCTTACAATCTAGTTGATAAGGTAAAAAAAAAAAAAACCAAAAAATTATAAAGTAGCTACCAGCAACTGTAAAATTATCTTATTCTTATTATTAACTAACTGAATAAAAGTGTTATGGCTAGAGCATGTAAGGGAATCTGTTTTACATATTAAGAGCTGCAAAAGATTGCAAGGGCCATCTAGTCTCACCAGCACAAAACTCCTCTCTTTCTAAAATATCCTCAATAGATGGTCATCTATCCTCTGCTTGAAGACCTCTATGCAGCAAGGGGGCTGGGAGGGTGTGGGAAGTGAAGGAGAGAAGATTTTACTACCTACCCCCACAAACAGCCCATCCTACTTTTGGACAGCTCTAATTGCTGATACACTTTTTTCTGACATCAAGCCAAGATCCTCTTTAAACAATCACCTGATTGCTTCCAGTTCTGCCCTCCAAGGCTAAGCAGAAAAGTCTAATCCCTCTTCCACACAACAACTATAATAATAATCAGGTTATCATCTGAATTCCCTTCTAAGACTGGAAGAATGGGAAAGAGATTTTAGTAGAGAAAAAAAAAGGAACAAAAAAGAATGCCAACAGTGTTTGTGAAATCTGGGATCTAAGTGAAGAGCTCTTATCGACAAGTCACACCCTACTTCTAGACTTTCAGGAACCCTTGGGTAGTGTGACCACTAGAACTGACAAAAGAACAAATGAGAGTAACCTTTTTGGCTCCAAATTCAACTAGTAGGGTTAAGAGGAGAAAATCAAGTAGAAAAGGTAGAACCTTTGATAAAGAAAGAGAAGGAAATATGTTATATATATACACCTGGAAAATAGCCAACATCAATTGCCTCGGGGACAACATAGCAGCACCAGTGTCACCCTGATATAGAGTCATTTCCCTATACTCTTACACATAGGTCTTTAATCAGTCCCACTACACCCCCACCCACTTTCCCCCAGTGCTGTGTAGGAACTGAAAGTACATTCTCAGCACCTGCTATTTGGAAACAATCTATTCAGCTGACAGGAAAAAATGAGCACAGTAAAAGGAAAACAAATAATTTGAAATTAGAGAACGCAAACAAGGAACTTTCCTCTATACATAAGGATTCAATATTGGCCTTTTGGCACTGGCATTTAATCGACATAGAAGAAAACCAAGAATTCACCTTCTATGAACAAAGAAATTCCTCTACAAAGTACCTGAAACCTCAACAGTTTATATCATGTTCATATAAATTGTCTTTCATTTCAGTTTGTAATTTATCCTTACAATCTCCTGAAATTAGAAGCCTTTGATGAAATTTCAAGAACCATGACTATGAAAAATTCTGACCAGTAAAATCATAAGATCAAATTTTTTATTATCTTTCCTAAGCAACCATCAGCCCATACATCAGGTATATATCATAAAGTAGGTGCTTGATAAATGTCATTGATTTAACTTTATAGAGTGATTAGGTAAAAGGTGATGTTGGGTAGAGTAGATTATAACTGACTGGTTCTCTGCTCCACAGTTCAGCTCAAAATTCTGAGTCCAAATGAATATAGGCCTAGTAGCCCACTTGGTACCTTCTATATGCAAGGTATTGCAAATACAAAAATAAGCAAAAGACTACATATCCTCTACTTTCATGTAATTCATCTTATTGGAAGATAACTATTAACACGAGTTAGAATGTGATGATTTGATAGCAGCGAAACAAAAATAGCAAAAAGATTTAAGGATGGAAAGAATGCCTTCTGGCTAGAGAGTAGCAAGGTTTTACATATAAGAGATGAGAGGGCTTAATGGAGTAAGTTGTACACAATGGCACAGGGAAGGATATAAGCAAACATGATATCAGAAGACAGAAAAGATTGAATCAAATTTGTTTAGAACACAGAATACACAAAGAGAGGTACAGTAAAATAAACCTAGAAAGATAGGGTAAATCCTCATTGTAAAATTATCTGAATGCCAGTCTAAGTTCCATGAGCAATGGAAAATTCTTGAAGATTTTTGAGCAGGAAAATGAACTGATCAGATTTGTGCATTAGAATTACTTTGACAGGGGTGGCCAGGTAGCACAGCAAGTAAGAGCACCGGCTCCAGTGTTGGGATGACCTGGGGATCAAATCTGGGCTCAGATACTTAGCATTGAGCAAGTTACTTAACCCCGACTGCTTAAAAAAAAAAAAAGAATTACTTTGACAGCAGTGTGAAAGGCACATTAGAGAAAGGAAAGACTGAAGGTAGACATATCAGTTAGAGGGCTACTATATCTAGGCAAAGGCGTTTAAACTTGGGTGGGGGGAGGAAGAGACAGATACAGAAGTATTGAGGAGACAAAAACAGGATTTGGCAAAGATTAAATGGGGGGCAGGGTGGTAAGAGAGAGGAAGTATCAAAGATGGCTTTGAGGTTTTAAGTCCAAGTGACTGGGAAGTGGTGATGTCACTAACAGAAATAAGAAAATTAGAATGTGAAGGGAGCAAGTTGAAGGAAGCAGATTAATTTAACTTTGAACAAGCTGAGTGTAAGGGTTTATAATAGAAAGGAAAAAAATCCTGAATCTTGGAGTGAGAAGACTTAGATTGAAAATCCTGCTTCCAACAGGTTCTATGCATCTTTGGGCAAGTTATTTCACTTCTCAGGTTCTCAGTTTCCTTATCTATAAAATGAAAGGAGTGAGTTGGATGGCCTTGGCAGACCCTTCTGGCTTTGAATTTTAAATCCTAGAAATGCTCCATAGGTAGCAGAAAGCTATTTGCAACAACTACAAAAATGCATATGAAAAGAACAATAATAGCCATAACAAGAAAAACTGAATGCTATGAAATTATAATGACCAAGTATAGCCCAAAAGAAAGGAGTATACTCTCTCTCCTCCTTCTTTGTAAAGATGAAGGAATACAGGGGTGAACACAGCTTGCACTGAGACTTGATTAAAGTATTGGTTACTTTTGCTGAACTGATTTTTCTTCTCTCCTTTCTTCATTAGAATAGTTCTCTGAGAGAAAAGGAAAGGAGGGATAAATTGGGAAATGAAGGTGATACAAAAACAAAAGATTATCAATTATTAAAAGAAAAACCACAGATGTCTCAGTCTCAGATTCAAGAATAAGCCAACAAAAAATTATGCATACACACACACATAATGGGACTAAAGCTCAGTAAAGAAGTATAGAATTTGGTCACATCCGAAGTCATAGATTAGCACACCAATGGGGAAAGGCCAAGGACCAGACTTTAATGAGTACATACACTTAAAAGGAAGAAGATGAACCAATGAAAAAGACAGAGAAGAAAGAGGAAGAGAACCCAGGAGAATCACACAGACTAAAGGGAGAAGAAATCATCAAGGTAAGAATGAAAGTGTTAAATGCTGCTGAAAGGTCAAAAAAAAAATGAAGACAGAAAAGGCTACTGGATTCAACTAATAGGAGACTGCCAATAACTTTATAAAGAATAGTTTAACAGGATGGAAGAACTCAAATCTAGAGTTGTTCCAGGAAGTCTAACCTAATTTTGTGTCATTTCTCAATTCCTAAAAGAAAAAAAACAATTTTTAGTTTGTTCTACATTTGGGTCTGCTACGGAGCCTATTTTAATATAACAGCTATGGGACCATCCAGAAGCCACCTTATGGGGGATTAGGGAAGGAAATTCAAATTTCTCCAGCTCCCTAGGGATCTTCCAAGCCTGGATTCAGAATCAGTCTGACTAAGAGCAATTGCCTTCATTCTTATACATCCCAAGTGGAGCCAGTATATACTAGCCTTTTGGGAGAGACAGGGAGTAGGCACATTCTCCTCACAGACTCAAAGATTGTCTAATCCTCTCAGACAGATAAGAATGCTGAAGCCTTGAGAGGTGAAATGATTTGACTAAGGTCACACAACTAGTCTGGTGAAAAAGCTAGGAACACAGGTCTTCCAGATATGGGCCAGGATTAATTCCACTAAACCATGGTTATCTCTTCTAAAAAGACATTTATGGAGCAGTACAGTCCACCATATAAGAGAATATAAAGATGTCATATTGCACAGGAAAAAACAATCAAGATTATTCTCTGAGGTAGCTGGTAAGAAACAGTAGACACAAGTGCTATCTTTTCAATTCCAGTTAGCAACTAATAACTCCAAGGCCTTCCATATTTCATCAAATAGGATCACCCAACATTTACTAGCAGATCATACAGATGCTGATTTCAACACGTACACATACAATTCCAGCTGTTTTATGTCCCAAACATCTTTAAAAAGCTAAAGTCACAAAAACAATAAAAGTGAAATGACTAAAATGAATCCAGTTATTTTTAAATAATTAAAAGAAAAACTATATACTTTTTACTAATTGCTCCCTGAGAAAAGAGAGTAATTATCTTCTTCATTCAGCTGTTTTAGAGAGTTATGAGTCAAGAGGCAACCATCTTCATTCATTTTTGGAGTTAAGCCACAAGATTACTAACAAACTGCTATTCAACTGAGACTAGAATATGTGGCTATGCAGTAATGGCACTATGACTTCATATTCAAATTATCTACTGAAATGACGAACAATATGTGAATCTTTTACTTTTGTACTTTGAGAAAGAAAAAAGCTAACACATCTTGATTAATCTTTTTTAATATCAAACACATTTCTATAAAAAGTTTATTTAGTTCTTTGAAAACACTATATGCATGCTCTTGGGAAAATGTCAAACAGCACTGTTTTTCTTTTTTTTTTTTTTTTAAAGCAATTGGGGTTAAGTAACTTGCTCAAGGTTACACAGCCAGGTATTTCTGGGTGGATGCTAAGTGTCTGAGCCCAGATTCGATCCCCTGGTCATCCTGACACTGGGGCCGGTGTTCTTACTTGCTGTGCTACCTGGCCGCCCCCAGCACTGTTTTTCTTAACTAGAGTACCACTCTTTTAAGAGTGTCAAAGAAAAATTATACACTTGCTTTGGGATACATAGATCATCTAGGTTAACAAAGTGCTTCTGACTCATAACTGTGGTCACCACATGTAACTTTTCAGAAACTTTCTGGATAAGCAGAATTCAAGTTCTTTGATTATCAGTGCTGAATATGCAACAAGCAGAATCTAGACAGTAATCCAGAATGTCAGATAATCATGTTCAAGCCTTGAGAATAGGTTTTCATAAAGAAATCTATCAGTTTGCATAAATAAAACCAAAGCCCAAAAGAGATTTTTGTCATCTAAAATATGTTGGTTTTAAGAAGCTAATAGTACCGAGTAAACAAACATGTAATCTACTGTAATCAGTAATCACTTTATAAATGTTTGAAGTATGCCTGTTCTGATATTTTCTGTGCCTTTAAAAAATTACTACTCTAAAAAGTAAAGATTTATGTCACTCTAAATTCTAGTACCAGTGCTATTTGTTGCAAACTATTTAAATTATATATCAAGGAGTTAAATTTCACAAGAACTTAAAAAAAAAAACCTGTTCTCAAAATTTTGTTTCTTCCTTTTTCAAAGGAACACCTATAGAATTTGAACCTAACTTTTTCAAAACTAAGAAAAACTAAGTTGTGAGGACCACCCCAAAGTTCAATCTTACATCTAGACTGAGAGGAACATTGGGAAAAATAGATCATTTTAGCCATAATCACACAGGACTAAAAAAGCCAAAAACACTTTTTCAACAGGCTATGTTTCCGCATAATTTATGTTCTTCCTCTTAAGAAAATTTCATGAGTTTCTTTCAGTCACAGTAGAGAGAGGCAAGTTCCTAATAACACCCAAGCCACAAGACTACAGTTCAGATAAGCAGAAGTAAAAATTACATAGTAAACTTAAAAAAACTCAAATGACCAAACACTAAACTTTAAAATCCCCCCGTTTAAAGGTGACACACTGTTCTATACACCCACAGCTGTAAAAGTAAATTATATATCTAAAAGGGCAAAGCTGCTATAGTCAATTGTGTAAACAATATAATTAACATGTGCCAGGTGGAAAGTAAATCCTAGTGTAAATAGTGGGGCTCAAAATGAGTTGCAAACATGTAGAAGCTTATTTTTAAACTGTCAGCAAGTTTCTTTTCTGCAATTACAGTATATTATGGGGTAATTGTTTCCCAAGTTTCTTTTAAGAAAATAAAAATCTGACTTCTGCAAGAGCAAGCTAACTACCTTATTATTTACCCTTCAAGATGACTATTTTCTTAAAGGGATAAAAACACACAGCCAATACTCTTTTATCAAGGTCCGGCAAGTATTCTAACCTTCATAAAATCTGGGAACAAATAATTTCTCAAGTGGAAAGGTTCTCCTTGCTACTCACAACTTCAGTACCATGGAAAAGCAGAGTTTCTAACTATAATATGAGATGGTGCTTACTTGATGCTTTTGCACAATTCAGTTCGATTTCAATCTTCAAAGCTGGGCCACTAAAATCTCTTTCTAAGGCACTCATGAAAAATGTTTCCACTTTGACTAGTACAATCAATTTATTCAATCACACAGCTTTGATTTCACTTAGAGAAATTGTTGATGTCAAATACATGTATACCACCATTAAGAAATAGAATAAAGGCTTGTCAATTGACTGAAGCAATCAAGGCAATTTAAAAAAACAACATATCATACCAGCTTCAAAGTGATAAACATTTCATTCAGCAGTTATCTCCATCTATCAGATTAAATAGGAGATTAAATATACAGTGAAAATGAAAAAACAAGCAATGCTTCTTTGGATCTCTGGGTAAGAAAGGTTGGTGGGCTAGAGGAGGGACTGGCACTCAGCATCAACCCTTACCTTGAGGATGTCACCCCTTTTGAAGCTCAACTCATCATCTGCAGTGGCTTTGAAGTCGTATTTGGCTATGGCTTCCATGCTGAGAGCTGCTAAATGCTCAGCAGCCTGGGGCAGGAGGGAATGGAGACCTCCCTGCTGCAACAGCCCTACTATCTGGTCTCAGACTCTCCTTCCTCCCTGAGATCTGATTAGCTGGAACTGCTTGTAGAGGAGATGTAAGATTCTGCCCTGAAAGAAGGATAAAACATAACAAGTTAGAGTCAAGAGTGGCCCCCATCAATGGTAGCCCCAACCTAACAATATACCAGACTATATTGAGCCTTCAAATCCCCTGGCTCAGCCCTCCAGACTTAAGCTCCCATTCCCCCTCTTCTTTCTCTTTTTAGCCTCAGCCCTAGGGCCCCAACTGACAATAAACTGGCCAATGGCAGCATCTGTTAGAGCTACCCCATTCCAGACTTGCTTCTTCTTTACTGGCTAGGTATGTACAAACCTTGATCAAGTCTTCCCCCCTCCTTATCCCACTTCCCACCTAAAATTTAGAATATGAAAAGTTTCCCATGAGAGAAGAGAAAGCAATCCCCAACTTATGTCTGTTCTCCAAAACCAATCCTTCCTCCATTCCAACTAGCTATGAGACCTCATGGGAACCTGAGGTTGGCTGGGTACCATTTCTCAACACCCAAATCCAAGAATAAGTTTCAGACTTATTTCAAGCATTTCGCTTTTCTTACTCCACTCCCATTCCCTCGCAAGAAGGGGCTAAACCTATTTTCAAAGGCTAGAAAGTAAAGAAAGAAGAACAAATAAGGAGTTTACCCTAAATAAGTTTAAAAGAAAAGGTACTTCAAGAGACTGCTTTCCTGGTACCAATTCTCACCTATAGCCAGAACAGCCATCCCACTTCTCCCACAGCAGAGATCCAAGGAATTATGACCAAAGCTCAACGCTTCTTTGCCTGCAGAGACAGGTGCCCCCTTAACAAAAAGAGGTACCCACAGAGACTGGGGTCCTTCTCTCAAAAAAAAAAATCACCTGGTTTAGACGTGAAAGGGACCCAAGAGACCATTAATTGCAAACCCCTCACTTTGGAGCTGATAAAGCAGGGACCTAGAAAGGTTAAGTGACTTGCATAATACTGGAGAGTTAATAAGAGGCAGGTATGCAATTCCAATTCAGGTTCTTTGACTCTGACTACCATGCTCTTTCCACTACATCTACTACAAGGTACCTCTTACCTCCCATCTTGAGAAAATCAGCTAGGGATCAACATCCTGAAAGAAAACAACATATGGGTAGCACAGCGAGTGAGAGCACTGGCTCCAGTGTCAGGATGACCTGGAGATCGAATCCCGGGCTCAGACACTTAGCACCCACACAGAAACACCTGGCCGTGTAACCTTGAGCAAGTTACTTAACCCGATTGCTTAAAAAAAAAAAAAAGAAAACAACATAGTCCTTGGCAAGAATGAATCATGTCTAGGGGCAGCTAGGTGGCACAGTTAATATAGCATCAGCACTGGAGTCAAGGACTTGAGTTCAAATCCAGCCTCAAACACGTGACACTTACTAGTTGTATGATCACAGGCAAGTCACTTAACTCTGACTGTCTTGCCAAAAAAAAAAAAAAAAAGAGAAAAAGAATGAATCATGTCTAACTAACCTGATGGACTAAAATCCAAATTCAAGTCTAACAACTATTTAAGTGCCTACTATATACTGTGCTAACTACTAGGGAAGATAAAGGTTAGGTAAGACACAAAAGATAAGATTCCTGCCCCATGGAGCTTCCATTCTACAAGGGAGCTATGCCATGGATAATGCCAAATAATACACGGGTGTCTCATATAAGAAGCATAAAGTAACATAAGGAGAGGGATGGAGAGAAGAGACCAAGGAAGGCTTTATGAAAGAGGTACTGATTGAATTGGGCAGGAAATTAAAGTAGGGAAGAGTCTAGGAACAGGCAAAAAAAACTGCAAAAGCAAACATATGGGGGTAGAAAGAACAGGATGAGGGGAAGACTATTAAAAGCCTTTCTAAATACTTACTATCTGACTCACAGAGTAGTTGCAAAGAAAGCAATTTGCAAACTTTAAAGTTATAAAAATGTGTTTTTGAAGATTAGTTTGAACTTAAAAGACACTAGGAAGCTACTGAAAGATGTTTAGAAGAGTGACATGATTGTAGATATGTAACATTAACTACCAGCAATGAGGTGGATGAAAATTAAAAAGGGAAGACCTATTGGGCTACTACAGTTGGGCTTATACAGAGATGGCAGCAGTGGGATTAGGAAGGAAGGAGGTGAGAGATATCATCAAATTAGAAGAGAAGACTGAGTGATGCTTTGGCCATTAAAGATGAGGGAAGTGTGTGAAAGGTAAGGTTTCAAACCTGGAGTACTGGGTAAGTGGTGCTGCCACTGACATTCAAAATGGATTTTCTTTCAAAATTGGAGGTTCCAGGCATCTGGAGGAATAAATTTGGAAGAAGGCCAAGCATCAGATCCTCACACAAGATTGTCCCAATAGAAAGATTTTTTTCCCCAGAGCAAGGAGACATAAAATAGTTGTTATAATCAGCAGTTAAACAAGTGACTTAGTTCTTTTGCCACAGCAAGTATAGAAAGGCCTTTACAATATCACCTCTAAGGAGAAAGTGAATCTCATCTAAGTTAATACACCATAAAAACTTAGCTTTTGTGAGATCAGGGGAGAATATCAGCTTACTTTTTACACCATAATTCTCATTCTTGCTCAGTCACTATGCTCATAACAAAGAAAAAAATAGCACTTGGCATTGCCACAATTATAGAATAGGGACAGATATTTATAGTGACACCTAGATCAGATAACAAGCACCCCAGAGAGCTCTCAGGAGGGGCACAGATGATTATTATTCTTTTGTTCTCCTACAAGTTAGCAATTAGAACATTATTCTGACTGACAGTTGCAATTGGCCTAGTCCTGCCAAAGGGGAATATTAACACAGGGTTAAGGTTGGGCCACAGAGTTTACAAATGGAAGAAGTTATCAGGAAGGCCTGAGTCAACTTGAAATAAAAATTTGGGTGTTCTAAAGACCTTTTGCTGCATGTAATAAAGAAATTTTTATAAAAGCAGGGACATGACAAAGATGTAGCCTGTGAAGTGAGGAACTATGCTGAATTGGGATTAAAAAGCAAGAATACTAAAAGGCTAATATTAGGAAAATCTGCTCAATTAAAAGCTTTTTTTTTTTTGGTTCCAGGTTAAAATCCTAAGGCCCTAGGAAACAGGTATTATTTTGGAGAAAACAACCAGTGATATAACTGCACAAAGTAAACAGAGCAACGGGCTTATATACCTCTTCCAGACACCTGCCAATTTACTCCAATGACCTCAAGAATATTTCCAACACTGAGTTGGGAGGGCAATCTCTAATTCAAGACTACATTACATATGCCAAGCTAACCAACCCTAATTGATTCATCAAAGAATGTTCCAGCTGGAAGGAACCTCAAAGAGTTTGACTGACCTCTTCATCTTAGAAATGACAACTTTTGTGAGATCAGGGGAGATTAATAAAGTGATTTACCCAAAGTGATACTAGTTAGCAACAGAGCTGGGCCTAGTACCTGAGAATCCTGGTTCCTAGTCCAGCATTCGATCTATTCCTGACCTAACAATGGGCCTGTATTTTTATGGGCATGCTACAATGTTATCCATATTTAATAAAAGTATTTCAAGACTCAAGACAACAATAATCTCTCAACGTTTATATGGTGCTTTGAGGTTGGCAAAGCACTCTGTACACCATGAAATTGTTCTTATTGCTTTCTGACACTGATTTTGGTTCTGATTACCTACTCTGAATTACCTGAAGTTTTTAGCAGACTCTAAAATCCACAAATCGGACCAGCAACTTACTGTGTAAAACATGGTTTGATTGATATAAAAACAAGATGTCAAACCCAATTAACATTAACGTTGATGTGCCAAAGAAAAATTTACATACCATATATGAAATTTAGAGAAGTGTCCTGGGTGTGGTACTTACATTAAGTTTAGTGAAGGTTATTAGAACATTCACTATAAACAACATGATACCACATTTGTCTAATGTAAGCCAATTTTCCTTGGCTAAAAAGATTCAAAAGGGTGTGTCCTTCTGAAGATGAGAAGGAAAATTCCACCCCCAATTAAACAAAAAGAAAATTTAAAATAACTAAACAGATGCAATCTGAAATCTAAGACTTAGAATCTAAACAGACTTTAATAAGAAATGTTTTCCTTAACTGTAATATCTCTAATATCATCATCCCATTCTCTTGGGAAATGGATATAACACATAAGACTAACTTCTAAGCTCTTAACAATTACATTAAACATACTTCTGAAATTGATCTTTCCTATACCACAGTAAACAATAACATTTTATTACTTTTATTCATGTACAACTACATGATTTATACAATTAATGTTTTCAAAAGAAATTCACACAATTTTTTTTTTTTGCTTAATTTTTCCTTCTTTCATTCCCTTCTTTTGCAAATTCAAAAGAAAGGAAATCCCTAAAGCTTGATCTGGTCCAATTCACTATGAGTAAGTATCCTATAAGTATCCAAGAGTCAACTTGTTCCTTATCTGAGTGTTTCTGGTTCCTTGATGAAGCCTAAAAAGCACTTTTAGTGGACTTAAAAAAAACCCACTTACATCACTGTAGTAACTAGGTCAAATGAATATTTAAATATACAAAAATTAATCACACATAATAATGAAAAATCACCAAGTAGGTTTCAAAATATTATTTTCAAATATAGAGGGACTGTAAATTCCAAATAATGAAGCTGGTTTCCACAAGAGAGTTTCTAATGACTTTATAATTTATGGCAGTAAAATATGGATGCCTTAACCAGATTTTTAAATTCCCACTTTAATTTAGTACTGCAAGTATTACATGACAAAAAAATATGCACATCTTCATATCAGTTGTCACAAATAAGAAGTACTAAAGCAGCTATAAGAAAAAAAGAGGAATCTCATGTGGCCTATGCAGAAGCCCATTACTAGAAAATTATGATGAATTAAATGAATAATATTAAATTTGCCCCACAGGAAAATCAGACCTCTACTCTGAATTGTTTTATCTCTCCCAAGTTAATAGCTTTCTTCTTTCCCTATATGTGCCCTAAAACCAAAAAAAGCGATGGGTAGGAATTCTATTTCATAGCTCAATTAGTATAATATTGCTGCTTGGTTATCTAAAGAAAAGAGAAAAGAAACAATGAAAGGGACATACAAGTACTCCTAACCAGACTGGGATTAGCCATAAGAGTAGTGGTGACCTAAGGTGTAAAGGGAGGAAAGAGGTTGCAATGACTGCTTTAACATTATTTTTAATAAATCCCTTTTTATTGATGTCTTTTGTTTTTAGATAACATTCATTTCTAAATGTATTTTTCTACTCTTCCCCTACCCTGAGTGCCTTGTTTTAAAATATATATAAAGAAGAAAAATTAAAACAAAAATCCATCCACCTAACAGTATATGCATTATTCCATACCCATAAACAGTACCACTTCAACCTCTCTCATGAAAAGGAAGGAGGTGAAATCCAGAAATTTTTAATAGAATTAAGAAGACCTGTCTCCTAGGAAGGTAGGCATTTTGTTGTAAGTCAAGATACATGTGTTAACAGAATAATGGAGTACACACTAACCACAACCATAAAAGAAATGAATGAGAATGATTGGACAAAGAATCCTGATAAAGACAGAGGAAGCAATTGAAAAATTATGATACTTTATATCCATGAAATTAATTTAAATATAGTTACAATTGCTAACCAAAAATACAAGTATTACAATATAATCTTAAAGCATCAGATGGATCACAATACACAATTTTTAGACCTTTACCAGAAACCAAAAGTGCTTTGTCCTGGTAAACACAAATCATTAGATCTTAAGATTTGAATACTACAGCCCCAAAGAAAAAGCTCATGTTTCTCCAGGAAGTAGCTTCCTCAATTATTTTTTATATATAGATTTTTTTTTGTCTAGGACTAACTAGAGGATTCTCAAGGACTAGACAAAGAAAATAATGATAATATGAACAGAGAGGACCTAATCCTAGTAAATAAATGAACATAACTACCAAGGGGCACACTTTAATTGATTCACCACTAGCCTAAAGAAGTTATTTTCTGCTAAGGTTATCTTGTTTTAATATGTGAATTTACAATTGAAGTGGGCCCAAAAGAATCTCAAGTCCCTTATTCAAGCCTTCATTTTTAAAAATTCACAGATGAACCAGTCTAAATCCATCTCACTCAGAAGAAACCCTACAATAATCTAATCCTTAATATAATGGTGTCTAACATAGGCAAAGAGAAAGGCCCCTACAGAGTACAGCAAACACAAAGGCCCATCCTAGAGAGAAAGAGATTAGAAGAAAATCAATACAAATGACATGAGAGAACTACACTTATGACCTACGGCAGTGTCAATTACTTAGGGATGAATTCAATCCTTTGAGTCCACTAAATCCCCAGAGAGGAGCCAGTCTCACATGCATCTCTGGCAACCCTTCTGGCTGAATGAAAGAATATATTGGAATGTATATAGCATCTGGCTTGGTCCTTCTCAAACTGAAAGGCAGTTACTGCTACACTGAGTAGGTGGAAGAATAGGAACAACAAAGTTAAAATTTGACCTTTTTTCTAAAGGAAAAAAAAAAACTCCAGAAAACTAATGATGTACATAAACAAAATGAAATATGTTAATGGTGAAATGTTTATATATATTGGGTACTGAACAGAAATGAGTTAAAGATCAGAAGATAACCAAAATTATTTACATGATACATGTGTTAGGGAGGGGTCAGCCAGTAAAGGATATGTCTGGAAAGGCGGTACTCTTAAAGACTGAAATACCAAAATCCAGAAATTCTTTTTCTAACATACCTAGTCAATTCTTTTCAATTTAAGACTAAATAGTACCTGAAACTAAGCTCAAAATATTCCATAGTTTCTTCTTCAAACTGAATTTCGTATTACTACCATATATGAAGATGCCCAGAATTATTTTCTAAACAGGCCGTGGTTTAAATCAGTTTTATATTAGAAGCTTTTCAAATAAAATTTCTAATTTTATTCTACCCACATGCCCAACTTCCTTGCTTCAATCACACCAAATACTTTCTCCCCGCCCCCCTCTCCTCCCCCCGCCCCCCTCCCCCGTGATGCTAGTTTTAAAAAAGAAAGTCACCGAAAGAAAGAACCAAATGCAATTCAAATGGTTTCCCTATCCTCTCTTCCTAGAAAGAATGCTGGTTTCGTGGCGAGTTCTCCGAAGTTTAGGAAAAATTTAAAAAATCAAAATCTTTCCTGACACCAGACAGCAGCTGACAGAGAAATGAGTGTCGAGCCTGTCAGAGAAGGGACATCCCCACCACCCTGGCAGTCTCTTCTGAATCCCCCGCTTCCTGCATTAAGGCTGACACAGAGAATTATTAGTCATTTGTCTTAGTAGTTACGAGAATACAGTAAAGGATTTCTGCTTCTCCCTGGCCTTGGTCTCCAAACGCTCAAGCCAAAGACAGACACAAAATGAAATCAAGAGTCCCCCAGCAGGGGAGCTGCACAAGCCTCTTCTCTGGGGGGTCCCAGCATGGGAGAAAGAAGGCGTTGGAGGGGAAGTCCCCAAGGACTAGATGGGGGATGGCTCTCAGTGGGTCACTCAGAATAGAGCCCCCGGGAGGGGGGCCCGGAGGGAGATGTCAGTGCAGGTAGAGACGGCTGGCCCCCCAGTCGGGTGGGTGGGGTGAAGGAACTGAGGCACCGGCTCTTCCTACCTCACACAAGAGGTGCCACAGCCCCGCAGCCCAAGGCGGCCCCCAAACTCAGTACCCGGCCTCCCCCTCAGGGCCGCCTCCCCGAGGAAAGGGAAGAAAAAGGAGTGGGGGGTGGGGAAAGAGCTGGGCCCTGCCCTAGCTTCCCCGCCCGCCGCCCCGCACTCACAGTGGCCCCGAGCTCCCGCTCTCCGCCCCGCCGGCCCGTCAACCCGTAGCGAGCGGCTGCCTAGATCCCGGCGCTCCACACAGAGCAGCGCCCGCCGCCGCCGCCGCCCGGTAGCCGCAGCACCAGAGCCGCCTCGCTTCCGCTCCTCCGCTGTACTCCCGCGAGAACTTCCTCTCCTCCGTAGGCCCGGCCAGGCCCCGCCCCCCGGGAGACTTCCCTCTTCCTCTCCTTCTCCCCCTCCCCCCGCCACCCAGTAAAAGGGGCCCCAGAGCGCAAGCGTTCATTCCCCGGCCCTGCCCCGCAGGTGGGGAAACCTTCTCGGAGTCTCCCTCTACGCAGGCGCAGACGCAGACGCTGGCCCCGGCCCGCCTCCTAGCAGGTGTCAAGGGGCAGGCAGGCAAGCGTCCACCCTTCCCCCACCTTCTAAAGGAAGCTGTAACTGTTTTCAGAACCCAAGCAAAGACGCCACCTCCTGCCCTCAAGACTTCCCTCTCGCCTTCTCGAAATGGTTTGTAACTCTTTCCTGCCCTTGTTTTCCCCGCCCCTTTTCCTGACATCGCACTGCCAAGATAAGGGAAGAAGGCTTGTCTGAACCAAAAAATGTTCATACCAGTATCATTCCTAATAGGGAAAAAAAAAGAACTGGAAATAACCTATGTGTCTAAAGATGTGGGAATGACATAAACTTAATGGAATAATTTTTTTTTTTTTGGAGTGGGGAGGGCAGGGCAATTGGGGTTTTAAGTAACTTGCCCTAGGACACTCGGCTAGTAAGTGTTAAGTATCTGAGACAGATTTGAACTCAGGTCGTCCTGACTCCAGGGCTGGTGCTCTATTCACTGTGCCACCTAGACCGCCCCCATGGAATAATTTTTTTTTTCTTAATGCTGACATATACAAAGTGAGTGAAGGAAAAAGAATCAGAACGAATTGACGATTATGTAAAAGCAAACAGTTAAAAATTATTTAACAAAAATTAATTCAGAAGGAGAAATGGAAACAAAGGCCTTTTTTGTTATATTACTAAAGTATACAACTTTTTAGACAATTTTCAAATAATAGGGTTTACAGTGTTATTTATGTAATTATTACAGTGTAATTTATGTAACTCCTCTCAGGAGTATCCCCCAACTTGCATTCATACTTGAGTTTGGGTCCCCAGAGGATAGCTGGTCCTTTCAAGTTATAGAGTACATACCATGGGTACCTATGTTGTGCCTGGTTTTCCCCACCCCACCCTACCTCAAGTTGGTGAGCAGACTGCCGGGTCAGCTCTCCCCTCCCCCACTGGGCCCTTTCCCCCAGTCAGCTCACCTTCGTAGAAGTGGTTGGGCTTCTGGGTCAGGCGAGGGAGTTTCAAGGTGTGTACTGACCAATCACTGCTTCCGTAAGGCCCCCCATTATAAGCTGAGGTTCTGGCCCATCGGGGCTGTTGCTGGCTGCTACTGCTATTGCTGTACCTGGGACATGGGGCGGTGCCTCCTCAGCCCACCATGTGTCCTGATCAGCCAACATGGCGTTTTAGTAAAAGGTCCATTCTAAAATCATTACTTGGGTCTTTGGCAACAACAACTCAAGAACGTCCACTGGTGTTCTAATTAACAATTAGTTAACAGACACAATTTGACCTAAGTGAAGGCATTTAACTAGGATAACATAATCAAGTCAAAAAGCATTAATTTATTATACTTTATAATCTATGATACTGTGCCAGGCTCTGAGAATACAACTCCAAAACAGTTCCTGCCTGGAAGAAGTTCAAAATCTAATAGGGGAGACAACATGCAAATGACTATCTACAAACAAGATATATATTTGTTTGTAGTTGGTTTGTAGGATGGATTGGAGAAAATCATAGAGGTAAGGCATTAACATTAAGGGGAACCAGGAAAGGCTTCTTACAGAACATAGGATTTTAGTTGAGTTTTGAAGGAATCCAGGAGGCCAAAGAGAAGGAAGAAAATTCTAGGCATGGGAAACAGCCAGTGAAAATATCTAGTCAGAAATATAGTGTCTTATGTGAGGAAGAGCAAAGAGTTCAATTGTTACTAAATTGAAGAAGGAAGTAAAGGATAAAAAACTGGAAAGGCAGGAAGAAGCCTGATTGTGAACTTTATCAATAAAACATTTTCTTAAATAAAGCTGTGGTGTACCCTCTGAAAAATATGCTCAGTGGGATGAGGGAGCCCATATATAGTATGGGGAGGAGTATGGGATGTGTGAGGGCTTGCTAAGCCCTTTTCAGGGCTGCCTATCCTCATACCTTTAGTATCCATATGTCACCCAATTCTCAACTGTGTCTCAAAGAATCTGTAGTGTGTGCAACAGTGACGTCCCAGTAAAACCATCTTGGCACATGGGCTAAACAAGGTTGAGGGTAACCAACAGACCTCAAATCTTTTGGTAAGTTAGGGGGTGTAATGCCAAGCAAAGGCAACTTCCCAAGGTTCAAAATACCAGCATAGCTGCTTTCCATTTTATTTAGTGACAAATTAAGAACAGAGAAAATAAAAAATAGCATAATTCAAAATACAGCATTCACCAAGTGTAATTCAATCAAGTACTACTCCACCCCTGGACATTACATTTATTTAATCAATCACAAAGTCCCTCTTCTAAATACTACTCCACCCCTAGGCAGTACATTCATTTAGTCAACCACAAAGCCCCTCTTCTCAAATGGAGATTAGTTTCCAAATCATAAGTAAAGTACATTCATTTAGTCAATCACAGAGCACAAAAAAGTCAAAAGTTCCCCACCCTTGGATCACAACTGAATCTACCCCAGAGTTATAACAAGCTTAAGCACAGTACTTAATACCCAAAGAGAGGTCTTTTCTTCATCTTGACCTGAAGCAAGTTCTCAGCAATCTTTGTTCCTGGGGAGACAGAGCTTAGCAAGGCCACAAGATACATTGCCAGTGTCTTCATTAATTCATTCTCTGTCTGCAGAACAGTCCTAGGACCCCTGAAAACATTAGCAAAACCCTCTTCCAGGATTTCTGTAAACATACAACAAGAAAATCCTTCTTCAGGGCTTCTGAACCAACAGCAAGGTTCCAGGACCTCTGCAACAACAGCACTGTCCTTCACCAGTGGACAGAATTCACTCTCTGTCTGTAGAACAGTCTCAGGAGCTCTGCACCAACAGCAAGCTTCCATAACCTCTGCAACAACAGCACTGTCCTTCACCAGTGGACAGAATTCACTCTCTGTCTGTAGAACAGTCTCAGGAGCTCTGCACCAACAGCAAGGTTCCAGAACCTCTACAACAACAGGACTGTCTTTCACCAGTGGACAAATCTGGCAAAACAACATCAAAACAGACAGACAAAGTACCAGCATAACAGCCATGTCTCCTCAGTCCTTGGCAGCTCTGGGTGGCAGCTCTCAAAAGTCCTGGGCAATTCAAACTGGCCCTCAGCAATCCTCTCCGTCTTTCTCTGCCTCCAAGATGCTGCTTCCAAAAAATTCTTCTGCCTCTCTCTTTGCTTGTGTCTCTCTAAATTTCCATCACCATCTCCTCCCAGTTCAGCACTCTCTTCACATCAACAAGTCCATCCCACAAGTGGGATTCATAAGCTCTGGGTTTTAACACAATCAATCCAAAAACCAAGCCAATACAGGGGTATCTTGAAATTCCATTACTGTTACAGGGGGATGTCTACCTGAAGCCTGTGAAAACTTCCTTCCCACTCCCCATCCTCATGGAATGGGTAGATGAAAGCAGTTTGTTCCAATTATCATGAAGGTGGCTGAAGCAGGTGAAGTGCTTAGATTTTGGTCATACAGCAAAGATACCAAGGTCACCTACTACATTCCAGGCCATTCCCAGTCATCTTGACTTTTGTCTTGTCACTAGATTTTTATGACTCTGGAAGAAAGAGTGAGACTGATAATTTTGTGCAACTCTGATTCACTTAAATCCAATTCATGTGCAATTCAAGACATCACCTGTGATGTCATTGGTCCTCTTCAAAAATGGACAAGTGAGGCTATGTGTAAAGAAAATATGCAGCAAAAGCAACTTGTGCCGCTGGTACTTAGAGGCTTTAATATCCTTCCTCTACTTGTGGAATCTTCTGGAAGGTCCTCCTGGGATACTGTGTTTCTGCTGGAGATGGGGAGTTGAGCTACTAGAGGTCCCACTTTGTAAAAACTTCTTGAAAGCAGTCTCTCTGTGATTGCCTGAAGTATGTGTGTCTTTTCTCTCAACTATGCCTTGAACTCTCCTGAGCTCACTCTCCAACTGCTGAATAGTAAGAAGACCAGTTTGAATGCACCAAAAGGTATAGGAAATGGAATAATGTATAATAAGGCTAGAAAGAGAGGATGGATCTAGGTTATAAATAACTTTAAATGTCAAACTGAGAAGTTATATTTGATCCTAGACATAATGGGGAGCTAGTGAAATTTATTGAGTAGGAGAGTGGGAAATTGGTACCCACTAAGTTGGCTGAGTCCATAACATAAGGATTGGTTGAAAGAATTCATTAACACATGCAGGTTGGTTTACAGATTTCCCTTCGCCAGGAGAGTCAACACTCTTCTGAGCAGAAACATTTCTAATGGAGACAAGGTGGGGCTAAATCTAACTGAACCAGTGCTGCATACTTGTTGAATATCCCTTCCATGCTACTGTTCATTGTATTTCCTTTTTGTTAAATGCTAGATGGTATACAATTGACTTACTTCTTTCTATTTCAAATCTGAACCATAAGAACAGACTGAATCTGGGAAATTGTAATCAGGGGAATATGAAATTGGTTATTTAATCATTTGGATATATGAGTTTGAGTGTCTATGGGTCATTCAGTTTGGAATGCTTGATTTGGGAATATCACTCAGGAGAGAGACTGAATCTGAAACTTTCCTAAGAAAATTGTAGAACAGATCATTAAGGAGATGGTAGGTGAATAGCTAGAAAAGGAAGAAGTGATTTTGTATGAAGAGTGAACATGGGTTCATCAAGAACAAGTCATGTTATACTAACCATATTTAAAATATTGATAGCATTACTATACTGGTAGATGAGAGCACTGTTGTAGATATAATTTACCAAAATTTTTATGAAACTTTTGATTAAAAAAAAAGACATACTATTCTTGGGGAAAAGATTAAGAGATATGGATTAGATGATAAAATCAGATGGATTCACAAGGAATCAGATGGACAGACTCAAAGAGTAATTGTTGATAGTTCACTATTATTATTATTTTAGTTGAGTTTTGAAGGAATCCAGGAGGCCAAAGAGAAGGAAGAAAATTCTAGGCATGGGAAATAGCCAGTGAAAATATCTAGTCAGAAATATAGTGTCTTATGTGAGGAAGAGCAAAGAGTAGTGTGTGCTGTGTTACAACATAGTAGATCTCCAGTGGCATACCCTAAGGATCTGTGCTTGGTCCTGTGTTGTTTAACGTTTCTATTAATGACTCGGATAAAGGTATAGATGACATGCTCATAAAATTTTCAGATGAAACGGAGCTAATAGGGATAGTTAACAGTGGATGATGGAGTCAGGAAACAATAGGATCTTGACACCTAGAGCCTTGGGTTGGATCTAAAAAGATGAAATTCAATAGAGATAAATGTAAAGTCTTACATTTAGATAAAAAAAAATTAACCTCACAAGTATAAGATTAAGAAAGCATTGTTAGACGGCAGTTCCAAAAAAGATCTAAGGATTCTAGTGGACTGCAAGCTCAATATTAGCTGGAGAGTTTCCAGAGAAAGGAGACCAGAATGGTGAAGGGCAGTGATTCCATAAGTATATAAGCATTGACTGAAATAACTAGACAGTAAACTATATTTATAGCAGCTCTTTTTTGTGGTGGCCAAAAACTGGAAATTGAGAGGCTGTCCATCAATTGGGGAATAGCTGAACACATTATGCTATATGAATGTGATGAACCATCATGTTATAAGAAATGAAAGGGATAGTTTAGAGAAACCTGGGAAAACTTGTATGAATTGAGGCAGCATAGAGTGAGCAGAACCAAAGAATAATTTACACAACAATAATATTGCAAAGACAACTTTGAAAAACTTGGAAATTCTGATCAATGCAATGACCAGCCATGATTCCAGAGGACTCATGATAAAGCTTGCTACCCACCTCCTGAGAGAAGTAATAGATTCATAGTATAGACTGAAATATTTGGGGGGGGGGGGTGGCCAGGGCCATTTGGGGGGATTTGTTTTGCTTGACTATGCATAGATGTTTTAACAGGGAGTTTGTTTTTCTCTCTTACTCAGTGAAGACAGAGGAAGAGATGAAAGACAGAAAAAAGTGTATTTTCATTGACTGAAAAAAGAAAACTAATTTTTAAAAATGGGAATAAGTAGTAAAAAGGAAAGATAGAAAGAAAGAAAAAATTAAGAGAGAAGAAGGAAAGGAGAAAAGGAAGGGAGGACAAAACTGAACAGCTAGGTGGGTACAGTGTATAGAACACCAGAACCAAAGTTGTAAGACACTTAAAATTTGTGTGACCCCAGGCAAGTCACAACCTTTATCTGCCTTGGTTTCTTCATCAGTAAAATGGGAATAAAAATAGCACCTATGCATATTGTAGGGCTTGTGCTGGAGAATCAAATAGGAAGAAGTAAAAGGATTGCCTTGTAGCAGTGAAGGCACAGTTAAATTAGATAACAGATTTGTGGTGGACCTAGTGAGCTGGGTGGCATGACTTCTTCCAGTTCTATTCAGCAGCATGCAAATAGGAGTAGAATAAGTAGATGATGAAAATAACCCAGGGCTGGGAACTAGCAAGGAATGAGTGTCAATACTTACTAGCTATGTGACTCTAAGCAAGTCACTTGACCCTGTTTGCCTCACTTCCTCATCTCTAAAATGAGTTGTAAAAGGAAATGACAAAGACTACTCCAGTATTTCTGCCAAGAAAACCCCCAAAATGGGGTCACAAAGAGTCAGGCATGACTGAAACAATTGAAAAATAACAAGAAGACTGGCAATAAGATGAGAGGGCCACAATCTCACAAGTATAGAATAATGTAGTATTGAAAGGCTTAACTAAAGGGTCAAGACTATGAAAGGAGGAACATCATGTCATTCCCTTGCTTAAAACTTTCCAGAGATTACTGATTGCCCTTTATGTACAGTTCATATTCCTTTGCTTGTCATTAAAGTGCCTCCACAATCTGCAATAACTCTATTTTCAACCTTATGTCATATTACACCTCTCCATGACAAAGTAAACTACTTTTTGTCCCAATACCCAATATGTATTTTTTTTTTACCTCTTTTTCAAAACTTTGACTTTTTCAAACCATTCCTTATGCCTATTGAACTCCCAACTATCTTTTTCTGATTCTTTTACAACTGCTGATGGGAATGGGGAGATAGTCTCTAAAGAAACTAGACAGACTGTTCTGTTCTAGAACCACACATGTGATCTGGAATAGTCCTGGGAAAACTTGACCCTAAAAGAAGGGTCAGATTCATTTTCTCAAACTCTTGGGCTCATCACACCCCCACACCAGCTCCCCAGGAAAGAATTACTTAAAGTTTCCCATTTCTAGGGTCTTGCCAAAAGGGGAAATAGAAAAATAACTAATGTATAATGTAAATCAAATTGGGGACAGATATTTATTTCCTCCATACAAAAGAAATGTTTAACATACAGATGGCTCACAAGCACAAATTGATCAAAGGATTTAAAACAGAATTCAGTATCATAATTACTATTATGCTCAGCAGACTCTGAAAGAAACTTAAGCAGCAATAATAACCACATTATAGTCTTTATATATATTATTTATATTATATTATTATATAGTTATTTTATTATAACTAATTAATATATTATATAGTTATAATTTATATTATATTATTAATATAGTTATCTTCTTCAGGAAGGGGAAACTTAAACCTCAGAATATGAAGTTTTCATGACTGCTGAATAGACATTTTGCATTTAACTTTAGCTCTGTACTGTTGTCCTTAATGTCCACATATTTGGCAGATAAAGACCAGGGTTCATCCTCTAGTTATATTTCATCTTCGCCAAGATCCAAGATTGGTAATCTACCTATTGCCAATCATATATGACCAAGGGACCCAGGATCTCCAACCTCTTGAACTCATAGAATTGCCTCCACAATTGGATGTATCTCCCTTGAGATTACTGTTCAGTCAGTCACCTGTACTCAGGAAAGAAAATACAAAGTGGGGGCAGAGCAGAGAGGAGAAAGCAGTGTGGAGCACCAAGGCCTAAGTTCAAATCATCTAAGTATCCTCTCTAGCTACCATATACTAATAGTCCATCATTTCTCATCTTTTGGAAGAAGGGCACCAGAATTCTCTTCTACCCCTACAGGAATAGATTTGAATAATCCTGCCTTGATTTGGAGATAGAAAGAGAAGAGACATCTGAGGGCAGATCATTTCCTTTTAAGGCTACACTGTGTTGGTGACTTTTCTTTCTCAGTGGCTAGTAAAGAGATTGCTTTGTCATACCCAAAGAGCCAACGCCTTCAGTTCTGAGTCAGATATGCTAGTAGCAGATGCAGACTTCATTGTCCTCAAAGAAACCAAGGATAACTAGCATATATGATCAGCTATAAGCAAGCAGTATAGATTTAGACATTCCCTGTTACATTTTAAAGCCTAATTCAAATACCTCTTCTTCCTTGAGATGTCCAGGTAATGAATGCTCTTTCTTTACCCTTGGACTTCACATAAGACCTTGCATCTTTCTAATTTACTTATCATAGCCTATGTTCTTTTATATTATAGTTATTTGCATGTGTCCTATTCCCATGCTGGACTCTAGGCTCCAAGAGAAGGATATGTCTCCACATCCAGGAGAGTGAATAAGCTCATACCATCTCAGGAGAACCAATTGTAAAATTTTCTGTGTGAGCATTTATACCTTGGAATTTATGACTTGGAAGTCATGAAGTTCTACAAATCAGGGTTTGATTTATTGTTTTATTGATTTCTAGACTTAAGAAAGTGATGGAGAAAATTTTAATAATGCAACTTAATGACATTGCCCCTATTAGATACTAAACTTCATGAAGGCAAGGATAGCATTCTTTTTAAGTATAGTATCTCCATTCCCCCTTCCCCACCATCTTAGTATGGTGCTATTCACAGTAAGTTTTTCCAAAATACTTATTGAGAATTAAAGTGAAATTAATAGAAACAGTGTGTGTTCATATATAGTGGTAATATTTGAAGTCCCCAGAAAAGATGAAAGAAGGAAATAATAATAATAACTAATAATAGGCCATAGTGATTACTATGTGCCAGCTACCTTCATGGGCATTGGAACAAATTGTTCCCATCTATTCATTCTGCCAGGGAAGTCTTCACATGCTTCAGGTAGACATCCCCCTCACTCACCCATGGGTTTGATACCTTTTGGTTACCCTCAACCTGGTTTAGCCTATCTGCCAAGAAGATCTTCCCAGGATGTGGCTGCTGCACACTCTATGACCTCATGGAGCCATAGATGAGAACTGGGTAACAGGTGAATACCAAAGACGGATGAGCAGATGGAAAAGGGCTCACCCTCACACCAAAGGAACTGTTCCCCCCCAAACATAGCATAAACCTATTGAAGGTGCCCAAGATCATCCACTATATCCTGGATCATTGCCAATCATCTCAATCTTTATCTTGCCACTAGACTTCAATGACTCTGGAAGAGAGAATAAGTTTGACAGCTTTGTGCAACCCTGCCTAACAAATCCAATTGAAGAGAAAGTCAAGACATTATCTATGATGTCATTGATCATCTTTAAAAACAAAGGACATACAACAGCTATGTGCCAGACACTGTTAAGTACTTTACAATTATTATCTTATTTGATCCTCACAATAACCTTGGGATATAGGTGCTATTATTTTACATTTTACATATGAAGAAACAGGCAAACAAGAAGTTAAGTGATTTACCCAGGATCACAAAGCTATTAACTGTCTGAGACCAGATTGGACCTCAATTTTTCCTAACTCAAGGCCTTTTAAAATACAATATGGATCTTGCCCTACAGGAAAGCAGCATGGAAGGGGATAAGGGGGGGAATTATAGAAGGGAGGGCCAATTGGGGGAGAGGGTAGTTAGAAGCAAACACTTTTGAAAAGGGACAGGGTCAAAGGATAAAATAGAATAAATGGGGGATGGGATAGGATGGAGGGAAATATAGTTAGTCTTTCATAACATAGCTACTATGGAAATGTTTCGCGTAACTACTCATGTGCAACCTATGTTGAATTGCTTATCTTCCCAGTGCGGGTGGATGAGGAGGGAGGAAGGGAAAGAATCTGGAACTCAAAAGTTTTAAAAACAAATGTTGAAAATTGGGGTATAGAAATCCATCTTGCCCTACAAGAAAATAAGGAGGGGGGGGATGGAGGAGGACATAAGAGAGAAAAGATTGGGGGAAGGGAGTATTCAGTAGGCTCACTATCTTGGGGTGGGGGTAGAGGAGAGACGGGGAGAAAATTTGTAATTCAAAATCTTGTGAAAATGAATGTTGAAAATGAAAAAAATATATAATATGGCAGCTTGAGAGAACATAGCCACAAGATCATTCCACCTATAAGAAAAGTGCATAGAAAAAAAAAGATAGAGGTTTGAATGCATGTGTTGATAGAATGTAATGAGGAAAAGCAATATGATGTAGCAAAAAGAACCCTGCAGATAGAAGATGTATCCTCTAGGCTACACTTGGCCACTCACTAGTTGGATGGCTCTGATCAAGTCAGTTAACTGGTCTCATTTTCTTCCTCTGTGAAATAGGGATATTAACAGCTGTACTGTCTACCTGCTGGCACTACTATAAAAATCAAATGGAGGAAAAATATATATGGAAATGCTTTGAAATATGCAAAAATTAGATTTCTAGTTAAGATGGCTACTCAAGATGACCCTACCACCCTTTAGAAACACCTATCAACAACAAATAAATTCCAAATGGAATTTTAAAACCAAAGAAAAGCCCCACTGAGATTTTTCAGTCCATAAAGGATAAGCACAAGGAAACAAGACCTAAAGTAAGGCAGCTCCAGGAGGCCTATGGGAGGAGACAGCTGAAGGAAACTGGCCAGTTGTGATGGCCTGGTATTTGGGGATGCTCTAGGAGATTAGCTTCAAGCTAGCACCAACTCTGGTGGGACCACTCCAGTTGCTAAGGTCTAGGCCACAGCTTGAAGCCTCACACCTCTGGGTCAGTGACTTAACAGGAAAACTGTGGATACTAGCATAACTCAGGGTCCTGGGACTCCACAGGGGACCAGGCTGAAGCCTACTAATCTGGGTCAGGCTACCAACAGGTTTGAGGCCTAAAGCCATAAATCTCCAGTATGTGGCTGCCTAGAGAAACTGATAAAGTCAGCATGACTAGTTGGGGAAGCCGCAGAAGTCAGAGTGAGTGTGCATCCAGCTCCTGTCCCTAGGTCAGGATATTAATAACAGAATTGCACTGTGGAAGAAGTCAGGGCCTGACTTCAGGTATCCTTCCACTCATAGACCAGAGAGTTGCAACCTCTAGACTGTAGCAGTGAAATGATCTCACTCTGGTACAGATATATGTATCTGTACAAAATATAGATAAATCATTAGACTGCTACAGATGGGGGACCAAGCAGCTGATCAGAGGGCAATTGCAGGAATCTCTTTGCTGGTGCTGAAGCAGTAATCTTTTGCTTTGACCTGCTTGGATCTTAGTTGCAGTCATAGGTGGTGCTCAGGGTTAGGAGGAGTGTTGGTGCAGCCGAGCTTGTGATGGCTGTAGAGAGGCAATCCTCACAGTTCGGAGGTAGGTGTCTAGAGGTAGCTCTGACAACAGCTGTGCAAAACCCCAGAAATTTTGGACACAGCCCTCTTCACTATGAAGCAGAGTTCTACCATGGCAAAGTGCTCAAAAGTCAAGTAATTTATTGGCAAAATGAACAAACAGAGAAAGAGAAATAGGATTATAGAATCATTTTTTTGGTGACAAAGAAGCTCAAAACAGAACTAGAAGAAGACAACAAAGTCAAACTCCTGCATCAAAAGCTTCCAAGAAAACTATGAATTGGTCACAGGCTATGGAGGAGCTCAAGAAGGATTTTGAAAATCAGGTAAGAGGGGCAGCTAGGTGGAGCAGTAGAGCACCAGCCCTGGAGTTAGGAAGACTTGAGTTCAAATCTGACCTCAGACACTTTAACACTTACTAGCTGTGTGAACTTGGGCAAGTCACTTAACCCCAATTGCCCTGCCCTCCAAAAAGCAAAAAAAGAAAAGAAAAGAAAGAAAATCAGGTAAGAGAAGTAGAGTTAACATTGTCAGGAGAAATGAGAGTGATGCAAAAGAGGGCGGAGCCAAGATGGTGGAGTAGAAGCACGACCTTCCCATAGCTCCTGCTTCCACCTTCCCCAATCCATGTAAAAAAGGGGACTCTAAACAAACTTTGGAGCTGCAGAACCCACAAAATGACACAGAGAAGCTAACCTCCCATGGAGGACAGCCCAGCAGGCCAGCAGGAATCGGCCAGCGCAGAGCTCTGGGAGCCCAGCCCAGCCCCACACGGAGGCTTTAGCCCCAGGGCGGGCCTGACCAGCCGCCTGCCAGAGGGACTCCAGATCAGCAGCAGCTGTGGCCGTTTCCAGATTTATCAACACACAGATACAAAGGACAAAGTGAGAGGCCAGTACAGTCTGGACTTTGGGACCAGTAAGTGGGAGTGCATGGCTTTTACCACCAGGGCTTGGATCTGGATTGCAGTCTAGGGTGGAGGTCCTGGGGTGTGTGTCCAGCTTGCCAGAGCGTGTGGAGACCTCAGAGAGGGCACCCATCTAATACCTCCGGCAGCTGAGAAAAACCCAGCATTTGGGACGAAAGCTCCCCTGTCTGGTGGCAGAGTCCTACTGTGGCAAAAAGCCCAAAAGTCAAGTAATTGAGTGGCAAAATGAGCAGGCAAAGGAAACAAAGCAGACAGAAGATTCCAACAATAACAAAAGGAGCAAAGCATGGAACAGGAGGAAAACAATGAAGTCAGAACTCCTGCACCAAAAGCTTCAAAGGAAAATACAAGCTGGTTACAGGCCATAGAGGACCTTAAGAAAGATTTTGAAAACCAAATAAGAGAAGTGGAGGAAAAATTGGGAAGAGAAATGAGAACAATGCAAGAAAATTATGAAATGAGAGTCAACAGCCTGACTGAGGAAAATAATACCTTAAAATACAGACTGACTCAAATGGCAAAGGAGGCCCCAAAAGGCAATGAGGAGAAGAATGCCTTAAAAAGCCGAATTTGCCTGATGAAGAGTGATGCAAGAAAACCATGGAAAAATAGTCAACAGCTTGCTAAAGGAGACGCTCCCCCCAAAAAAAATAGTGAAGAAAAGAACACCTTAAAAAATAGACTAACTCAAATGGCAAACGAGGTCCATAAAGTCAATGAGGAGAAGAATGCCTTAAAAAGTAGAATTGTCCAAATGGAAAAGGAAGTCCAAAAGCTCACTTAATAAAATAAATCCTTCAAAATTAGAATGGAACAAATGGAAGCTAATGACTTTATGATAAATCAAGGTATTATTATAAAATAAATCCAAAAGAATGAAAAAATAGAAGACAATGTAAAATATCTCATTGGAGATTGAGAGCCTCTCTATAATGATGGGACCTTAGTTGAAGGAACACCCTAAATAAGATTTCTACTCATAGTTGTTATTTGTTCATTCTCAAAAAGGACCATGACATCAGAAGATGATGCCATGACTTGCAAGTGAATTGGATTTAAGTGAGAGAGGGCTATGCAAAGTCACCAACTTCACTTTCTCCTCTGGAACTATCTGGGTCTAGTGGCAAGATATAGATCAGGACAACTAGAGATGACCTCCTCTACTGATGACCTTATTCAGTGAGGGACCACCTGTCCCTGGCCCTCCACATTCTCCTGAACCAACATCTAGAAGGTTAGGTGAGTGGTCCCTGATGAGGGAGCCGCAAGAACCAACTCTAGCAAATCAATAGATACCCCATTAGGGAAATTTGGCCTGGGAACAGGGGAACTTCCAATTTGGAAGGGGATGACTAAGAATTGAAAGCTCAAATTATGCAAAAAATGGTCTAAAATATAAAAAACTCAATGGTTCCTAAAATTTGACTTGAAGAAGGAACTTGCTACTGCAAATTAAAAGGTTTTAAAATTGCTTTTAGTTTGTTCTTTTTCTAGCTTTTTTAGTTGCATACTCAATTCATTGATCTGTTCTTTCTCTGTTTTATTGATGTAAGTAAGAGATATAAATTTTCCCCTAAGTACTGCTTTGGCTACATCCCATAAATGTTGGTGTGTTGTCTCATCATTGTCATTCTCTTTGATGAATTTATTGATTGTTTCTATGATTTGTTCTTTGACTCATTCATTCTTTAGGATTATATTATTTAGTTTCCTAATAATTTTTTATCTATCTTTCTGTGGCACTTTATAAATGTAATTTCTATTCCATCATGATCTGAAAAGGATGTATTTAATACTTCTGCCTTTCTGCATTTGATTGTGAGATTTTATGCCCTAATACATGGTCAATTTTTGTATGGGTGCCATGTACCACTGAAAAAAGGTATATTATTTTCTATCCCCATTCAGTTTTTTCTAGAGGTCTGTCTGGTCTAACTTTTCTAAAATTCTACTCACCTCCTTAGCTTCTTTCTTGTTTATTTTGTAATCAAAATCTATTGCATTTTATATTTCACATGTTATTTATTATTTGTTTAAAAAAACTAGATTTATCTAGTTCTGAGAGGGGAAAGTTGAGGTATTCCACTAGTATAATTTTACTGTCTATTTCTTCCTTTAACTCATTTAACTTCTTTAGAATTTTGATTGTGAAAAATTAGAAGGAAAGCAGAAGGCTGAGAAACAGTTTTTACAGCAAGTATCTCTAATGCCTTATTTCTCAAATATATAGAGAACTGAATCAAATTTGTAAGAATATGTCAAAAATTCTCCAGTTGATAAATAGTCAAAGGATATGAACAGGCAATTTTCAGAGGAAGAAATCAAAGCTATCTATAGTTATATGAAAAAATGCTCTAAATCACTATTGATTAGAGAAATTAAAATTAAAACAGCTCACCTATCAAAATGGCTAATATGACAGAAAAGAAAAATGATAAATATTGGAGAAGATATGAGAAAATTGGGACACTAATGCATTGTTGATGGAGTTGTGAACTGATCCAACCATTCTGGAGAGCAGTTTGAAACCATGCTCAAAGGGCAACCAAACTATGTATTCCCTTTGATCCAGCAATACCACTACTAGGTTTCTGGGATACAAAGAAATAATAAAAAAGTGAAAAAGGCCTACATGTTCAAAAAAAAATTTATAGCAGCTCTTTTGTGGTGGCAAAAAAAAAAATTGGAAATTGAGGAGATGCCCATCAATTGGGGAATGGCTGGACAAGCTGTGGTATATGAATGTAATGGAATACATTGTACAATAAAAAATGATGAGCAGGCAGTTTTCAGAAAGACCTTATATGAACTTATGCTTACATGAACTTTATGCTTAAAAAGATTTACATGAGCTGATGCCAAATGAAGTGAGTAGAACCAGGAACACATTGTACATAGTATCGGTAACACTGTGCAGTGATTTATTGTGATTGACTTAGCTCTTCTCAGCAGTACCAAGACAATACCAAAAATCCAAGACAATACCAAAAAACACATGATGGAAAATGCTATCCACATCCACAGAAAGAACTGATGAATCTGAATGCAGATCAAAGCATGCTATTTTCACTTGTGTGTGTGTTTCCTTTTGTTCTGTTTCTTATTTCACAACGTAACTAATGTGGAAATATATTTTACATGATTACATATGTATAACTAAGTAAGATTGCTTGCCATCTTGGGGAAAGGAGAAGGGTAGAAGGGAGGGAGAAAAATTTGGAACTCAAAATCTTTCAAAAAGTTAATGTTGAAAGTTGTCTTTACGTGTAATTAGAAAAATAAAATATTATTAATTATTTTTAATTTGGATGTTATGTCATTTGGTGCCTATATGTCTAGGTATTGATATTACTTCATTGCCTATGATACCTTTTAGCAGGATATATTTTCTTCCTTGTGTCTCTTAATTAGATCTATTTTTGTTTTTGCTTTGTCTGAGATTATGATTGCTACCCCTGCTTTTTTTTTTAACTTCAGCTGAAGCATAATATATTCTGCTCCAGCCTTTTACCTTTATTCTGTGTGTGTCTTTCTGCTTCAAACATGTTTCTTGTAAACAAGATATCATAAGGTTCTGGTTTTTTAATCCACTCCCCTGTCTGCTTTCATTTCATGGGAGAGTTCATCTTATTTACATTCATAGTTATGACTACTAAGTATATTCCACTCCATCCTATTTTGCCTCTCTCTCTCTCTCTCTGTCTCTCTGTCTCTGTCTGTCTCTGTCTCTGTCTGTCTCTGTCTCTCTCTGTCT
>NW_027187380.1:12609389-12646008 GCF_028583685.1 Petaurus breviceps papuanus | reverse complement strand
TCTCTCTCTCTCTCTCTCTCTCTCTCTCTCTGTCTCTCTTTCTCTCTCTCTCCTTTCACTGTGTCCCTCCTCACCAGTGTTTTGCTCCTGACTACCTCTTCTCTCAATCTACCCTCTCTTCTATAAGCTCCCCATTTTTGTCCCTCTCCCCTCCTACTTCCCAACATGGTAAGATATATTTCTGAGTGTATGTTATTCCTTCTTTGAGCCAAATCTGATGAGAGTAAGGTTCAAACAATGCTCATCACTTCTCCCACCCCCTTCTTTCCCTTATCTGTAAGAGGTCTTTTGCACTTCTTTGTGTGATATAATTTATTGCATTCTGCCTCTCCCTTCCCTCTTCTTCCAGGGCAATCCTTTTTCACCCCTCCTCATTTTTTTATATCATTCCATCAAAGTCAACTTATACCAGCACCCTTTATCTACATATACCCCTTCTAACTGCTGTAATAGCGATACAGTTCTTAAGAGTTACAGTATCATCTTCCCATGTAGGAATATAAAAAGTTTAAACTTATTCAATAACATGTTTTTTTTCCTTTCCTTTTTTTTTTTTACCTTTTTATGCTTCTCTTGAGTCTTGTATTTGAAAATTGAAATTTTCTGTTCAGTTCTGGTCTTTTCATCAGAAAAGTTTGAAAGTTTCCTTTTTCATTGAATGTCCATTTTTCCCCCCTGAAAGATTAGGCTCAGTTTTGCTGGGCAGTTAATTCTTGGTTGTAATTCAAACTCCTTTGCCTTCTGGAATATCATATTCCAAGCTCTCTATTCCTTTAATGTAAAAGCTATTAAACCCTGTGTGATTCTGTATGACTCCTTGATATTTGAATTGTTTCTTTCTGGGTGCTTGCAGTATTTTCTCCTTGACCTGAGAGTCTTGTAATTTAGCTATAATATTTCTGGAAGTTTTCATTTTGGGATCACTTTCAGGAGGTGATTGGTGGATTCTCTGAATTTCTGCTTTATTCTCAGATTCTGTGATATCAGAGCAGTTTTCCTTGATAATTTCTTGAAAGATGCCGTCCAGGGTCTTTTTTTTTTTAATCATAGCTTTTAAATAGTCTAGTAATTCTCAGATCATCTCTCTTGGATTTATTTTCTTAGATTAGTTGTTTTTTCTAATGAAGTATTTTACATTTTCTTTCATTTCTTTGTTCTTTTGATTTTGTTTGATTGATTCTTGGTATCTCATAGAGTCATTAGCTTCCACTTGCCTAATCCTAATTTTTAAGGAATTATTTTCTTCAGTTAGCTTTTGTACCTCCTTTTCCATTTGATCAATTCCACTTTTTAAGGAGTTATTTTCTTTTTCCAGGCTGTTGACTCTTTTTTCATCATTCCCTCACATCACTCTCATTTCTTTTCCCAATTTTTCTATTACCTCTTATTTGATTTTTGAAATCTTTTTTGAGCTCTGCCAGGAGGGCTTTTTGGACTTGAGACCAGTTTATATTTCTCCCTGAGGCTTTGGATATAGGCATTTTGACATTGTTATGCTCTTCTGAGTTGGTGTTTTGATATTCCCTGTTGCCATAGTGGCTTTCTATTGTCAGGGTTTTCTTTTTTTTTTCTTTTTCTCATTTTCCAGCCTGTTTAGTGACTTTTAAAGTTGGACTCTGCTCCTGGAATACTGGGAGCACTCTCACAGGCTTCTTGCTCCAGGGCCAGGGGTCTTGTCAGTGGTTTTCTGTGCCAGGGCCTCTGGAGCTAATGGTTTACCTGTTGTGTCAGGACTTAGGGGTTGCTGGCTTCCCCACTGGACCTGGGTTGCCCAGCCTAGTCACATCTATTGTGCCAGGGGTTCTGGAGCTGGCAGTTCACCTCTTGCCCTGGGGCTGATGGTCTTACAGCTGGCTCATTGTGCTGCTGGCCTGCTGAGCCAGGACCATGGGCCTCAGTTGCTGATCTTTGCTGGGACTAGGAGCCACTTGCTTTATGTTGTGCTTCTGTTTTACCCATGTGAGACACACCTTTCCTAAAGTCTTCCTAAGTTATCTTAGGCTGGAAAGTTGTTTTATCTTGCTCTTTTGTGAGTTCTCTCACTCTAGAATTTGTTTCGAGGCTTAATTTAAAGTTGTTTTGAGGGAAACTTGAGAGAGCACCAGACAACTTCCTGCATTTTCTCTGTCATCTTCCAGATTGTTTTTGGAAAATTGTATGCACTGACTTTTTGATTAAACTTTCTTCTATGTGTATGTTTTGTCATATTGTCTGTGTTTTTATGTAGCCTAATCAGCCAAAAGGAAAAAGAATGAAAAAAAAATGAAAACCTTTCTGAGGAATTTATCTGAGTCTTGAGAAAGCAAATCTATCTCTCCCTCTGCCTCCCTAACTCTGGCCAAGTTACACAGATAAGAAGGAATGGAATCTTTATTCCCAGTCTGCAGGAATTTATGTCATTGTAAAACTAATTAGAGACTAAATTTATTTTCTCTACTATAAATTTCCAAATTATTGTTTGAATGTTTCTATAAATGCTGAAATGTTTTAGTGAATTTTGGGGTACCACTATGTAGAATTTGTTTTTAAGGAAAAATAACAAAACTGTGAAAATTACATGAAAATAGTGCTTAGACCTCCTATTACTCTTTCCCTGGAGAGTGACTCACTTATTATTTTAGTGTAAGGGGGAAAGGTGATTTCACTGATTAGAGAAAGAGAACTAAAACTAGTTTGAAAGTAGAATCAGTGAGTTTCCAAAGTGAAAGAAAAATAAGCTTGCATTTTAAATTTATTTGGTACTTAGGAACTGCCTATTATTAACTCTTTTCTAGAAGCTTGTTAAATTCAAGGAGTGACTTAAAAGTAAATAAGATTTTATTTGGAAAAATATTTTGTTTTACCACTGTATTTCTTCCTGTGAATAATATAATAAAACTTAATTGTTTAGGTAAACAAGTGGCAAAATGACCAAAAGGTATTGTAATAGACCATGTTTTTGTAAGCTTTTAAGAACCCGAAAAGTAACAGTATTGCAATTAATTGGTTTTGTGTAGTAAAAACTTAAAATTGTAAGAAAAAAACAGTAGAGTGAAGATTAGTTCTATAGACAGTCTGGGATATGATTGGGAAATAAAGACTAGCAGAATTAAGCAACTAGAAGAAAGTAAGAGAAGTATTGAATTAAAATATGGAAAGAAAAAAGAAAGATACAATTTTGAAGGGCTTTAATCATTGTCCACTGGAGGGATCTAAAAAGAAAAGAAAGAATGTTTTAGCAAGTATGTATGAGAGGAGAATGGGTAGAAAAGCTAAAGAAAGTTGTAGTCTTTTATATTGAGTGTGAGTGAAGGGTTTCAAAGCAAAGTACTTTAGAGTTTGGGGAAAGAGGTTTTGATCCCGTTAAGATAAGATGAGTATGAGAAACTTTGTTATTTTTTTATGACATGGAAAATATGAAATATGGGGTGACTAGGTGGTGCAGTGAGTAAAGTGCTGGCCTCGGAGTCAGGAGGACCCGAGTTCGGTTCTGGCCTTAGACATTTAACACCCACACAAAAAAACTAGTCATATAACCTTGGGCAAGTTACTTAACCCCAATTGCCCTCCAAAAGGCAAAAAAAAAAAAATATGAAATATGTTGTAGCTTTGAATTATTTGAGGATAGCATCCTCTTTTTTAGTAAGTTGCTTTTTTTTTTGTCTACGTGCTCTGTCTATTTTGACCTTCCTGGAGTTAAAATTGAAAAACCTCAGGGAAATGTGGGACTGGATTATGAACACAAAAGAATTGATTTGGTTCTTTGGGTGGTTTAAAAAGAAATAAAGAAAAAGTTGTGGGGATCTGAGAGTGCCATCACAAATGTTTTAAACATAAACTAACTGAGTTAAAATCTGGTCTCAGAAATTTATTAGCTGTGTGACCTTAAGCAAGTTACTTCACCTCTGCTTACCTCAGTTTCCTAATCTGTAAAGAGAATAATAATAAGAACACACACCTCCCAGGATTGTTGTGAGGATTGTACAGTTGTGAAGTGCTTAACACAGTGTCTGGTGTGTGGTAAACACTATATCAGCGTTAGCTAGTTATTATTATTATTCATTCTTTCATTGAATGTAATTACTCTATAGTAATACTATACAGTATTACTCTATACTGGGTTTTAGATGTGATTATTGAATGTCAAAAGTGATGAAATGAGTGATTTTCTATGTAAAATAATCTGGAATTGCATTCAATTGAATTGGTGTCACCTGACTGCTAATAAGTTTTGTTTCATGTTTTAAATACATGATATTATGTTTGTTGTTATTGTGTTTCTAACACTTTTTCTTATATTATGAAGTTGGGGAAACCATTTGTATCAGAAATACTGTTAGAAAAGTAACTTTTCTTTTAATCTGGAAACTGTTAAATTATAAATGGAACTGTTAAAAGAATGTGGTAAAATGTGTGAAAACTTAAATATTTAATGGGGCATATTTGCTTTAAAGCAATAATTTATTGTTGAAAGGAAAAGTAGCAAAGTCTTCTTGAAGTTGTCCTAATCTGTGAAGTTCTTTGGCTCTTTCTATTTACACAAGGTCATAAAATCTTAACAGCCCTGCTGACCACATATTGTAACATTCTAAAATGTTGAAATTTGAGAAACAGGGACCACACCCAGCCTAACTGGGGAAACTTACTAGTTTGCTTATGGTAGAGTTGATTTTTATCTTATTGATTATCTATTACTTATGATAATTAAAAAATAATACCTAAAAAATAGTTCATGTTGAAGTTACATCTTGGAACCAACTTTAATAATAATAGACCTTAAGTTCAAAGGTTTCACTGTTGCCTTAGGGGTGAACAGGAAACACAGATTAGACTTACTGTAGTTAGCATTTTTTTTCTGGGGGTTAGAGTTAAGTATGAAGTATTCACTGTATGGTTGAAACTCAGAATATAATTATTCTTAAATTATAAATGCAAGGCAAATAAGACGTCCTTATATGTGCTTATTGTTAACTATTGTTGCAACATGAGGGAAATAACCTAGCCCAGGCTATAATAAGTTAAATTTTGCTATTTAAGGTAAAAATCTCTAGGCTTTATAATTTGTTATTATTCTAAGTTTTGATTTGAGCTATGGTTGTCTGGATTGTCATGAGACCCCAAAGGGAGTACAGTCTGGAAATTGCTTTAGATGGATGTCTGTCCCTGGGAAAAATTGAGGGGAAGGCCTTGGCATAGGCTAAAGTAAGATCCCATTGTACTGTTTTCTTTCTAAATACCCTGAGAATGATGTGGAACTTTTTTTTTTGCATGATTGGCTGTTAACTATAACTCAAACCTGGAATCGAGCAGAGGTAAGGGAGTTTTCCTTATGTCAGGTACACACACATATATAATTGGTTTCCAAATGTTTCAACGGAATATACAGGCTTTGAGTATGTTTTTAGCAACAAATTGTCACTATTGGATTAAGGATTTTACATATAAAAATGCATTGATAATTGCGAAATTATTTTCCTATTTTGAAGTCTCTGTCTGATAATTTTAAGAGACAGAAGGGCTCATTTTCCAAGTCAAATCCTCATGGATTTTTTTTTTTAAGATTCTTTCTTCAGCTGGTTTTTTTTCCTCAAAGTCTAATACTCTATCCACTCTGCCACCTAGCTGCCTCTGTGAATAATGTCTGTTTCCTAAATTGACAGAGGTTCTCAAAAGTGTGGTCCAAGGACCCCTAAGGTCCTGAGACCCTTTCAGGGAATCTATGAGGTTAAAACCATTTTCAAAATAATGCTAAGATGTTATTTGCTTATGACTCCCTTTTCCAACTACCTATGTGAGGCTGGATTTTCTTCATATATTTCAAGTGAAACAGTATATTGCTACAGATTGAATACAGATGTTTGAGTGCTACTGTTGGTCCACAAAACTGATCTGTCAGTACATTGGACAGGTATTGCAGGAGGACAATGAACTGGGCTCTGAATTGAACAGGAGGAGGGCAGTGGACTAGATTGCATTTGGGGAATTGCTCAGTGCTTTTAATGACCCCAAACTTCTTCCTGAAACAAATATCCATCTGTTTTTTATCAAGCCAATCATTAAAGAGATTTAGAAAAAGCATGTAAAACAATACCACTCTTCTCATTAATTATTTTTGTTTTGGAAGATATGGTGATTTTCCTAAAATTGTTGCTTAGCTAACATGTAAAGAATTTATTATTGTTATTTTAAATTAATTGATAGTTTTAAAATTTTATCTTTTAAACTTTCTAATGCAGTTAATATTGATAGCTGTAATACACATAAACAAAAGCTCTTTAGAGTCCTTGATTATTTATAAGAATATAAAGGGGACCCTGAGGCCAAAAAATTTGAGAACTAATGTTAATCCATCAAACTGGTCCATTAGTACCTTGGATAGATAGTGTAGAAGGACAATGAACTGGTCTCAGAATTGAACAGGAGTAGGGTGGTGGGCTAGATTGCATTTGAGGAATTGCTCAGTGTTTTTAATGACCCCAAACTTCTTCCTGAAACAAAAACCCCTCTTATAACCAACATTCTTCAGGTGATACTGGGTGATTATGAATCACAGAGTATCACAATCCACAGAGAATTAAAAGTATGTATCACCCAAAGTACAGCGGAGGCATGTATGGTGGGAGTCAATAGACAAGCATATTATGAGGCAGCTAAATAATGTAATAGATAAAGGATTGGTTTTGGAGTCAGAGAGATCTGATTTTGAATCTCACTTCAGATGTTTAGTCACTCTCTGAGCCTTAGTTTCCTTATGCTCAAAATGGGAATGATAATAATAGCACCTATTTCTGAGGGATGTTGTGAGATAATATATGTAAAGCTATTTGCGGAAACATAAAATATGAATGTTGGTTATTATTATTAACCTGCTAATGAAAAATTATGCCCGATTACATTGTCAGGCATGGCTAATGGATTGTTTTGTTTAGTTGTTCTTTTTTACAAGGGAAAGTTGGGGGGGGGGTAATTAGGAAGTGATAGAGATATTTTTAGAGAGCAAGAAGTTTAAATAAAACAATAAAGAAAAATTATCCATAAAAACAGCTAGGAATGAGATGTATAACTTGAAAATTAGTTGGGTTGGGCATGAAGGAAGAGCGAAGGATAATCAATGATTGGCCCATATGCCATCTTAGCACTAATATAATGTCATGATACCTAAGGGATTCTGTCCATCTTCATGTTCGGTAGGTGGGTTCTATTGCAGAATACTAACAGAAGTATCCTGACACACGGGATGAAAAGAAATGAACAGGTTGCAATCTGCATCCCTGGAGAAAACATTTGCATAATTAAGGTTATACATTCACTGAATTACTGAAATAACCATAGCCCAGTATCTGCTGAGACTTGTCAGTCAAGAACAAACAACAAAACCTAAAAAGGTTTTTAGAAGAATTTTATTGTCATTAGGCAGAGGAGCCTGAAAAAGGTGTGGCTCCATCCTGAGTCTCTATAATGTTTACATTCTATAGAGTTCAAATAAAGGCATAAGAACAAGCAGGTGGGTGGTCAGGAAATAGAAAAAGTTTGCTTGAGATGTATATCTGCAGGTAAATATAAACATTCCATAAAATTTGGGTGAAGCTAAAAGCTGTTAGGTCAAACACAAGCTTTTTGGGTCAAAGTAAGAACTGGGTGGTTTTGTGTAGATCCAAGACCTGGGTAGGAATTAAACATTGTTTACAGCCATCTCCAGCTTCCCTGGAGGGTCTCTGAGGTCAGCATAACTTCTATGGTAAGCTTTGGATTGGACATTTCGAGTCACATAAAGCTAATTTCAAAAAATATGAATAAATAATATTTTTTCCACAGACTGAACCCATCTGACTACATTAAGACCTCCCATTTCTGCTTTAAGGAAAAGCAATACTACAAATCTTTTTCTATGGTATAATTATGCTAATGAGAAGATAATGTTATCTACACCCTGCATTCTACAGAACCTGTGGTGACCCAAATTGCTCATTAAACATAGATCACTCAAAAATCTAGAATGAGACTTATTGAAAAGTTATTTAGTTTACTCCTCACTTTATATAAATACCATTCCCAAGCCATCTAAACAGAAAAATGTCTATCTTGGTGTGGGTTTTTTTAAGTGTGAAAGATAAATTGATTAAGTTAAAATTTCCTGGTAACTTCAGTTTTAATTCATTCATACATAGATGAAATTCTTTCTGGTGCCTAACCTCAATTAATTTGATCCAGTTCCACAAAAATTTACTTAAAACCACTGTTCAGAGTGATGTACAAAATGTTGGGGGAGGTACACAGCTGAGATAAGACAGCTGCTCAACACATCCAACACTGAAATCATTATCTTTTCCCCAAATCCCTCTCCACCCTTTCCAAACTTTCCTTTTACTGTTGAGGACACCATCAGCCTCCCAGGCTCCCCAGGTTTGCAAACCAGGTGTCATCCTTGACTCCTCACTATCTTTCATCCCCCTTCATATCCAATCTGTTGCCAAGGCCTGTTAATTTTACTTTTGTAACATCTCTCATATGCCCCTTCTCTCCCCTAGTACCACCAACACCCTAGAGTATGTTCTCATCTCTTTACACTTGTACAAGTTAGTCTTCCTGCCACAAATCTGTCCCCATTCCACTCCATCCTCCAGCGGTAAAAATGATTTTCATAAAGTTCAGGTTCACCCCTTTACTCAGTAAACTCTAGTGTCTCCCTATTACCACCACAATCAAATATAAATTCTTGTGTTTGGCATTCAAAGCCCTTTGGAATTCACCTTCCCAAACTTATACCTTACACTCTTTGATCCAGTGACACTGGCCTCTTGCTATTCCTCTAATAAGACACTCCACTCAATTTCTCAGTCCTGGGCATTTTTACTGGCTATCCCAAATGACTGGAACTCTCTTCCTCCTCACCTCTGTCTCCTAGCTTCAAGTCCCAGCTAAAGGCCTACCTTCTGTCATGAGCCTTTCCCAATTCCACTTGATTCTAGTACCTTCTCTCTGGTGATTCTTTCTTATTTATCCTGTATCTGTATAGCTTGCTTGTACACTTGCTTTTGGGTTATCTCTTCCATTAGATTATGTGCTTCTTGAGGGCCTCGAGGGACTTCTCTTTTGACTTTCTTTGTATCCCTGGCATTTAGCACAGTGTCTGCCACATAGGAGGTACTCAATAAATGTTTATTGACTGACTTACTCATGGAGCTTGTAATCATGTAGTGGGATGTGATACACACAAAGATGACTATATTCTATAATAATATATAATGAGTGCATTAGAGATGTAGCCAGGTACCAGAGCCCATCTTGTTTCTCTGTGAACCACAGATAACTACCTGCTCTTGCTGCAGAGAAATGTAAGACAGAGTCCTCTGAGAGGCATATAGGGGAGAAGGATATTGCTAACCAGGGAGAATAGGGTAGAAAAGACTTCATGGCATTTCAATTAGAGGAGGAATAAGATTCAACAAAGAAGGACAGAAAGTCATGTTACAAGGACAGAGAACAGGGGACAGAAAGCGCAGGGATGCCACAACTAATGTGGTTTAAATTCTCCTTTTCTGAATTGAGTCATTTGGTAAGACTCCTATATTTGGAGTCAGGTACTTGGGTTTGAATCCTGGATATGTTACTTACCACTCTGTTGGTGTTGGGTAAGCCATTTTGCTCTCTAGACTTCAGTTTTTTTGTTTTTATTTTTTTTGCTTTTTGGAGGAGCAATTGGGGTTAAGTGATTTGCCCAAGGTCACACGGGTAGTAAGTGTTAAGTGTCTGGGCCACATTTGAACTCAGGTTCTCCTGACTCCAGGACCAGTGCTCTATTTACTGCACCACCTGGCCATCCCAGTATACTTCTTGTTAAGATTATAGAATTAGGGGTGGCTAGGTGGCGCAGTGAATAGAGCACTGGCCCTGGAGTCAGGAGGACCTGGGTTCGGATCTGGCCTCAGACACTTAACACAAAAACTAGCTGTGTGACCTTGGGTAAGTCACTTAACCCTAATTACCCTCCCCCAAAAAAAGGCAAAAAAAGAGCATAGAATTAGAGCTAAAAGAGACCTTAAAGACCATTAAATCCAACTCCTTCCTTTTACCTCTGAGGAAACAGAGGCCTAGGGACATTCAGTGACTTGCCTGGGGTCACATAGCTAGTAAGTTATCTAAGGCAGAATTTGAACCCATATTTTTCTAACTTCAAGTCCAGTGGCCTATCAGCAACAACATGGTTCACATGCACATAAAATGAAGGGGTTGGACTTGATGGACTCTAATCTTCCTTCTGGGGTTTGACCTTCTCTAGTCATAAAAATTTCTATTAGGACAACTTCTATTGTCATTTAAAATCCACAACATTTCATCAATTCCATTGACTTTTTCCCATTTCCTTCCAGTCAGAGGAATTTACAAACTTTTTATTTATTTGCCCTTATCAGGCTGTTCCTATCTTACTCTAATAGAACAAGGAGAAATACTTGAATAAAAGGAATTGTTCAGAACTCTGTGACACATTACTGGTCTAAAGGAGTTGGTCCTTAAAAACAGAAAAAAAGATCTAATAAGGAGATAATTGAACTAACTATAAAGATGCAGCCAACCACAAAATCTCGTTATGAGGTATGACCAAGTCAGAAGAGAGTGAGGAATGATGATTGGGAATGCCCTCCAATGACCCTTAAAAGAAAGAGTTCAGGCGGTTAGAGGCAATTGAGGTAGAAGCCAGCACTCAGGTAGAACCTAGCACTTCAATCTAATGGGGGAAAGGGGAATTCCCTCCCCCCCCCAACAAATATTGCATTTATGTTTTAAAGTTTTCTTTTTTAATTAGTTAAATAATTATATTTATACTCACTAGAAAGAGACACCTTACCCAGCAATGGGAGAATTTATTCCAGAGAGTTGGAAATGGAGTCGAGGGGAGCAGAGGTACAATCTTCTCACAAACATGGATACAGAGGCAATTCCTCAAAGCAGGAAATACTTTCAATGAAAAGGCCCACTGGCAGCAAAGAAGGGAGCTGGTTTTAGATTCAAGAGAGAGCAAACCCTGGCAAATCAGGAGCTGAGTTGTAGAAAGAAGCAGACCCTGGAAATCAGATGAGCAATCTTCCCAATAGAAACCATGTACCCAGAGGAGGACTCTGTGAGGATTACAACAGGAAATCAAGGACATTGAAGTTCTGTAGTTCTAGAGTGTTCTAGCATTATGAGTTGCTTTGACTGCATTCCCTACATGTGTGGCTTATAACCATTTTAGTCTATTTCTGACCATTTTTCCTATTTATGATGTGCTTATTTGTAGGAGAATACATCTCACATTAATGGGAAAAATATTTTGTAGCTATTGTATAACTATACCATTTCAGTATATGCTTTTGTTGAGAGCCATTTGTGTCTACTGACTGTCCATTAATAGAAAGAACATTTGTTGAAGGCTCGTGAGATACAGTTTTAGAAGGGTGACGCCTCAGAGATATAGCTAGACAGCCTGCAGTAACCAGAGGGGCTGCTATACTATATACTATAGCAACGTTGGAAAGCATCCTCCCATATAAATAAATGTCAGCTTTCTTCATAATCCAAGTACTGTACTCTTTTTAATATTGTTGAGGTTAAATGACTTGGTGGGCAAATCACTGTTTATTTCAGCTCCATCAAACTGTAAAATGGAGATAGAAATAGCAGCTACCTCACAGGGTTGCTTTGAGGATCAAATGAGACGATGTTTGTAAAGCACTCAGTATAGTGCTGGCATGTAGTAGGCACATAGTATATACTTCCTTCCTTCCTTCCTTCCTTCCTTCCTTCCTTCCTTCCTTCCTTCCCATCTGGTCCACATACAAACTTACTGTTTTGTATGGATGACGAATGTGACCCAGAGTTTTAATCCACAAGCCAAACAATTTCTACCTGATAATGTCCCTAATACTCCTTGCTATTTTCTATATAGCTTGGCAAACTATATATGTGTTTGGGTGGCAGGACGCCAAGAGGACAGATACCAGATAAAAATCTGTTCTGAAGAAAAAAAATGGAACTTTTGACATAAGAAAGAATATTGGATTTGGAGTCAGGAAACCTGAGTTATCTCGTTAAACTAGTTATGCAACCTCTGGCAAATTACTTACTTCCATTGTATCTCATTTTCTTCTTCTGCAAAACAGAGTATCGAACTAAATGATATTTAAGGTCCCTCTAGCTATAACATCCTATAATTTTGTGATATGTAGGCAATCCTTACACAAGCAAGAAAATGGAATGATTCTCCTTTTTACCTTTAGGTGTCAGTGTAGACACAAAAACTTCTTTGGAAAAGAGCTTAAAATAGCAAAGGAATGCTATGGTTCTTTTCTCCAAAAACACACTAGTTATTATCACCATAGTTGGTCTAGTCTCTCAGGATGACAGGAAAAGTTCTTTGCCAGGTGGTCTGGAATATGTAGGAAGTATCCAGTTGCATCATATACAGTGGAAATATTTCTCAGGATCAAAAAGGAAAATTCAGGGAACTCAGAAGTTCCCCATTACTTATGTAACAAAGTATTAATGTCTTATCCTGACATTCAAGGCTGTCCACATTCTGGTAGCAACCAATATTTCTAGCTTTATCTTTCAATTACTCCCTGCCAAATTTAATCCATACTGGACTTCCCCTTTCATTCTGTCCTCATGGGTCTTGGTGCCTTTGCTCATACTATCTCATATGATTGGAATAGATTTCTGGCCCATCTCTATCCATTGAAAGGTTTCTTTTGAAATTACCTATCAGGTCTATGAACAGGGTAAGAATTTATGACCAAATAAGGGATAGATAGAATTACAGAAGATAAAATCAACAATTTTAATTATATAAAACTATTTTTTTGCACAAACAAAACTAATGCAGCTAAAATTAGAAGGAAAACAATTAACTGAGAAAAATCTTTGCAGAAATTTTTTCTGCAGATTTTTTTAAGATAAAGGTCTTAATCCAAGATGCATAAGGTACTGATTCAAATTTGTAAGAACAATTTCTATTCCCCAATTGATCATTGGAGAAATAATATGAAGAAATTTTCAATGGAAGAAATCCAATCTTACTATAGACATATATAGAAAAATGCTCCAAATAACTAATAATTGGAGAGTACAAATTAAAGCAAATGTGAGGTTGCACTTCACACTTATCATATTGGAAAAGACAACAAAAATAAAGGAAAATAAGTGTTGGAGGGTCTTGGGGAAAATAGGCACATTAGTGTACTGTTGAAAGAGCTGTGAATTGGTTCACACAATGCTGGAAAGCAATTGAGCACTATGCCCAAAACATCACTAAACATTATATATACCCTTTGACCCACTGATACTTCTACTGGGCCTATTCCCCAAAGAATTCAAAGAAAGAGGAAAAGGACTAATGTATACAAAAATATTATAGCAGGTGTTTTTGTGGTAGGAATGAACTGGAAATTAAAAGGGTGCTTTTCAATTGGAGAATGGTTAAGCAAATAATGGTGTTTGAATGCAGTGCAATACTACTATGCTGTAAGAAATGATGAAGGGGACAATTTCAGAGAAATCTAGGAAGCCTTTTAGGAACTGATGCAGCATAAAGTGAGCAGAACCAGGAGAACAATTTATATAATAACAACATTGTAAAGACAGATAACTTATAAAGACAAGAACTCTGATCAGTGACCAATCATGATTCTAGAAGACCCATAAAAATACTCCCTGTGGGCAACTAGGTGATACAGTGAATAGAGCACTGGACCTGGAGTCAGGAGGACCTGAGTTCAAATATGGCCTCAGACACTTAGCACTTACTAGCTGTGTGACCTTGGGCAAGTCACTTAACCCCAATTGCCCAAAAAGCAAAAAAAAAAACCAACTCCTGATAGTGATAGACTCAGAATACATATTGGACAGCTAAGTGATACTGTGGATGGAGTTCTGGGCCTGGAATGAAGAAAACCTTAGTTCAAATCCAGCCTTGGACACTTATTAGCTAGCTGTGTAACCCTGGGCAAGTAATTTAACCTCTGTTTGCCTCAGTTTTCTCAATTGTAAAATGGTGATAATCACAGCACCTCCCTCCCAGGATTGTTGGGAGGCTCAAATGAAACAATATTTGTAAAGTGCTGAGCACAGTGCCTGGCACATAGCAGGTGTTATGTATAAATGCTTATTTTCTTTCCCTTCCCTAGGCAAGGTCAACATGGGAATTTGTTTTGCTTATCTATACATATTTGTTAAAAGAGTTTTTCTTCACAAATTTTTAGAAGCTAATGTTAAAAATTGTTTTTATATGCAACTGGTAAATGAGATATACAGGCAAATATTATAACAGGATGTAGAAATCTATCTTGCCCTACAGGAAAATAGAAAGGGACAGGGATAAGAGGGAGGAGTGATAGAAGGGAGGGCAGACTGGGAGAAGGGGTAATCAGAAAGCACACCATCTTGGAGTGTGGGGAGGAGAGAAATGAGGAGAAAATTTGGAACTTAAAATCTTGTGGAAGTGAATGTTGAAGACTAAAAATAAATTAATTAATAAAAAAGAGTTTTTCTTTTTTTTTTTAGTGAAGGATGGAGTGGAAGAGAGAAGATCTATGGATAGGATTGGGTTTTATTGTGTTTTTTTTTTTTTTTTTAATGAGAAGAGAACAGAAGAAATAGCAGAAAAAAGCACAGTCCAGGCAGTTATAAAAGTTATGTAATGAGATACATTTTAAAAGAAAGCAAACTCCACCCAACAGAGTTTCACGGGTTCACATACAATCCCCTTCTGTTCTACAATGTATATAGAAATGTACTTTTTATTTTATGTTTGTGAAGTTTAGAATGAAAAGAAATCCTTCCTTGAAGGTCCAGCTCAAGTACTCCTCTCCTCCAGGAAATCTTTCCTCTTCCCTTTCTAGTTGTAAGTGATCTCCCCAACCTCACATTTCTCCAACACTTCTCAAGTAATTCTCCTTTGCACAGAGATGCAAAACATAGTGGAAAGTACAGGACTCAGGTTATGAGGAAAGCTAACATTAATTCATATGGGACTTTGATCTTTACAAAGTGTTTTCCATAGGTTATCCAGCTGGATTGTTAACGACCTTGTGAGGTAAGTAATCAGGGGTATTATTAACCCTATTTTATAGATGTAGAAACTGAAACTCAGAAGGGGAGTTTCCCGAGGTAAAAGAGACAATAAGTGCCAGAGGCAGCACTAGGGTCAATCCTTCCTGACTGCAAGCCCAGCAACTCCATACTGTTTTTCATTCAGCTTTATAAACATTAAAGTGTGATGACTGTGAATTACTGAGATCATATTTGTGGCAGCAAGCACCCCAAGCATCCTCAGGGTGGCTGCCCATACAGGTACTTGGATCTGCTTTGTTAAAGGAAAGCAACTCAAAATGGGTTAACAAGCTTACTTTAATCAGTCAAATATGTATCGTTTACCTAGTTCAGGGGAAAGAGGTCAGCACCCTGAACTTCAAAGTATACAGACAGAATTATCAAGACAGAGAAACAGATCAAGTAGACAGTTTTCCAAACTGTCTAACCATTACATCCATACCAAACAACATCTGGGTTTCAAAGCGGGGGGGGGGGGGGCCCTCTGGACAACGGCTTTCCAGAGTTTCATCTGATCAAATCACAGAACACGTCTCAAAGTGAGCCCCAAAACAAAGCCTCACATCATATAGCCTTCTCCTGGCTCAGAGAATGTAACAACCTTATTGACCCACTGGCCAATCAAGAAGTATCTACTGAAAAACAAGCCTCCCACCCCAGGCTCCAGGTGCACTTTAGCCTAGGGGCAGGGAAGATCTTTAAAATTTACATTCCCATTACAATGTTCTGCTTTGTTGCATAATTATTTGTGTCTATGTCTTATCTTCCTTACAGATTGTAAAGGCCTTCTGAGTAGGGGTTATGTCTTAGTTCATCTTTGTATTGGCAAGGCCTAGAATAGTCCCTTACATAAATGTTGTCAATTCTTGAAAGTTTGATTATTTTATTGGTGTGGGTACTTTCTCTGCCCAGGTAGTGTATAACCATTCTATAATTAGTAGGTGATCTTTGATGATTGATATGGTTAAAAAAAAGTTCATCTCCCTGAAACCAAGCTGGCAATGAGGCTCTCTGAACATAGCTAGGTGAATCCTTGGACTGCAGAAATATGATCCATCTACAGGCCCACATTCATTTGGTATCTTTCTGGCTTGCCAGAGCTATGGTTCCACTGGTATTAACTTTGAGAATCTAGCATCACTTCCATACCACAATGAGGCATCAGAAGAAGACTTTAGTGGATGTCTTTAATAGGGGTTTAATATATGTCTGTTGAATAGAATAGAATTCATTGGTTGGGATGAAAACAGGCTTCCCAAGGCTTACGTAGGATTTAGGATCCAATTAAGACTGCCAGGTCACATGGATTTGAACTGGTAGAGTTTTGGGATTGAAGTACATCCTAGCTCTGTAACTTAGCATCTTAGAGAAGTCACACTAACTCTTTAGATCTTAGATTCCTCACCTGTCCCATCTTCTGAGATAAGAATTCACAATTTGACAAAGACTAATGAGAAAATTGCAAAACAGTATGGCAGAAACTAGGTATAGGCCAACATCTTACACCATATACCAAGATAAGATAAAAATGGGCACATGATTCAGACATAAAGGATGACACCATAGATTCCTCATCTGTAAAATGAGGGAATATTAAACTGTATGCTTTATTAAATCTTTTCCAGTTCTAAGTCGTAGGTTACGATCTAATGCCTAAAGAAACTGAACATGGAGGTTTTGCTCGGGGGCAGAGTCAAGATGGCAGAGTAGAAATAGGACCTCTGCAGGGCTCTGGCTCTCACCACCTCCAATCCATGGAAAAGGGGACTCTGAACAAACTTTGGAGCTACAGAACCCACAAAATGACACAGAGAAGCTAACCTCCTGCTGAGGACAGCCCAGCAGGCCAGCAGGAATCGGCCAGCCCAGATCTCTGGGAGCTGAGCCCAGCTCCTTGCTGAGGTTTTAACCCCAGGGTGGGCCTGACCAGCTGCCGGCTGGAGGAACTCCAGATCACTACCAGCTGTGGTGATCCAGAATTATCAACAAATAGATGCTAAGGACAAAGTGAGAGGGTGGAGGTCCTGGGGTGTGTGACCAGCTTGCCAGAGTGTGTGGAGGCTTCAGAGAGGGCACCCAACTAATACCTCTGGCAGCTGAGAAAACCCCAGCGTTTGGAACGAAGCTCCCCTGTCTGGTGGCAGAGTCCTACTGTGGCCAAAAGCCCAAAAGTCAAGTAATTGAGTGGCAACATGACCAGGCACAGGAAGCAAAGCAAACAGAAGAATCGAACATTAGACTCCTATTTTGGGGACAAAAAGGATCAAAGCATAGAACAGGAGGAAGACAATGAAGTCAGAACTCCTGCACCAAAAGCTTCAAAGGAAAATGCAAGCTGGTTATAGGCCATAGAGGACCTTAAGAAGCAGATAAGAGAAGTGGAGGAAGAATTGGGAAGAGAAATGAGAACGATGCAAGAAAATTACGAAATGAGAGTCAACAACCTGACTGAGGAAAATAACACCTTAAAAAATAGACTAACTCAAATGGCAAAAGAGGCTCAAAAAGGCAATGAAGAGAAGAATGCCTTAGAAAGCCAAATTTGCCAGATGGAAAAAGAATCTCAAAAGCTCACTGAGGAGAATCATTCCTTCAGAATTAGATTGGAGCAAATGGAAGCTAATGACTTTATGAGAAATCAAGATGCTGTTAAACAAATCCAAACAAATGAAAGAATAGAAGGCAATGTGAAATATCTCATGGAAAAAACCACTGACCTGGAAAATAGATCCAGGAAAGATAATTTAAAAATTATTGGACTACCTGAAAGCCATGATCAAAGAAAAAACCTAGAAATCATCCTCCAAGAAATCCTCAAGGAAAACTGCCCTGATGTTTTAGAACCAGAGGGCAAAATAGAGGTTGAAAGAATCCACTGATCACCTCCTGAAAAAGATCCCAAAAAGAAAACTCCTAGGAATATTATAGCTAAGTTCCAAAATTCCCAGATCAAGGAGAGAATATTACAGGCAGCCAGGAAGAAACAATTTGAATATTGTGGAAACACAATCAGGATAACACAGGATCTGGCAGCTTCTACACTGAGGGATCAAAGGGCTTGGAATATGATATTCCAGAGGTCAAAGGAGCTGGGATTAAAACCAAGAATCACCTACCCAGCAAAACTGAGTATCATGTTTCAGGGGAAAATATAGTCATTCAGTAGAATAGAGGACTTTCAAGCATTCTTGATGAAAAAACCAGAGTTGAATAGAAAATTTGACATTCAGATACAAGAAGCAAGAGAAGCATGAGAAGGTAAACAGGGAAAAGAAATCATTAGAAACTTATCAAAGTTGAACTATTTACATTCCTACATGGAAAAACAATAATTGTAACTGATGAAACTTTTCTCAGTATGAAAATAGTTCAAGGGAATAGAAATATATATATCGGAGGGTATACAGGCATATGAATACATATGTGAATGTGTGTATATATGTTTACAGGTATACATAGAAGGCACAGGACCAATTTAATAGGAAGGAATGATACTTAAAAGGTGAAATAAAGAGGTGAGAGAGGAATATAATGAGAGGAGATGGAGAGAGACAGAATGGGGTAAACTATCTGATATAGAATAGGCAAGGAAAAATGGTTACAATGGAGGGGAAGAATAGGAAGGCAAAAGGGAATGGGTCAAACTTATTCTCATTGAATTTGGCTCTGGGAGGGAATGGAATACACACTAAATAGGGTATCTCACTCTACAGGAGAGTAGGGGGGAAGGGGATGAGAGGGGAGATGATGGAAGGAAGGGCAGGCTGGGGGGGGAGGGAAGTTGGAAGTACCCACTTTTGAAAAGGGACAGGATCAAAGTAGAGAATAGAACAAATGAGAAGTGGGATAGGAGGGAGGGAAATATAGTCAGTCTTTTACAATATATCTACTATTTTAATGTTTTGCATTAGCTACACATGTACAACCTATCCTGAACTGCTTATCTTCCCAGTAAGGGTGGGTGACTAGTGAGGAAGAGAATGAATCTGGAATTCAAAGTTTTAAAATCAAATATTTAAAATAAATATATATACACATATACTATTATTAATACTATTTTACATATAATTGGGAAATAAGATGTACAGGCACTGGGGCATAGAGATCCACCATGCCCTACTGGAAAAGTTGAAGTGGATATGGGTGAAGATATGGGAGAGAGCAGATTGGATATCCTGTGGGACTGCTATTTTGGGGTGGTGGGTAGGGGAAAAACGGGGAGAAAATTTGTAACTCAAAATCTGGTGGAAATGAACGATGTAAATCAGAAATTAATAAAGCATTTGAAAAATGAAAAAAAAAGAAAGAAAAAGACAAGAAAAAGAAAAAAAAAGAATCTGAACATGAAAGAAGAGATAGCATTCATCTCATTTAACATAATCCAAAAAATCACAAGTTTAGAACTGAAAAGAACCTTAGAATACATATAAATCAGCTGTCTCATTTTACAAATGAGGAAACTGATACTGAGAGGAGATATTATTTACCCAGCTATAAGTGTTTGAGGCTAGATTTGAACAGAGGTCTTCCATGACTCCAGATCCAGTCATGCCACCTAGCTATTACCTAGATTGCTTTCAGGATGATGAAGCACTCTCCTTATTGGTCATTAAGCCCTTTAAAAAGGAATGATCATCTTTCTGCTGTTTTTTTCTCACCATCTGCGTATCATAGGAGAAACCTTTGAGCTTCTTTCTATAAGGACTAGGAAGAAGTACAGATTGCCTTTTTATTCCATGTCAGCTGTCAAGCCTGAGACTGGATGTCAGAGCTCTAGTTTCCTTTTCTGCATTTTACTCCTGAGTATAGATGACTGAACATCAACTTTGAGATGGCTGTGTCACAGCTTAGAGATGGTCTTGTGATTTCAAGAGGACTAAAAGTTCTTGATCAGAGCTGACAGGCAGCAAAGAAATGGGAAGAAGAAGGAAACAAGCCTTTATTAAGTTCTCCTATGTGCTAAGCACTGTGGTAAGAACTTTACATATATTATCTCATTTTTGTGTGGGAAAAGGACAGGGTCTAACAAGAGGAGAAGCTCAAACATTGGTCTAGCTGGCCAGAAAATATAGATTTTAGGGAGACTGTGCAGAGCCACATTAAATGTAATCATACCTATTCATCAGTTCCTCAGACTGCTTTGTGTTTTGATGAGATATAAGTCTCAACTTCCCAGGGATTATAGCAGAAGTTATACATTAAGTTATTGAATCCTATTTAAAGTCTTTCTTCAGTGTATCTCGCATTTCTTTTCTGTGTTGAAAATAAATACCTATCCCATACCTGATTCTTTTTATATATGGGGTGCCTTTTTTCTTTCTGCTCCCTTTGGGGAAGGCATAGATATGTTTTAAGTAAATTTTCACAGGGTAGGAGAGGAGAAACTTAATGAAAGTAAGAGAAAAGGAACCTTACCCTTTTCATTAGAGATCAGATACCCCTAGGATTGAGAGTAGTCTGGACAACATTCCTGGCTCCAAAATTGAGAGATCCCCTTGATCAGTGGTTTATAACCTGGTATCTGTGAATTTGGTTTTTAAAAAAATATATTCTGTTAACTATATTTCAATATAATTGGCTCCCTTTGTTATCTTATCTGTTCTATTTTATGCATTAACAAACATTCTTCTAAGGAGTCCCTGGGCCACATCAGACTGTCAAAGGAGTCTATAACACAAAAAATGGTTAAGAACCCTTGTCCTAGATGGAGAAGGAGTGGATTCGATGGGCCAAGCCCCTCGAGCCCAGCATCAGTCCTTATTATTAAATATCCTGTATCACAAAGAAATCACAAATTCATTTTCTTCTCCTCTAATCTTTGTATGCAAGCCCAAGAAATAAAAGAACTTGCTCCAAGTCTCCCAGGGAGACTTGAATTGAACTAGGAATAGACCATATTCTTGGATCTCTGACTCAAATCAGGAAACTACATCCCCCTCCTAAGTAATACCAACCTGCTTTTTTTTTTTTTACAGCAACTGAGTCTCTACAGACAATCTGAACCCAAAATGACCATTCTACCAGAACTGCCGAGAAAACAATGAGTGTCAAACACCTACAAGCAACACTCTGGAGTGCAGCCAAACCAGAGTAAAATCTACTTAAGAAATATTTAACTAAATAAAAATATAATAGACCATAAATAATGTCAATATATTGATTTCTAAGTGAATATGTAGTGGCAGGTATCTTTATATGTGGTTTAATGACCCCATTTCTATTTGAGGTTGACACCACTGGTTGTTGTTGTTGCCGTTCAGTCAGTCTTTCAGTCCTGTAGGACTCTTTGGGATCCCATTTGGGATTTTCTTGGCAAAGATAATATAGTGGTTTGCCATTTCCTCCTCCAGTTCATTTTACAGATGAGGAAATTGAGGTAAACGGGTAAGTGACTTGCCCAGGGCCACACAGCTAGTAAGTGATTGAGGTTACATTTGGACTCAGGGTGATGAGTCTTTCTGAGTTCAGGCCCAGCACATTGATGCCACCTTGCTGCAGGACAACATTGGAGTAGAGCCTATATTGCACATGCTGAATATTTAAATATGTAAGAAGAGAGTGAATAAATTTTACTTTATATAGCTGAGCTATAAAATGCTAAGAAACCCACATGCTGGAAATGAGTCAGGCCAGTAGTTCTGGTGCTGAGAATGTATGCTGAATACAATGGTTGCATAAATAGCTGAAGATGTTAAACCCTCACAGAGTCCTACTCCAATACCTCATCAGGATATAGCAGTGCCCCTGGGTTCTCAAAGGCTGTGCCAGTGGAGGTCAAGCTCTGGCACTTTCAAACTGGGAAGGTTTCAAGCACAGTGCAGGCAACAGACCAAGTCTGCTTTTTGAGGACCAGCCTAGCTAAGTTCACAGAGGCTGATCACTATTAGGATGACCACTTGGCAATGAATTCTTTGGCCATGGCAACCCATGGAACAAAGACAAAATGTTCCTTAGTTCCATGTAACCTCTTTCCCTTCTTCAGTGACTGTGGCAGAGTAGCAGAAAAGAAAGCAGAGGATGCTAAGAATAACAGAGCTTTTAGACTGTATAAATTTTAACTTGACACTAAATGTGAAACCTTGGGTCAATGACCAATGAACAAATGATGACTGGGAAAAGTGAACTCTTTTCAGTTTTGGCATTGTCATTAGGAATTAAACCAAAGGAAAGAAAAAAGTTGCACCTAAAGGAAGAATGTCTCACAGTTTCTTCTTGGAGAGACAAACAGCAGAATTGGTGTAGAATTGGTTTCATTATGCACTGAAAGGCAAAAAAGAGACATCATTTTACAGGTAATTTGGCCATCTCCTGTGGCCACTGCAGTGCCCACAATAAGTCTTTGGAAAAAGTCTGTCATAAAAAAATTGTAGTTTATGCATGGCTATCTGTTGCAAAGGATGAAGAGGAGGAAAATTCTATGGAGAACTTGATAAGGTTCTCAGTGACTTTAATGAAAAAGTGGAAATAGATGAGGATGGTGTGCATTAAATTGGAAAACATGAGTCAGAAATAAGGAGTGAGAGGCCAAAGACTTGTAGTCAACATGGAAATCTTCACCTGTATATGATGAATAATTTCTTTGGCCTGAGAATCAGTAGGCATTGGACATGATGAGTTCCAAATAACATCACAAAAATGAAGCTGATTATATCTTCAGAGATAGGAAGTGACTTGTTCTTGATGTGGGAGACATTCCTGAATCATCTGCCTCAGTACAGTCAGACGAGTAACATTAATTAGCACAAAGAACAAAATTAGTACAAAGATAGAAGAAAGAATAAAAATAAGAAAGTGTAAAATGTAAGTGATGCATATAATGCTAGGTGGTTTTTTTTTTTCAACATAGTGGTTAACTTTGCTGGCTTTTTTTTTCTCTTTTTCTTTTTAAAGAACTGATACAGAGGAAATTAAATGCTGTAAAATATATTAATAAAGATGTCTTTTAAAGGAATTTACTTGAAAGAACTCAATCCTGACCTAGTCAAACAATCTATTGGTAATGAAAAATGGGTAATGGTTAGAAGAAAGGACAAAGACACTGAATAAAGTAATTTCACAGTAAGATTAACCAGTATAAATCAATTGTTGTAAAAGAGCCTAAAAAACACCTTAAATACCAAATACTAGAATTATTTGCCAATCAGAGACATATGGTAGTCAAAGAATATAGACTTATTTATAAAATCTTACTGGGAAGAACAATGGAAAATTCTGAACTTCATAAAACAGAAACAGTAAAGAGTAAATAAAACCAGTATAGCACTTATAGGCACTGGTTTCACTTTTGCAGATTTGGTCCTCAGGCTATTGTCTCCTTTTAGAGACAATCCTCTGGAGTTGAGGTATCTTTTTTTTAGTCCTTGTAATCTTTATTCCCCATTCAGTATATTCCCTCCAGTATCAATTGTCAGTTAATATTTCTCAAATTCCCCCCTCTTCGATATCACTTTAACCAATCAACATCACTTAGCTTTTACAAAGGGATATTTATGAAGAAGTTATGGTAAAATCCTGAGTACAAAATCATCCCCTCCCCCAGACTGGAGCATAGTCTTTCCTCTATATACCCAGTTGGTTCATGGAAGAATGGACTGAACTGTAAAGTGTTGCTACAAAGCAGTCTTTCCACCAAGTTTGTTTTTGGATGTGGTGTAGCTAATAGGAGAGTAGCTCCCAACTTGCTGGGCACAGTGTTTTAAATGCCAGGTTTATTCACTGCTGGGTTGGGTCAAGCAGATGGCTCCATAGGTCTGGGCTCCTCACCAAGTTCAGCTCTTGTGATTACAAGCCAACTCTTCTGTGGGCACTTGTTACTGAACCTCCCATGACTCCTTTGACCTTTTAAAGCTCACTAGGTCATAACCTGGTTCATTCCATCTCCAATACTTATTTACCTAAGATCAGGAAAGAAGAAACATGAATAATAGTTGAGACAGAGATGGTCATGGGCTCCAAGGGCCGCAAGGCCATCAGAGTGGGAGGATAAATTATTTGGTAGCAGCACCTACTACTTCTTTCCTGAGAGCTTACAGCAAACACCTTGTCTCAAGAGGAAGATTTAATCTGTACCTTTTAATATAAAATTCTGTTCTGGATTATTAGCCAGTTAAAAAGTGTTTCTTCCTTTATGATTCAGTAAGCAGGGAAAACCTAAAGATACTCTGAAGCAGGAAATGAGCCCTTGTATTACATGTCATCACATATTTGTGGAAGCAGGTTCATGGAGCCTCCTCTTGGGTTGATACAAAGGAAGACTATCTTGCTCATGTTCTAAGGACTGGGGATTTTTGGTCATTCCCAGTTGTTGTCCCTCATTATACCAGGTAAAAGAAAGTGTTGCAAGAAGTCCAAGTAAGCAAAGTTATTCCTAGGGAATTTAAAGATGAAAATGGGAAGACAAAAGGAGGGGAAAGTTCTTCAGAGATTTTAAAAATTTTAGCTTTTTTTTTTTTTTTTGCTTTTTGGAGAGGAGAAGGTAGGGCAATTGAGGTTAAGTGACTTGCCCAAGCTCACAGCTCACATGGCTAATTTTGTGGTAAGTGTCTGAGGCCAGATTTGAAACACATTTTGTTTTTATATCACCTTTATTTCCAAATATACCCCCTACCCAGGAGTGCCATAACTGCAATGAGGAATAAAAGAGAGAGAGAGAGAAAAAAAAAAGAGAGAAAAGCAGTTCAGTAAAACTAACACCAATCAAGTGTGGCAATAGTGGGGCTCTAGTAAAGGCTTAGTAAAGAAGTTGGCATTTGAGCTACAGACTGAAGGAAGAGAGAAATTCTATGAGACCCATGTAATGAGGGAGTGAATTCCAGGCATATGAAATGACCAATGAAAAGGAATAGAGACAGCAGATTGAATATCCTGTGTGAAGAATAAAGAAAGCCAGCTTGACTACATCTGAAAGTACAGGAGGCAATTTCTAATTAGACTGGAAAGGTAGCTTGGGGTCAGGTTGTATAGATAGGGCTTTAAAAGCTAAGCAGAGGAAAAAGGAAGTCACTTGTGTTGATTGAGTAGGGGAATCACATGGTCAGATCTGCACTTAAAATTATTTTGGCAGCAGTGCATAGCATGAACTTGAGTGGTGAGAGAATTGAGGCAGAGAGACTAATTAGGAAGCTATAGCAATAATTTAGGTGAGAGTAGATGAGGGCCTGAACTAATATGGTGGCTGATTAAGTGGAAAGAAGGGATAGTATGTGAGAGATGCTGTGAAGATAGAAACAAGATGTGCCAGCTGATGTATATATGGTGACAAAGTTGTTAATATAATGAAGGAAAATTGTTAATGCCAAATGTTACCAGCCACTCCCTTAATGATCCTGATAATGTCAGAATTTCCGTAATGTTCTTACATTCCTACTCTTAAGATATTTACTCTTGATTAAGTTAAGCTAAACCTTACTCTAAGTCTCTCCACCTAGAGATTTTACTTTGTAAAGGAACCTAGCTTAAGCTGAATCTCAGCTTCTAATGTCCCTGCCCCCTTCAATTAGGATTCATGGCATGAAGGGCAAAACAGCCAGAATGAAATGACTTTTCTTACCTGAATTGCCAAGGGCTAGTGGGGTCTCATGACCAGGCCTTACTACCTCATACTGCTTCTTTCTCCTCTCTTCCTAAAAGGTACAAGAAATGGGTCTTAGAGTTGGGAAATCCACTGTGCTCTTCAGTCTTGGGAGGTGGTCACTAGTTATTGTGGACCCCAGGGTAGCAGATTTGTTACCCTGTTATCTCAATTAAAAAGGTTTTGTTCCTCAATTCATGGCTTTGATTTCTTTCAGGAATTGACATTGGAAGTGTAAAGAGGAAGAGTGAAGGATCCAGGACAACGCTGAGATTATAAACCAGGGAAAGCCAGTGCTTTTGACAGAAATTGGGAAGTTTAGAAGATCTGAGGAGTTGGAGGAAAAGATGAGTTCAACTTTGAACATGTTGAGTATTAGGTATCTCTAGGACATCCACAATAAAATATCCAATAGGTAAATAATAATGTGGAACTGAAGCTCAAGGAAGACCGGGGTTCAATATATCAATCTGTGAGTCCTGTGGGGAAAAAATAGTTAACCTAAAGGAGTTAATGAGGTTATCAAGAGAGAAAATATAGAGGAGACCCACAGTTAGAGAGCATAATATGGATGATGAATGAGCTATGGAGATTTAGAAGGAGCAGTCGGTCAACTAAGAGGAGAACCAGAAAGGAGTAATGTCACAAAAACCCAGAGAAGAAAGCATGTCTAGAAGTAGGTGGTCAGCAGTGTCAAATGCAGCTGTGCCGGATAGGTCAAGAAGCATGAGGACTAAGCAAAGACCATCAGATCTGGCAATTAAGAGATCATTAGTAATTAGTAATTTTGGAGAAAGCAGTTTCAGTTAACTGATGAGGGTAAAAGCCAGATTGCAAAGATGTGAATGAATCAACTCTCCAAAAAAGAAAGGGAAGTGAATTTTCTCAACTCTTCTCTAGGACTAAGCTTCATGGTCATTAATTACAGATATGAATTGTTCAATTTAGGTTTTATTGTCCAATATTTACATGGTTGTAGTCATTGTGTATATATGTTTTCCTGGATCTGCTTACTTCACTCTTTATCAGTTCACAGAAGTCTTCCCACTGAAAATAGATTTTTTTAACAAACTTTTTGTGCCATCAAGGAGAATAAAGCCACCACTCTTGGAATATATCATCATAGTCTAAGATATGTTTGTGGAAGACATAAAAATGGCTCTAAAAAGAAAAAAGAAGAGAAAAACATTTGGATTAGACCAAGTGTATAGAGGAGATCTGTGCTAGAAGTGGCATGTAGCCAATCCTCAGCATTCCCACATTTAAATTTCTTGACTTAAAGCATTCATTGATTTTATTAGTAATCATGTTTTCACTTTCCTCTCAGCACAATAGAGAAAAAAATGAGAGGCACAATGCATGCAAGATTATGGAGCAATGGTATCCTACTAGGCAATTGACTAGTCTTGCTCATCCTAACAGTAAGTAGAGTTTCCCATGCATTCATTGCATATTTTCATTATTTGCCTTTAAAACTCAAATTTTGGGTTGCAGTTATGCCCCCCCAAAGCTAGTATAAGTTCTTTGGGCTCTAAGCCCAAGTGGGCAAAGTCAGTGATGTTGCTTAGTGAGAAAATAAAGTTGTTAGTCAAACTTCATGGCTGAATGTCTGCAGCTAATGTCATCTGTGGCTGCAAATTTGGTGCTAACAAATCAAAGAGGAAAGTATTTGTAAAAATGTTAGTGAATCTACTCCAAAAAATTCAAAAGTAACCTCTCAAGTGTTGTTGCTTTTTTTTTGAGATGTTAGCCCGAAAGGTTATAGAATTCTAGTGATAATTATTAGGAAGAAAAGATGGTTTATATGTTACCAATTTTATTTTGTATTTTATGGGTTATGTTATGGTTACTGTATTAAGGAAAATGTATATTATCAAAATTAATGTTTTGCTATAAGGATTGTATGCAGAGAAATATGTTTTCACCCATTTTTCACCCATATTTTAGCAACATATTACAGTTTTTGGTGGTTCTTGGAATCTAACCCCCTATTTCTCATAGGTTCCGTTTATCAACATTTGTGTCATTGACTGTGATTGTAAAGATTTTGAGGGATCAATGATCATGAAGATAACAAAGACATACCAAAGACACTAAAAACAAAAAAACCCCAACTTTGACCTTACTAATAGCAGAAAGCAACCAAAAAATATTGATTACCAACTTTTTATTCTTTCTAAACCATCTATATGAAGCTTTATGAAAGCCAGCTACTCATTCATAGAAAGCATCTTTGAAGAGAGTTTTAGTAGGAAAAAGGTATGCTTTACTAAAATGATTCTCCACAGTAGACCAAATCTTTACTTTCATATATTTTAATGAAAGAAGAGAAAACAAGACCTCATTTTGTTTTTTGTTTGTTGATTATGAAAAATAAATGCTTCATAGAGTGCTCCATTTGGCATCTTCACAATGAAGGGATGATAGGGAGAAAATGGGACCTGGTGCCAGCAAACTTTTTCTCCATACAGATACACTTATCCCTCTCCCTTAAGACTTCATTCCCCTAGTTCCTATCACTTAGTGTAGGAGAAGCTAGTTTATTAGTAAGATGGTCAAGGCAACTCCTTAGGGCATTAAGGAGGGAGGAAATTCTCATTGGCGATTAACCATCATTAATCCATTAACCATCAGATTCCTTTCAGAGCCATAATCTCTTTGCCAATGCCAAATCAATGCTACAAGATCATTTACTGCTCTTTTTGCATCGTCTTTTTAGTATGATAAACATGATTAACCATTGTATTCCTGACCTATGTGGTTCTTTGCTCCAATGTAGCAGAGAAGAATAAGGGAACCATCTCTCAGGAAGGAGAAAGAGACAGATTTAGAGTCACAGTATTTTGTCAGAGCAGTTCTTTGGTTGGTGGCTTAAAACTATAAGAAAGAGAATTATTGATTTATTTTTTACAATTTCCAAAGGCAGAAGTAACACTTACTCTGGGCCCTCTCTTTAGGTAATTAAAGAGTCAGCAGTTTGGCTGGTGGGGCTCTGACTAGCTGGGTTAGTATTAGATGTGGGGCCTTCACTACTTTCCTTCATAGTTTCTTGTGGCCTAGTTTTAAAAGGAAAACTGGAGAGGTAAAGACAAGGATTGAGCCAGGGAGAAGTAGCATCATCTATACAAGCATGGCAGGACAAGTAAGAGGGAGTGATTAATAACTGACGACTGTTCCCCAACCCAGCATAAAACCACCATACCATGTAGAAACAACAGTTTCTATGCAGTCTTACAATGTTTAATAAACCATATGGTTATATAGAATGTCATTTGCTTATATCTTATGGATGTGATGGTTGCTTGATGATGAGCAGAAAATTTCTCAGATATGGGGTGTGGGTGTGGTGAATCATAGAGATTTCCATATGTTAGTAATACTGAGTCATATTTTCTATTACCCTTAGACTGCTGTTGAACCTGGGCCAGTGAGGTGGTTTAATGGTAAGAACTTTGTCCATGATAGCAGGAAGATCTGAGTTTTAATCCTACTTCAGACATTTACTAAAAGTATGATGATTGGCAAAGTACTACTTGTCTTGGAACAAGACATTCCATCTCCCAACTGTGTATTTTCATGGCCATGCCCCTTGCTATAGGGTACCTACATGTCAAAGTGGATAGAGTGCCAGGGCTGGAGTCAGGAAGACTAATCTTCCTGAGTTTAAATCTGGCCTCAGAAACTTACTAGCTATGTGACCCTGAGCAAGTCACTTCACCCTGTTTGCCTCAGTTTCTTCATCTGTAAATTGAACTGGAGAAAGAAATGGCAAACCACTCCAGTATCTTTGCCAAGAAAACCCCAAATGGGGTCACAAAGAGTTGGACACAACTGAAAAAAGAACTGAACAACAACAACATTATGATTCTCATCAAGCTATCTGAAGGGACACAGTTTGATACAGCAGTTAGGTGACCCTAGGTGAACTAGAGAGGGTCTAGTGGCTGGGAGGTGAGGTGTCTTGCTCAATTGTTAATTAATTAATCAGCTACCAGCTTGATTTTCTGTAGAATTACAGAATGTAGGCCACGAGTTGAGTGTGATCTGAGATGCTAACATAATATCTCAAGTGTTACTTGTCCAGTGCCCATTTATTCTCTATTAAATATGTCACATGCTGGGAGTTGGGGGCAGGGGGAGAGGGGTTGGGATAGGAACCCATCTAGGACATTTTGTATTTTTTTCCCCATTTCCCCCCTTTTTCTAATTATTTTGTTTTTCTTTTTGATCAGAACTTCCTCAGTAACTCAGGTGTCACAATAGAGGACATTCATCCTGAAAGATTTTTAAAAATTATTATCCTGAATATTGAGCTGAATTTTAATTTCAGTTCTACTGAGTGTTTTTTCTGGGAATTTTTTTCTTATTCCAGATTCTAATTTTAAAATATTTTTAGGTTCTTTTGCTAGAATATTTTTTACAATTCAATTTTTGACTTTTTTTTTCTTTTTACTTTCCCATCCTTGGGAATTCCTTCTCTCTGGATGGGCATTGTGATTTTTTTTAAATGATGTGTTATTGATAAGTTGCTGCTTATTTGCACAAGGTACTGACAAGGGCAGCTAGGTGGCAAAGTGGATAAAGCATTACTCCTAGGATCAAGAGGACTTCAATTCAAATCCAACCTCAGACACTTACTAGCTGTATGAGTCAGAAACTGGGTATCATGGGCCATTTCCCTCAATACACTTTGTTCCCTTTCTCCCAATTTAAAAAGTTGCTCTCCTTATTGAATCAGTTAGGATGAATTTTTAACACATTGTCCATATCTCCAATCCTGAATAGTCCTTGGAGGTTCCAAGGAAAGTACTGCTTCTCTAGTACCATTCAGGAAAGAGTCTCAAAATGGTCAATGTGGCACAATCTCATACAATCTCACATGGATAAGTGAAAATCATATTCACCTCCCCCCTTCAATACAGAGTTATGTAGTTTCAACAAAGACTCTTTTGCAAAGTTTATCAGGGATTATTGCTTTTTTAGTCCCTAACAAGGGCCTTGGTATTCAAAATACCCCTTCTCAACTCACTTCTTCTGGGTCCCTGCAACAGCATAGAGCACTCAAATGTTTTCCAGGGATTTGAAGCATGTAGGGAATCCAACCAGAGACCTGAACAAAATCTCCAGGTGTTCCTATATGTGACACACCAGAATTTTCCAGTGGGTCCCTGCCACTGCAAGGGCAATTCTAACAGAATTTCATCCATATCCAACACAGGACCAAGGTTCAGTTTGAGAGAAAAGAAAATGGGAACAGGTAAGCTCTGAGCAAGTATAAGGCTCCCAAAAATGAGTAAGAATTTGGGGGTTTTTGATTATTTGGATTTTCTAAGCCTCTAGACAAATCTTATCCTCTAGACCTTGAGGTATTGGTGTGGTGAATCATAGAGATTTCTCCATTTTCCATATTTTAATAATCTTGAATCATATTCCATATTACCCTTAGATTAATATTGAACGTGGGTCAGTGATAATCTCCTTGCCCATCCATCTGAAAAAGCATGATATAGTATCACCTGTAATACCTGCCCAGTGAATACTGATCTTCCATCAAGTATATCACACAGGAAACTGGGAGGAGACTAGCAGATTTCTTCTAACTGTGTGGTTATATACACACACATATATACAGATGTTTTAACTGTGTAGAAACAAATCACAAGATTTATCTACTGGACAGGTGCATTTTTAGATTTAAGCATGTTTAAATTTACCAAGTAAATCCCAGGGAACTGCAAGAGCCTTACATTTAACAGACCAAAACTGGACTCCAACAGGACCTATTGGGGAATGTCTCCCTCTATGTAGCCTCTGATCACTGTTCTCTCCTGGACACTCCAGCAGCTGAGGGAAAAGCTATGTGACCCTAAGCACCTCTCCATCCCTGGGGAAAGAAGAGAAAATGGGCATAGGCCCCATGGGAATGTAAGAAATGTGGGCTTGGCGAGTAGGGAATGATGGGAATGAAGTCACAACACTAGGATTCTAATGGCATATCATAACTCAGCCTCACCCTGCCCTGACATTTACCCTAACCCGTTTAAGGATGAAAATAAAATCTATTTAGATTAAGAAGGGAGCTCCCCATTTAAAAGTTCTTCTGTTTTGAGACGATTTGGTTGCTTCCTCTGAATCACATTGCTTATTTTTTTTTCTTCAAGTGAACACGTGTCTAATAGCTTAGAGATGCTACATTAAATCCATTTCATGATGCAGAGAATAGATCACCAAAAAGTGGTGTGTGTGTGTGTGTGTGTGTGTGTGTGTGTGAGAGAGAGAGAGAGAGAGAGAGAGAGAGAGAGAGAGAGAGAGAGAGAGAGAGAGAGAGAGAAAGAGAGAGAGAGGAAGGACATAAGATAGGAATGTACAGGGCAGCTGTTTTCATTACAAATTTGGTATCTTATATTTTTCAAACTATCTGAAACAAGTATTCCCAGTTCTGTACTTACCTTTTCAAATCTATTTTTCTTTCTTTCTTTCTTTCTTTCTTTCTTTCTTTCTTTCTTTCTTTCTTTCTTTCTTTCTTTCTTTCTTTCTTTCTTCCTTCTTTCCTTCCTTCCTTCCTTTCTTTCCTTCCTTTTTGGAGGGGGGAAGGCAGGGCAGTTGGGGTTAAGTGACTTGCCCAAGGTCATATGGCTAGTAAGTGTTAAGTGTCTGAGGCCACATTTGAACTCAGGTCCTCCTGACTCCAGGGCTGGTGCTCTATTCACTGCACCACCTAGCTGCCCCAAAATCTATTTTTCTTGATGGCATAGAAAGAGCCTTATCAGTAAGATCTTTGAGGGTAAATGCTGTCATTAAAAAAAAATCTTTGTATGTTTAATATGTAGTGCAGCACTTTGCACATACAGTTAAAAAAAAGAAAAGGAAAGCTCTGTGTCACCTCAGGTTTAGAAATAGTTTCCTTTAAGAAAGATAGAGGACCACAAACTAAGTTGTAAAGAAGTATCCAAGGCTTATAGAGTGTCAGTGACTTGCCTAAGGTCACATAGCTAGGAAGTATCAGATTTTCCTAATCCCAAACCTAGCACTTTATGCACTCCGTGGCATTGTATTAATGACACATAGTGTTTAATAAATACTCATTATATTGGCATAATTTTCTAAAAACCTGTCAAAATTTTATTTGTTCAGTGAAATCTAGCTTAGACCCTTGTTCTGGGCAAGGCCTAACTTGGGATGGTCTGTTTTTTTTTTTTTAATATTAACATTGATTTATTTTCTTTCTTCTTTTATTCCTTCCTTCCTTCCTCCTTTCTTTCTTTCTTTCTTTCTTTTTTTCTTTCTTTCTTTCTTTCTTTCTTTCTTTCTTTCTTCTTTCTTCCTTTCTTTCTTCCTTTCTCTCTTTCTCTCTCTCTTTCCTTCTCTCTTTCCTTCTCTCTTTCTTTCTCTCTTTCTTTCTTCCCAAATGCTTTATTAACTTCTGGTTTGCATCATTCATTTCTGCCAGATTTTGAGTTACAAATTTTTTCCCCTTTTTTCTCTTACCCACTGCCCCAAAATATCAGTCCCACGGGATATCCCCTCCTCCAATCTGCTCTCTCCCATATCTTTTCCCATACCCCCTTCGACTTTTGCAGGAGGGCATGGTAGATCTCTACGCCCCAGTGCCTGTATATCTTATTTCCCAATTACATGTAAAATAGTATTAATAATGGTATATATGTATTTTTAAACATTTGATTTTAAAACTTTGAATTCCAGATTCATTCCCTTCCTCCCTTGTCACCCACCCTTACTGGGAAGATAAGCAATTCAGTATAGGTTGTACATGTATAGGTTTGCAAAACATTACCATAATATATTGTAAAAGACTGACTATATTTCCCTCCCTCCTATCCCACTTCTCATTTGTTCTATTCTCTACTTTGATCCTGTCCCTTTTCAAAAATGGGTGCTTCCAACTTCCCTCCCCACCCCAGTCTGCCCTCCCTTCCATCATCCCCCCTCTTATCCCTTTCCCCACTACTCTCCTGTAGGGTGAGATACCCTATTTAGTGTGTATGTATTCAATGAGAATAAGGTTTTGTCTTTTTGCCTTCCTGTTCTTCCCCTCCATTGTAATGATTTCCTCCTCTCGTTATATTCCTCTCTCACCTCTTAATTTCACCTCTTAAGTATCATCCCTTCCTATTAAATTGGCCCTGTGGCCTCAATCTATGTTTACCTGTAAACATATATACACACATTCACATATGTATTCATATGCCCATATACCCTCCTATATAGACATGTGTGTGTGTGTGTGTGTATATATATATATATGTATATATATATGTATATATATATATATATTCCCTTCAACTATTTTCATATTGAGAAAAGTTTCATCAGTTACAATTATTGTTTTTCCATGTAGGAATGTTAATAGTTCAAATTTGATAAGTTCCTTATGATTTCTTTTCCCTGTTTATCTTCTCATGCTTCTCTTGCTTCTTGTATCTGAATGTCAAATTTTCTATTCAGCTCTGGTTTTTTCATCAAGAATGCTTGAAAGTCCTCTATTCCACTGAATGACCATATTTTCCCCTGAAACATGATACTCAGTTTTGCTGGGTAGGTGATTCTTGGTTTTAATCCCAGCTCCTTTGACCTCTAGAATATCATATTCTAAGCCCTTTGATCCCTCAGTGTAGAAGCTGCCAGAATCCTGATTGTGTTTCTACAATATTCAAATTGTTTCTTCCTGGATGCTTATAATATTCTCTCCTTGATCTGGGAATTTTGGAACCTAGCTATAATATTCCTAGAAGTTTTCTTTTTGGGATATTTTTCAGGAGGTGATCAGTGGATTCTTTCAACCTCTATTTTGCCCTCTGGTTCTAAAACATCAAGGCAGTTTTCCTTGAGGATTTCTTGGAGGATGATTTCTAGGTTCTTTCTTTGATTATGGCTTTTAGGTAGTCCAATAATTTTTAAATTATCTCTCCTGGATCGATTTTCCAGGTCAGTGGTTTTCCCAATGAGATATTCCACATTGCCTTCTATTCTTTCATTTGTTTGGATCTGTTTAACAGCATGTTGATTTCTCAAAGTCACTAGCTTCCATTTGCTCCAATTTAATTCTGAAGGAATAATTCTCCTCAGTGAGCTTTTGAGATCCTTTTTCCATTTGGCAAATTTGGCTTTTTAAGGCATTCTTCTCCTCATTGCCTTTTTGAGCCTCTTTTGCCTTTTGAGTTAGTCTTTTTTTAAGGTATTATTTTCCTCAGTCAGGCTGTTGACTCTCATTTTGTAATTTACTTGCATTGTCCTCATTTCTCTTCCCAATTTTTCCTCCACTTCTCTTATCTGCTTTTTAAGGTCCTCTATGGCCTGTAACCAGCTCGTATTTTCCTTTGAAGCTTTTGGTGCAGGAGTTCTGACTTCACTGTCTTCCTCCTGTTCCATGCCTTGATCCTTTTTGTCCCCCAAATTAGAGTCTAATGTTGGAATCTTGTGTTTGCTTTGCTTCCTTTCCCTGGTCATGTCGCCACTCAATCACTTGACCCCTGGGCTTTTTGCCACAGTAGGACTCTGCCACCAGACAGGGGAGCTTCGTTCCGAATGCTGGGGTTTTCTCAGTTGCCGAAGGTATTAGTTGGGTGCCCTCTCTGAAGCCTCCACATGCTCTGGCAAGCTGGTCACACACACCAGGACCTCTACCCTAGACCATAATCCAGTCCAAGCAGTTTAAAGCAAGAGCAATTACCCGCCAGACTGGTCACTTGGTCCCCCTGCAGTTTGCAGGCCAGGGGCTGACACTGCCATGTGGCTGCGGCTGGCAGCGGTGGTTGCTCAGCGGCTTCTCGCCCCGGGGGCAAAAGTACTCCCACCTACTGGGTCCCAAAGTCCACACACTACACTGACTTCTCACTTTGTCCTTCACATCTATGTGTTGATAATTCTGGGAACAGCCACAACTGCTGGTGCTCTGAAATCCCTCCAGCCAGTGGCTAATCAGGCCCACCCTGGGGCTAAAACCTCAGTCTTGGTGGGGCTGGAGTAGGGTCCCAGAGCTCTGCACTGGACAATTCCTGCTGGCCTGCCAGACTGTCCTCAGTGGGAGGTTAGCTTCTCTGTGTCATTTTGTGGGTTCTGTAGCTCCAAAGTTTGTTCAGAGTCCCTTTTTACATGAATTGGAGGAGGTGAGAGCCAGAGCCCCGCTGAAGTCCTGTTTCTACCTGTTTTTTTGTTTTTGTTCTTGGTGTTCACATATCTTTAAATTTTCATACAAAAACATCAAACAAAAAAGCCATGATTGTGTCTGTCCCATGGCAGATAAAGTCCTTAGCTTTAGGGAAAATGCCTCCCTAGGTACATCCCTACATCCTCCCTCACTAACTTGCAATGAGGCTCAGCAACACATACAGAGGAAGGCATCAAGCTGCACTACCATGAAACCCTGAGCTTGAAGGAGAGGGATTAGAACAAAATAAAACACTTCCAACCAATACTTAGCAAAAAAGAAAGCAATTTAACAGTAGCATGGAAAGTATACTTAGTAAGGCCTTAGCACTAGTTTGGGTAGATGTAGCTTGCCTGGTTTGTATATAGAAATACTTGTGGTCAGAAAACCAAGTTGAGTCAGAAGTGCCAGTTGATTTATATATCAGATTGATTAGTCAAGTGTGAGGGGCATTGACTCCTTGAGGGAGGGGCTTTTTATGCTCTGGCAACTGGGAAGCCAGTGGCTTAAGTCCTAGTCCTCTAGATCAAGCAGTCTTAAGGATAACTTTCCTGCCTTTTAGGGAAAAACTAGCCAAGCCAATATGGTAGGGACTCTAGAAGATATTGCTCCTACCCTCTGCCCAAGCTATCGTGCTATCTCTTCCATATTCATCATCCTATACTGTGGTAGGAGCAATATCCTAATCCCTCCTCCCATAAAAGTTAGGTTAATTTTTCCTTAAAAGGTATTGAAAATCTCATGTAGAGGACTAAAGGCTCAGACTGTTGACATTACTTCCTCTTTGTCTGAATATAAAACAACCCAAAGGAGCT
>NW_027187380.1:12590108-12609379 GCF_028583685.1 Petaurus breviceps papuanus | reverse complement strand
GTATCTCATTTTGTTTCAATGTTGAACTTAACTATTAGGACACTGACCTGAGGCAGGCACAGCCTAGAACCAAAGGGCTCAGAGAATTGAACCTCAAGCCTAAAGCAACATACTAGGAGTTCCTTCATAGATCCTCATGAAAACCAGATCTAAGAGTTCTAAAACACATTCAGGTTTTTTTGTTTGTTTGTTTTAGACTCCATTTACAATAATCATACTCTGAAATTCTTCTAGATCTCCTGCATGAGTTTATTTTTGTGGATTATTTATTTTGCATATCTGTAAAATGGCTAAGTAGGCAATCCATTAAAATACAGCATATCTGATCTTCCAGATTAAAATCTAGAGAAGGCTCTTCTCAAAGGAACTTAGGGTATCATTTCATTTCAGGTTGAAAGGGAGCCTTTACTTCAAGACAGGAGAGAACACCTCAAACCTATGAGCTGCCTGAGAAAAGGGAAAATAAAGTTCTCTGTCTTCCAATGAAGCCAGAGAATCTAAAAGGGGCTAAGAAAGGACAAGTCTCTGCCCTATTACCCATTTCTGCAGGCACAAGCAGAAAGGACAGGACTGCTAGGCAAAAAGAACAACTAAGCTCCCAGTTAATTCCAGACAGCGGAAGAGAACAACCAGGTGGAATGACAGCTGACATTTTGTATGACCTAATAAAGGCCCTGTTACTTAATGACAGCAAAGTCTTTTACAAGCAAAGTCCTTTACAAAGTTTTCATTTGCTCTAGTTTTTGATTGGGGAAGAGGAGGCAAAGATAAATTAATCCTCCTTAAAGACTTTTCTTTAGGAAGTTTAATTTTACTGGAGGCAAGAGGATCTGGGTGAAGAACCCTAGCTTCTCCAAATTGTACTGTCAAACAGTCTTTCCTTCCTTTCTCCCTCCCTCCCTTTCATTTTTCTTCCCTTCCTCTCCCTCCCTTTCTTTCTTCTTTCCTCCCGTTCTCCCTTTCTCCCTCCCTCCCTTTCCTCCTTTCTCTGTCATTTTCTCCCTCCTTCTCTTCCTTCCTTCCTCCTTTCTTCTTGTCCTTTTTTTTCTTTCTTCTTTCCTCCCTTTCTTTTCTCAGAAAACAAGGTACTTACTATGCACAAAACCCTGTGCTAGGCTGATGATAGGCCCCATGTTCGTCTCCAGAAAAGTTACAAATTAAGAAAAAACTCCACATTAAAAACAAAAAAACCTTTGCAAAGAAAACTAACTTCTGCCTACAAGGTGGTCTGCTTTTGAATACTAGATCCTAAAGGCCACGTACAATAACATAGGGATGTTCTGTTCACCAGAAGATAACTTGACATTTATTCAATGTTACACAGTAAGAGATATATCCAAGGCCGTAGTGACTTAGTGTCCACTTTAAACAGCTGACTCCCAGTTGTTTCCTCCAGCTATTGGTTCATGATGCTCTTCTCAGATCGTGAAACTAAGAAAATGTGAAAACCACCAACAACCAGGATGAGCCATATGGTGTCTGAAACACATTGGGTGTAGAGCACAGAAAGGTAGAGAGATGAAGAAGAGGGAAGGGGAACAAAGTATAGAGACAGTGAAGCGTGAGAAAGGAGGATTAAGGACATGCCACACAAATCTGCTTTTTGGTTTCAGTTTTAAGAGCCCTGTCCAGCTACTTTTTCCCAGTCAAACACAAAACAAATGTCAATTTACAGATCATGTTGACTTACTACCAGTTCAATCAATAGTCTGGATCTGGAGAATGTGCCTTCCTCCCCCCAGTAGGTAATTAAGAGGTTTTCAACTTGAAACGATGATTCAGCTCAGAAGATATAAATAGTTCTTTCTTTCAACAAGTCCATATATCAAAAGATAATGCTTGTACTTTTTAAAAGGAATATTATTTTGCCTTCTCGCTAAGTGACTACCCACATACCACTCTCTTACCTTGAAAAATGTGGGAAATAGTTTCTATTTGCCAACCAGCATTCAAATACGAAATAGAAGACATTCATTTGAAGGGAATTGAAGTCATACTATGTTTAAGGCACTGTGCTTAATAAAGAGTAAGTTGCATTCCTTTCATTTATGGAGTGTACTGTCTAGAAGGGATGTAATATATACACAAATAACTATTCCCACAATGCAGAATATGAAGATGTAATAAAAGTACAAAGAGCTATAGAGTAAAAAAAAAGTTCTGATAAATAAATAAAGCATTTATTAAGCACTTACTGTGTGCTAAAAACTATGAATATAGAAGTAGGCAGTCTCTGATCTCAAGGGGCTCACATTCTAATGGGGGATATAACGTGTATGGAAAATTTCAACTGCAAGTCAGATAGAAAAGGAACCATGATCTTTAGGGTGCATTAGCAAAGCAGATGGTAATGCCTTTCCACTGATAAAATCTTATCAGTTTCTGATGTTGTACTGTTTGACAATACCTAGAACTTTGGCAGTAAGAACTTTCTTTTCTGGGTCTTCAACAAATGTGACTGTACCATTTGCAGGAGCAGTTGCCAGGCTTCATCTTGACAAGAATTCCTTCCCAGGATGATAGCTGAGAACAATGGGCTAGAAGCAGTAGTGGTGGCCTGGGGGTTCTGCCATTCCAGCATTCCTATGTTTATGTTCCTATTGGTTGTAGTTGGTCAGTAGCTATTGCTGGTGCTAATGATGAAGGTGGGTCTCTTCTCTGCACTAATTTCTCCCAACTTTAAATTTTGACCAATTTAAGGTAGTTTTCAATTATTTTGTCATAGATTTAAAAATATATACTTTAACTATGTATAATGTTGGATTTAGCTTTGCTGAATTTTTTTCTTTTCTTTTTTTCTTCTTTGTTACAAGGGATAATCCACAGAAAGAGAAGTAATAATAATAGCTAACATTTATATAGCATTTATTATGTACTGCATTAAGTGCCTTACAATTACTTCATTTGATCTTCACAACAACCCTGAGAGGTAGGTGTTACATATCTGTATTTTACTGGTGAGGAAACTGAGGCAAACAGGTTAAGTGACTTGTCCAAAGTCACAAAGCTAGCCAGATTTGAATTCAGTTCTTCCTGATTCAAGATCCAGCTCTCTCCACTGCACTACCTAGCTGCTCCTAAGGAGACACGAACATAGCAGGAAACATAGGTGATAAGTACATTTGATACTTTTGTTGTTCATTAATTTTCAGTTGTGTCCTACTCTTAGTGACCCCATTTAGGTTTTCTTGCCATTTCCTTTCCCAGCTCATTTGACAGCTGAGGAAACTAAGGCAAACATGATTAAGTAACTTGCCCAGGGTCACACAGCTAGTAAGAATCAGGCTAGATTTGAACTGAGGATGATAAATCTTCCTGACTCCAGGCCTGACATTTTATCCACTGTACCACCTAGCTGCCCATATTAATATTAATGCCCATATATTAGTATTAATGATATATCAGTATGAATAATTAATAAAATATTTAAATTCTGTACTTCATATCTAAAATCTTTCACTGTAATGCTTGGTAACTCAGTAGCTTGCCAAAGATAAAGGCTTAGCATACCATGACTTTAAATTAAACTCAAAATCTCACTTCTGTTCTGGGAGTTTTGCAGCAGCACATTCCAACCAACAATGATGGAGAAGCATGTGTAGAAAGTGCAAGCTGTTCTCTAAATAATGTCTCCCACTGCAAACTCAGAGAGAGCAGGGGGAAGTGGCATATTTTGTGCTTCTTGAAAGAGTGAGGAAAGAGATTTGGAATGTATCCTAATCCTTAGCCCACAACTGGTTCACTGTATGATCCTGAGAAAAATAAACCTTTTTGCATCTCATAATGGGTTTATTTCCATCAAATATGTGGCTAATAATAATTTACTGCTACCATCCTCCCTGGGATATTTTTGGAGAAGGGGGCTGGGGGTAAATCTGTAAAAGCAGTCTAAGATCACTGAAACTACAAACAGATCTAAGCTTCAGTTCCAAAGTTATAGGAGGGGAGTTACAAAATCTGTCTGGAATTCAGCAACCAGCTAACCACACTCCATCCCCAAACCATATCAGGACAAGTCCCTCAGTGTAAGGGCTTGAGTCTTCTCTCCAGTGCCTACTTGAGACAGCACTTTATATGCTTAATTCACATGCATGTGCATGTGCACGTGTGTGCGTGCACACACACAGATAATTATATAATATTTACATATATTCCATATTATAGGATTATTGATTTTTTTATTTCAATAAAACATTTCATTCAACTGCTCAAGCTAAGGAGTTGAGATAGATGCTATATGAACCTTTAAAAAAAAATCACTCTTTCCATAAACAAATCAAAGGTAATTCTCCAAAGGGCATTAATCATCACTCATGACAACTTTTATAAACATGTTCTAATTGAATATAAATAACTAACCTTCTCAATTTCATACATTGGTTACTCCTTTCAGTTTAAATGGATTTGGACAGAACGAATTATAATTTTAACATATAAGTATATACATGTATAAGTATAATCATAAACATTTTCTTAGTGCAATACATTAAGATTCTGGTAATAATGGTTGGCATTTATATAGTACAGTAAGGTTTGGCATAGTGGATGGAGCCCTGGGCTTGAAGTCAATAAAACTCCTCTTCCTGAGTTCAAATCCCACTTCAGACACTTACTAGCTGTGTGACCCTGGGCAAGTCACTTCACCCTGTTTGCCTCAGTTTCCTCATCTTTAAAATGAGCTGGAGAAGAAAATGACAAACCATTCCAGTATCTTTGCCAAGAAAATAAAAAATGGAGTCGTGAAGAGTTGGACACAACTAAAAACCTATCCAACAAAAACAAAAGGTTTGTAAAATACTTTACATTAACAATTTCATTTAACCCTCACAATAACCATGTAAGGGTTAGGTGCTATTATTATCCCCTTTATGCAGGTGAAGAAACTGAGGCTCAGAGAAATTTCAGTGACTTTCCTATGGTCATATAGCTAATAAGTCTGTAATGAATAGATTCAAACCCATATGATTCCAACTCTAAATCAGTTCCTAAATCCATGATTCCACTTTGATTTACACATTCCCTAAAGTGCATAATTTTGAGAAATGAGTTTTCTATTAATCAATGGTTTAGGGAAAACATATCAATAGCACATATCTTTAGGTTCTGTTTGGTATTATGGAATTCATTATACTTCTATCAGAATTCTTTTTTTTTTAAAGGAGTTCCAAGTTGTCCACCTTTCATTTCTCTTGTCTATCCTGTGTGCATCTGTATAGTAATAATACTTTATAGGATTTGCAAGTGCCAAGAATATACAAGGGAAATATGAAATATTGGTGGTGGGGAGGAACTAGTAACTAGAGGAATCAGGAAAGCTTCATGTAGGAGGAATCCCCAGAACTGAGCCTTGAAGGAAGTTAGGCAGAATAATGATATTACAGCCTGTCCTGCCCCCATATATCTTGTGAATCATATCACCACCTGGTGGAGACTGTTTAGAATTAACCAATCAATCAACAAGCATTGATTAAGCACCTGCTAAGTGAGAGGCACCTGCTAAGTGAGAGGCACCTGAATTTTTTCCATGATCAAATGCCTTAGCATCTGGAAGTAAACAAGATAGGAACACAGAATCTTGAAAAGCAAAACAAAACTGGAGGGAAAACCATAGTAAGTGCCTTTCAACTACTATAAAAGCCATGGGGCTAAGGAAGTCTTCTTCCCTCCTTTTTATTAGGTGATAACCCTGCAAATAACAAATTTACTTTTGATATCCATCCACTTGTCTCCACCAATATTCATTTTTGAAGGACATTTATGGATTTCAGTAATATCATACACACATAAGGTACTTGACAGATATATTGAGCACAGTAGGGGAAAGATGCATAATACTAATTTAACTCTGAGAGACCCTTACAGTAGCAAAAGGGACTTAAGTATTTTGCCCCGCTGTCTTCTGGATCTACGCATATGATTGGACCTTCAGTCCTGGGAGAGCCTACCTCTGATACAAGAGTTCCTAACTTGAGGTCTATGAGCTTTTTGTTTCTTTTAATATCTTGATAATTTTATTTCAATATAATTGATTTCCTTGGTAATCCTATATATCTTATTTTAAGCATTTAAAAACATAACTATGAGAAGGGGCCCAAACTTTACCAGAATGCCAAACAGATCCAGGACGTGAAAAAGGTTAAGAATCCCTACCTTAGACCATAATTGAGCTATTTGGCTGCTGGAGTGACAATCCAACAAGGGTCTAACCCTACACATTTCTTAGTGTTTGATTTTCAAGCCAGCATTGGCCCAAATGCCTTTAGTAAAATGTATGGAGTATTTTCTCTTTTCTCCCTTCCTTATCCAACATTACCTACTCTCTTTACCTTTGACATTTATTTTCTTCTTCTAATGAGAGAGGATTGGGCTCTGTGTTCTTACACTCCTCCGTACATTAAATCCCCTTCATTAATTCCTTGGAGATATTTTTATTTATTTTCTCATACCTAAGACTTCCCCACAAAAGGGGAGTGGAAATAAGTGTTTGTGTAGTGCCTATAGATTCCAAGTGTTTTTTTTTTTTACAAATATTACCTCATTTGATATTCACAACAACCCTGGGAGGGAGGTACAATTACTATCAGCATTTTATAGTTGAGGAAAAATGAGAAAAAGAGAGGTTAAATGGCTTGCTCAGGGTCACACAGCTACTGTCTGAGATCTGATTTGAATTCAGGTTTTCTTGATTCCAAGCCTAGAACTCTTATCTACTATGCTACCAGCTGCCTCTTGTAGAGTAAGAAAAGCTATTTAATGTATAATATAAACTAGGTATGGAACAGGTAATTTATTCCTGCACACAAAAGTGATACTAAAGACAGGACATTTACAAGCAGGCATTTGATTTTTTTAAAAAGCGTTTAAAAACAGGATTCAGTGACTTAACTTATAATTGTCATTACAGTCTGCTAGAGGATGATACTTAAACTTCATCAGAACATAAAGCAGTTCACAAGACTGATAATTAGACATTTTACATTTTACCTCAGTGCTGTATTTTTGTGGACCATAATGTTCTAACTAGCTGTGATCTAAAAGCATGTGCAGACAGAGCAAGCTGTTCCCTAAACAACTTGAACCTCTAAAGTCTGAATCTCCTCTGAAATTTATATTAAGCTTCTTTCACTGCCTCTGCCATGACTGATGGTTACTACAGCTGCCTCAACTAATTGCTCCTTTCACTGGACCTAGGACCTTCTAACCTCATAGATTCATGCCTTTGAGCATGGACACTTCCACCTCAAAGGTGATGTTTAGTCATTTACCCAAGAGAAAAAAAAAAGCAGAAAAGACATCCAGGGACCCAGGGATCCAGGTGTGAGCTTACCTATTTGATTCTTCCTTTGCTAGTTGCCACATAACCATGGTTATTGAGATGCAGGAATGGAGAAAAGGCAGCCTCAACTCTCACTCTAAGTCCCAAATTTACATGATGTCCCTTCAAGAAGGCATAGAAGCTAACCCAGAAGTTGTCTCTTCTTTTAAGTGATATAGCACTGCCCCCGGTTCTCATCTGCCACATCATAGGGAAGGGGGAGGCTAAAAGGCCCTTTCAGGGTGCTCCATGTTGTACCAAACATCTCAGTCTTTCCAGTACTGAATAACCACAAAAGGACTCAAAGTTCCCATGTAGACCCACCAGAGTAAGGAAGAACAAATAATTCTTTTTTCTGTTTGGTTTTTTGCTTTTTTTGGAGGGGGGAAGGCAGGGCAATTGGGGTTAAGTGACTTGCCCAAGGTCACATGGCTAGTAAGTGTTAACTGTGTGAGGCCAGATTTAAACTCAGGTCCTCCTGACTCCAGGGCCAGTGCTTTATTCACTGTGTTATCTAGCTTCCCTTGAAAGACGAATAATTCTGAGCATGACATGAAGATAAAATTCAATTGAATTTATTTGATCATAGAATCCTAGAGCCTGAAGGCACCTTTGAGTTCACCTAGTTCAATCTTTTCATTTTGCTGAGGAGTTCAATGTAGTAGTCATTTTCCAGCAGAGACTGCAGCTGATAGAGAAAATAGTTAGAGGAGACTTTTGGGGAGCCACGATGGTGGAGTAAGCAGTAAACCGCCATATCTCTTTCATAATCATCTCTGAACAACCATAAAATAGCACCCCAAAACAAATCCTAAAATAGCAGAACCAGCAAAAAGACAGTGAAACAATTTTTAACCCAAGAACCTTGAAAGAACAGCAGGAAAGGTCTGTCTCAGGTTAAAGAGGAACACAATTCATGATGGGAAGCATCCCAGTAAGTGAACAACAAGCTCCACCTCAGCAAACCTGAGGGAGGTCCTGAGCCCCAGTGCAGTAGAACTGGCAAATGCCAACACCAATACCCACCCCACCCCCAAGTGCTTCAGCACAGCCAGGAAAACAGGCAGCCTCTAGCAGTCAGACCTCCATGTGCTTCACTGTGGCCCCAGGGAAACACAGAAATACCCCACTTGCCTCAGCACAAGCCAGACACCAGCACTAGGACCCTGGCTCAAAATGGGGAAGGTTCCACACCCCTATGACCTTCAGCAGTGCCAGTCACCCAGCCCCCTCAGTGTAGCACCAGACATGAGGGTCCCCCATAAACCTCAGGGCAACATCAGTGCAGCACCAAGTAAACATCCAGGGCCTACAGCCCTGGCACAAGAAGCCCGAGACAGTGCTCCTTCCACCCCAGTAGCCAAGTTTAAGTCTAAAAGAAAGGAAAAAGGCCAAATAGGATGAGCAAAAAACTACAAAAAAAGAATCTTACTGTAGAAAATTATTATGGTGACAGGGAAAATCAAAACACAAACTCAGAAGAAGACAATAATGTCAAAACACCTATGAGCAAAGCCTCAAACAAAAACAGGAAATGGTCTCAAACCCAGAAAGAACTCATGACAGAAATTAACAAAAAAAAGTTTAAAAATCATGTGAGAGGTAGAAGAAAAATTGGGAAAAGAAATGAGAATGATGCAAGAGAATTATGATAAAAGAAAAAAAGCCAACATCTTGGAAAAAGAAAACAACTGATTAAAAAGTAGAACTAGTTAAATGGAAAAGGAGATACAAAATCCACTGAAGAAAACAACTCCTTAAAAAGTTCAATTGGCCAAATGGAAAAGGAAGTAGGAAAGCTAACTGAGGGGAAAAAACTCCTTAAAAGTTAAAATTGGACAAGTGGAAATTAATGATTCTATGAGACAAGAATCAATCAAATAAATTTAAAAGAATGAAAAAATGGAAGAAAATGTAAAATACCTCTTTGGAAAAACAACTGGCCTGGAAAATAGATCAAGGAGAGACAATATCAGAATCACTGGACTATCTGAAAGCCATAACCAAAAAGAAGATCTGGACAGCATCTTTCAAGAAATTATCAAGAAAAACTACCTTAATATCCTGGAACCAGAGGACAAAATAGACATTGAAAGAATCCATCAATCACCTCAGGAAAGAGATCCCAAAACAAAAACTCCAAGGACATCGTTATAGCCAAATTACAGAGCTATCAGGGCAAGGAAAAAATACTGCAAGTGGCCAGAAAGAAATAATTCAAATATCGGGGAGCCACAATCAGGATTACACAGGACTTAGCAGCTGCAACATTAAAGCATCAGAGGTCATGGAACATGATATTGTAAAAGGCAAAGGAGCTAGGATTACAACTAAGAATCACCTACCCTGTGAAATTAAGCATAATACTTCAAGGGAAAAATTGTTATTCAATAAAATAGAAGAATTTTCAGCTTTCATAAGGAGAAGACTAGAATTAAACAAAAAAATTGGATCTCCAATATCAAGACCCAAGAGAAGCCTAAATAAAGGGGAAGAGGGAAAAGAAAATATAAGGGATTCAGTGGAGCTAAACTGTTTACATCCCTATATGAGAAGAGGATACTTGTGATTCTTAAAAATTGTACCACTAATAGTACAGCTAGAAGGAATATACATAGACCAGAAGTGGGGAACTTGGCCTCAAAGCTACATGTAGCTCTTTAGGTCCTTAAATGCAGCCTTTTGACTGAATTCAAACTTCACAGAACAAATCCCCTTAATAAAAAGATTTGCTCTGTAAAACTTGGATTCAGTCAAAGAGGACCTATGTGGCCTCAAGGCTGCATGTGCCCCAGCCCTGACATAAAGGGTATGGATATAAGGTTAATTTGAGGGAATGACATTAAAAAAAGCAACTAAGGGATGAGAAAGAGGAGTCCACTGGGTGCAGAAGGAAAGGAGAGGCAGAATTCATCACAATGAAGAACTCAAAACCTATTACAGTAGGGGAAGGGTGGGAGGATGGGCAACAGGTATCACTTGAACCTTACTCTCATCAGTATTAGCTCAAAGAGGGAAGAATATACACAATTTACTATAGAAATCTATCTTACCTGATAGGAAAGTAGGAGAGGAGGAGATTAAGTAAAGGGGCAAGGGGAGACTGACAGAAAAGAGGGAAGACTGGGGAGAGGCAGTAGACAGAAGCAAAACACTTGACAAGGGAAAGGGTGAAAAGAGAAAGAGGACAAACAGGAGGAAAATAGGATGGAAGAAAATGCACAGTAATAATAATGTGAATGTGAATGGGATGAACTTTCCCATAAAATGGAAGTGGATAACAGAGTGGATCAAAAAAAGAATCCTACAAGATGTTTTTTTTTTTTTCAAGAAACACACGAAGCAAAGAGAAACACACAGAGTAAAGGTAAGGGGTTAGAGAAAAATCGATTATGCTTCATCTGAAGTGAAAAAAGCAGGGGTAGCAATCCTGATCTCAGACAAAACAAAAGCAAAAATAGACCTAATTAAAAGAGATAAGGAAGGAAACTATATTTTGCTAAAAGGTACCATAGATAATGAAGTAATATCAATACTAAACATATGTGCACTAAGTGGCATAGCATCTAAATTCTTAAAGGAGAAGTTAAATGAGTTACAGGAAGAAATAAACAGTAAAACTATGCTAGTGGGGGACCTTAACTGTCCCTTTTTAGAACTTGACAACTCCAACCAAACAATAAATAACAAAGAAACTAAGGAGGTGAGTAGAATATTAGAAAAGTTAAATATGACAGACCTTTGGAGAAAACTGAATGGGAACAGAAAGGAATATACCTTTTTCTCAGCAACACATGGCACATATCTGGTTCACAAGTGAATTCTACCAAACATTTAAAGAGCAATTAATTCCAATACTATGTAAGTCATTTGCTAAGCTATGTGCTAAAAAAGACATAAAAAAAGGAGCCCTACCAAACTCTTTTTATGACACAAATATGGTGTCATCATGTTGGGCTGATACCTAAACCAGGAAGAGCTAAAACAGAGGGAAAAAATTACAGATCAATTTCCCTAATGAATATTGATGTAAAAATTTTGGACAAAATGCTAATAAGATTATTATAGAAATATATCACAAGGATCATACACTATGACCAAGTAGTATTTATACCAGGAATGCAGCATTGATTTAATAATAGGAAAGCTATCAAAATAATTGACCATATCAATAACCAAACCAACAGAAATCATTGTCTCAATAGATGCTGAAAAAGCTTCTGACAAAATATAGCACCCATTCCTATTAAAAATTTTAGAGAGCATAGAAATAAAGGGAACATTCCTTAAAATGATAAGCATCATCTATCTAAAACAATCAGCATGCTTCACTGGTAATAGGAATAAGCTAGAAGCCTTCCCAACAAGATCAAGGGTGAAGCGAGGATGCCTATTATTATCACTATTATTCAACATACTAGAAATGTTAATTATAGCAATAAGAGAAGAAAAAGAAATCAAAAGAATTAGAATAGGCAATGAGGAAACAAAACTCTCACTTTTTGCAGATGATATGATGGTATACTTAGAGATCCCTAGAGAATCAACTAAAAAAATACTTGAAATAATTGACAACTTTAGCAAAATTGCAGGATATTAGACAAGCCTGCATAAATCATCAGCATTTCTTTATATGACCAACAAAACCTAACAGCAAGAGATAGAGAAATTCCATTTAAAATAACTGTAAATAATATAAAATACTTGGAAGTCTACCTTCCAAGACAAATCCAGGAGCTATATGAACACAATTACAAAACACTTTTCACACAAAGTTAGATCTAAACAACTGGGAAGATATCAGTCGCTCATAGGTAGGCTGAGCCAATATAATAAAAATGACAATTCTACCTAACGATTTACTTATTCAATGCCATACCAATCAAACTACTAAAAAGTTATTTTATAGAGCTAGAAAAAAATCCTAACAAAATTCATCTAGAAGAACAAAAGGTCAAGAATATCAAGGGAATTAATGAAAAAAAGTACAAAAGAAGGTGGCCTAGTCATATCAGATCTCAGACTACATTATAAACATCAAAACTCTCTGGTACTTGCTAAGAAATAGAGTGATGGATCAGTGGAATAGATTAGGTACACAAGACACAGCAGTAAATGACCATAGTAACCTAGTGTTTGATAAGCCCAAAGGACACCTCTCCCCCCCATTTTGGGACAAGAACTCACTATTTGACAAAAACTGCTGGGAAAACTGGAAAACAATAGGGCATAATCTAGGTATAGACCAACATTCACATCATAGACTAAGATAAGGTTAAGATGGGTACATGATTTAGACATACAGGGTGACACCATAAGCAAATTAAAAGAACTAGGAATAGCCTACCTATGAGATCTATGGAGAAGGGAAGAATTCATGACCAAACAATAGATAGCCCTATCAAATGTAAAATAGATAATCTTGATTATATTAAAATAAAAAAACTTTTGCACAAACAAAACCATTGCAATCAAGATTAGAAGGAAAGTTTAACGCTGGGAAACAATCTTTATAGCAAATGTCTCTGATAAAGGCCTCATTTCTCAAATATATAGAGAGCTGAGTCAAATTTATAAGAATACAAGCCCTCCTCCAATTGATATATGGCCAGTTTATCAATCAAAACAGGCTGTTTTCAGATAAAGAAATCAAAGCCCTCTATAATCATATGAAAAAATCCTCTAAATCACTTTTGATTAGATAAATGCAAATAAAAACAACTCTGAGGTACTACCTCATACCTATCAAATTAATATGACAAAAAAGGAAAATGTTGGATGTTGGAGGGAATGTGGGAAAACTTGTTTGTTTGGTAGAATTATAATAGCTGGTAGAATTATATAGAATTATATATTTGGTAGCATTGTTGGTAGAATTATTAACTAATCCAACCATTCTGGAGTGCAATTTGAAACTATGCCCAAAGGTCAACCAAACTGTGCATACAGTTTGATCCAGCAATATCACTACTAGGGCTGTATCAGAGATCATAACAAAGGGAAAAGGGCCTACATATGCAAAAATATTTATAGCAGTTCTTGTGATGGTGGCAAAAATTGGAAATTGAGGGGATGCCCATCAATTGGGGAATGACTGAACAAACTGTGGTATATGAATGTAATAGAATATTAGTGTGCAATAAGAAATGATGAACAGGCAGATTTCAGAAAAATCTGGAACAATTTGTATGAATTGATGCTGAGTGAAATGAGCAAAACCAGGAAAACATTGCACACAGTATCAGCAACATTGTGCGATGATCAACTATGAATGACTCAGCTCTTCTCAGCAACACAATGATCCAAGACAAGTACAAAGGACTCATGAGGGAAAATGCTATCCACATTCAAATAGAGAACTTATGGACTCTGAAGGCAGATCGAAACAAACCTTTTTCACTTGCTTTATTCTTTTTTGTTTTTTTTTTTCTTTTGACCGGTTTCTTCTTTCACAGCTGTGACTAACATGGAAATATGTTTTACATGATAGCACATGTGTAAACTATATCAATTTGCCTACCATTTTAGGAAGAGGAGAGGGGAAGGAGGGAGGGAGAGAGAAAAATTTGGAACTCAAAATCTTGTAAAAATGAATGCTAAAAATTGTCTTGACCTGTAATTAGGGAAAAAAAATAAAATACTATCTTTCTTTTTTTAAAAAAAAAAGGAAAAATATTCAGAGACATTTATTATCTGGAAGCATTGATGAACTTAGATGGGTCCTCAAGAGCAGTGATGTCAAACTCAAAAAGAACCAGAGTCACTGATATGTACATAAGGATCTCTTCAGGCTGCATATTGACTTATTAAAATACACTGTATTGTATTTTAATTTTGTTAAGTATTTCCCAGTTACATTTTAATCTCATTTGGAGCATTGTGGGGTATCATGCAGTCACAGGCAGGCTCTGTGTTTGACACCTTTGGTCTAGAGAATTATGGTTTGAAGAATTGTTTTTGACAAGTGCCAGTTTTTTAGAGTTTCTCTTAGATATGTGAGTCACTCACATACAGTGCGTCTCAAAATGTATGAGCACTGACCCTGAGAACATAGAAGTGCTTCTAAATTGGTCACATCCACAGAATCTTCAAGAGCCAAGAACTCTAGGATTCAGTAGTTATTGTAAAATTGCTAAGAACAATGCTGTTGTTGCTAAATCACTGAATAATCTCACTTGTGCATACGTGATTGAAGAGATCAAAAAGCAAAAGGGCAAAAAAAAAAATGCCAAATTTCTCCAAAACACACAAAGTTTTCAGTGACTTGGATAACTGTCTCATATATGTATCAGTGTTGACCTATGCAGATCCAAGCTAGTCTTTTGCCCCACACAGAGATTCCAGCTCAGAAGACTCGAAAGTTGTCTGGTACCAAGACAGTGGTGGTTGTCAGAAACCAATTACATTCACTAGCAGAAGACTGGCCAACAATGAGATTAAATGCTCCATTCATAAACTACAGTTCTTGGCTTTGAAGTGGGTGGTCATTGAAAAGTTCAAAGTCTATGTGTATGGAACAAAACTCTATGTGTGGGGTGAAAACAATTCACTGACATATTTTGACAATGCCAAGCTGGATGTTGTGTGTCAGAGGTGGGTAGAAGCACTAGCCAACTTTGAATTCAGCATACACAGAGGCTAGAAATGACTAATACAGATATGGATGCTCTGTACTGAAGGCTACATAGCAGCAAAGCTTTGAAGATATTAAAAGATAATGTGTGAATACATACCTGTGTACATATGCACACATGTGCAGATACATACATGCACACATGCATGTGTGTGTAGCATATAGTGATTAGAGTGCTGGGCCTAGAGTTAGGAAGATCAAAGTTAAAATCCAGCCTCAGACACTTACTAGCTGTGTGACCCTTGGCAAGACACTTAAACTCTGTTTGCCTTAATCCACTGGAAAAGGAAATAGCAACCCACTCCATTATCTTTGCCAAGAAAATCCCACTGACAGCATAGATGTGCTATGGTCTACAGGGTCATAACAAGTAGGATGTGACTGAACAACAAATCTATCTATATATCCCCAAAGATCTAGGCTACAATAACGTTGGAAATATTGCTTAGAACTTGGAAGGGACTTCCACCCCATATAGCATGACAGTTTCACATTTGAACTTTTTTCATTTTCATTTTCTCTGCCTCCGTTGTCTATAGATGACTGCCAGCAAGAGTAGTTATTAAAGGACTAGGAGAAGTGATACAAGCCAAGAAGCAAGAGAGTAATGCTGGATGATTTAAGTTCCAGTCACTTGGACATACCAAATTTGGCAGGGAGTCCTAGGAAGGAATAGAGTTGGAAAAAGCAACAGCAATGGTCACTTACTACTAAAGACTTATGCATCTCATGACCTTTTCATCACCAACACTCTCTTCCGTTTACCTAAATGCAATAAAACTTTGTGGATGCATCTACACAGTAAACATTGGTATTTAATAGACTATGTGATTGTAAGGAGGAGTGGAGGCAATGGCAGGAGGTAGAGCTGTGCAAAGAAATGCTATACTAGTTTAAGATATTGCTTCTTTTATATGTAAATAGTTCGCTTACTGAAGAGAAATTAAAAAAAATTTTATATAAGAAAAACTAATAAACATAGCTGGAAAAGAAACACAGCTTCTCAAATAAACTGCTTGAGAGGCACAGATTGTTCTGGGGAACAAATAGGGAATTGATCAGAAGATAAATGTAGGGAAGGCAAAGTAATGACTAAAGTAAGAATGGCTTCAGGATATTCTGACCCACCAATCCATTTGCATTTGACTTTTTAGAATTTTAAAAATAACTGTTTAGGGTCTTTGGGAAGATCATATAAGGATTGCTGCATTCATGCCTCACTGAAAAGTGGATTTCTTGAATTTTACTTCATAAGGTAAAGGCAAATAACTCACTGACCACTAGGAATCTGATTTTGAACAGATAGAGCTAAAAAGAAGAGATATAAGAATATTTGAGAAAGAGTGATAGATAGGTTTTTGTTGTTTGCCTTTTGTTCTTGAAGAGGACCATGATATGATGGAGGTGATGCCATGACATGCAAGTGAATTGGATTTAAGTGATAGGTAGAGACAGAAACTAGGAGAGTAAACTGAGAAAAGATAGCCACAAAAAAACTTCTCGGGTTGTCTGTGTTGATTTCTACTGCTCTCTCTGGTTTGAGAAAGAGAAAAAAAGAGGAAAATATAGTTTTGCATCTGTTTTGCTATTAGCTAGCTGTACTTTCCTATGAGAATAGGCTTGGAGAAGAATAGACAAAAAATTCCCTATTTAATTCCCTGCTATTCCTTTTCTTAAACTATAGGTGGCACTAGAGAGCAATAAGTCTGGATAACTATTCACACAGAATTCAGCTAACCTTCCAATGGGCTTCCAGGAGCTATCCCAATTTTTTCCCAGCTAATCAGCAAAGTAACACCTCTCTTCCAATCATCTGGATGAAGTGTGGAGGGGTCTTATCAGCTCCAATACAGAGGTTGCCAAAAATATCCATAAAAGGGCCAATTCTTGGGGGTGGCTAGGTGGCAGGGTGAATAGAGGACCAGCCCTGGAGTTAGGAGGACCTGAATTGAAATCCAGCCTCAGAAACTTAATGCTTGCTAGCTGTGTGACCTTGGGCAAGTCACTTAACCCTAATTGCCCTGCCTTCCCCCCTGCAAAAAAAAAGAAGTGCCAATTCCTAAGAGTTCATGATATTTTTTCATAAAATACACAAATCCCAGAGTGAACACCACAATTCAACCCAGAAGAGGTTTCCTACCCTCCTCCATTTGAGTGATGATGCCGTTGGCCAGCTCACAAACCACCAATGGAAATTAGGGTGCCCTAATAGACCCAGTGGGCAGGTAGGTGGCACAGTGGAGACAGCACCAGGTCTAGAGTCAGGAAGATTCATCTTCCTGAGTTCAAATCTGGCCTCAGATACTTACTTAGCTGTGTGACCCTGGGCAAGTCACTTAACCCTGTTTGCCTCAGTTTCCTCATTTCTAAAATGAGCTGGAGAAGGAAATGCAAACCATTTTTGCCAAGAAAATCATAAATGGAGTCATGAAGAGTCAGATACAACTGAAAAACTCTTCAGCATCTATACAGCAGCAACAACAAAATGGACCTAGTAAGATAGTAGCCTGGCTGCCAGTTTCAAACAGTCCCTCATATTTGTCAACATTTCTCTTTCCAGGCATGTGACCTCAGATCCCCTCACCATCTTAGAGTTAAAATGACCCATGCTTTGCTGGAACTTCACTCTTTTACTCTGGGATGATTTATCCCAGATTTCCTTCAAATCTAAATACAAGAATTTGGGTAACTCAAGACCACCAAGACCAGGTGAGGGTTTCAGGGGATGCCTTAAGTTTGGGTGAAATAGAAAGGTTCTTACTGCCTCGATACTGTCACAATACAGTTTTACTACCATGTTTCCCTGATAATAAGACCTATCCCGAAAATAAGCCCTCCCCTTACTGTGTAAGATTCCTCTAAAATAAGCCCTCCCCCGAAAATAAGCCCTATTGAGATTGCTACTGTAGTGAAGGTGATACCCCGCGCTACACGCTACATTATGGTAACCTCTGTATGCACCGTCGGGTGAAATGCACGCCGCGCTCCGCTCCGAGCTGCATCCAATCAGAGCTGCAGCAGTGAGCGCGTCATCCTGTTCTTCCCCAGTGATTTGCTTGCTGGCGCCATTGAGAGCAGTGTCGCGGAGGAGAGCTGAGGCAGGACAACATAAGCCCTCCCCTGAAAATAAGCCCTCTGGTGGTTTTCTTTCCAAAAAAAATAATAAGACAGTGTCTTATTATCGGGAAAACACGGTAGCACTCCCATAAGTTGACAGTTGATTTTCTGTCTATCAACCCCACGTTTCAAGAGCCACATTCAAAGTTTCTTCTACAAGAATCTCACTCTCGGGGCGGCCAGGTAGCACAGCAAGTAAGAGCACCGGCTCCAGTGTCGACCTGGGGATCTAATCTGGGCTCAGATACTTAGCACCACACCCAGAAATAACTGGCCATGTAACCTTGAGCAAGTTACTTAACCCCAACTGCTTTAAAAAAAAAAAAGAATCTCACTCTCTACCCATTAAGCTAGGCAATGGGTCCCGCTCCTCATCCTACTATTTATATAGATAGCCATATTTACACAATTCTACACAAGCTCCAAAAGTTGGCTTGTCTAGTCCTGTGCAGTAGTATGCCAGAGGAGACCCCCAGTTAAAATCTGATATCACTTAGGTGGGACTTTACTCTGAAGGAAGAATCAAATTGTTTCTAATGTTGGCTAATTAGAGAATATAGGTCAGTCCTGTCAAACTCAAACAGAAATGGACAACTAAATCATACAGAAAGATCTGTGACTTAGGAAACCACAAATTATCCTTTTTTACATTTTATTGTATTTTATTCTGTTAAATATTCCCAAATTATATTTTAATCTGGTTCAAATTAATCTTTAATTTGGAAGAAACTGCCAAACCAACTAAATAGGGAGAAAGGACAGTCTCCATCTAGGTTTCCAACCGATTTAATTGACTTTCAGAAGTATCTTCTGTGAGAACCATTGTTCCAGTCATGCTTCAAGTTCTTATTTAAACTTTTCCTGCAATGTCCCAAGTTCCCTTAGTGGTAAAAGCTCATCCACCCTATGACATGCCCCCATGACAAACCATTCCCAGGGTAACAATAGGATAAACCTTTGGTTCTCTTACCACTAAGGTGGGTTTCTAATTCTCATTCTCATTTCTGAACTCAAGTGATCAATAAGCCTCAGCTTCCCAGCAGAAGGATCTACAAACACGCATCACTAACATCTGGTTTTGTGCTACATAATGACAAATTTTAAGTACACACAAGCTGATTTTTGCAAGGGATTACAAAGGTTCTAGCCATAGCAAGGGGTGTGTGTGTGTGTGTGTGTGTGTGTGTGTGTGTGTGTGTGTGTGTG
>NW_027187380.1:12511416-12590098 GCF_028583685.1 Petaurus breviceps papuanus | reverse complement strand
GTGTGTGTGTGTGTGTGTGTGTGTGTGTGTGTGTGTGTGTGTGTGTGTGTGTGTGTGTTTTTTTCTCCAGGTTCCTGCACGTATAATTTTTTTCCAGGCTCCTACCCAGAGAGCATTCCCATAGAGATGAGAGACTCTAGAAGCAAAGAATAGACTTTACATCAGAGTCACCCATTTGATATTCTTCATCTGGCTTACTTGTTCAGGAGAGAGAGAATGTGGTAAGTAGAGTCAAGCTTTGGTGCTTGCTCCTTTGCCTCAATTCATCCAAGACTGTGGTGTATTATTGTTGTGAGACAGTGGTGATAAATCTATTAGTTGTGGATGTTAGAACACTTCCTCCAGGGTACCATTTAAGTGTAACAACTGTTTCACTGGATTCTCATGGAGACTACAGACGCTGTTACTGTATTTTTAAGAGTCAAATGGAATTTTATAGAAAGGACAGTTTGGTGTTACAACTGTAACTATCATTCTATGAGATGCTTCTCTCTGTAGAGTCAAGGAGAGCATATGTAAGTTTAATTTAGATCTATAAGAATCTATGGGAGAAACTATGGAGGAGATAGAATTAAGGTAAGGTGAAATTATCCCTCTTAGAATGAGAACTATTCTAACTTATATTTGTAAAGAAATATAATAAAGATAATTTTATGATGGAATCTGAAGAGACTCATCATATTGAATTAGCTTGAGCTTGAGAGAGGCTGAAGATGCTGTTTTCTTGTCATGGCTAGAGAGAAGCTGAAGAGGAGAGAAAGCAGATGGAGAAATCTTTCTAGATGGAACTGCTTTTAACTTTAATATTGTGAAGAGAATTCTTATGAAGAAACAATGCTATCATTAACGAACTAAATAGTGCAGGACTATATTCTCAGAAGGAAAGAGAAGTCATCTGCAGTTACAAGAAGGTTTTAGATTACTGTGGTTGTGATCATTATCATAGCTAACACAGCAAATAATTATCAGTCTTTATTTTTATTATTTCATGTGTTCAGTAACTTTAATATTTATTTAGTCCTATGCCTTCTCTACTCATGACCATCACCCCCATCTCTTCCCCATGAGTAACCTAAACTCTGTCCTTGAGTTCCTCAGCTCTTTTAGGTGAGAGTTTCCCTTATCTTGCTGAGACTCGGGCTTCCACACCACTTCCCAGTCATCTCCACACTACACTACCACGACCTCCCCTCCACCACAACCTCTCTACTTTCCAGTTCTCCTTAATATATTTTTCTTCCCCCATTAGAATGCAAACTCCTTGAGGACAGGGACTGTCTTATAAGCTTGTATTTGTATCCCTAGAACTTATCAAAGTACCTGGCACATAGTAATTGTTCTCTCTCTCTCTCTCTCTCTCTCTCTCTCTCTCTCTCTCTCTCTCTCTCTCTCTCTCTCTCTCTCTCTTTCTCTCCCTCCAACTCTCTGCTCCCCTCTCTCTGTCGATCTTTTGTCTTTCTCTCTGTGTCTTTTTCTCTCCCCACCTATAATAGGGAATTGTCCAATAAGTACAGACCTTATGAATCTGCAGTGTGCTTAACTGATGCCATCCTCTTGTGGACTTTTAACAGGTGCAGACATTCTGTAACTAGTTCTAGTGCTCTAACTATGTAGTGAAAAGGAGCCTCTTTGATTAACTGATGATGTGTAGCTAAAACTGGGGTTCACTGAAAAAACACTAGTTTACCAGAATTTACTCCTCTCTTTCAGTCTATCTTCTTACTACCTGGTAGCATTCTAGTGAGAGAAGAGAGACAAGACTATTAGGGGAGAAGACTTGAGCCCTCTCCATCTGAAGCCAACACATAGACAATGAATATGAACTTGGGCCTTTGTTGGCCTCCCCCATCCCCCCCACTCCTCTGTGTGTGTGTGTGTTTAGATGAAGGAAATTATTGAAGGCTATGACGTTGTGAGTTTTGAAAGCCATTAGGAAGTTCAGGAATGGAATCTATGCTATATTTTCAGCCAGCTAGTCCAGCTTTGAGGCATTGTAGAACAGCAAAGGATGACTTTTGGGACCCAACCCAGCAATAACTGAGATAGGGGTCATCCAACAGTAAAGCTGCATTTGAACATAAACTTAACAGGACCAATGCAATGTAGAAACTGCATTAGTTCTGAGCCCACTCTCCCCAGGGACTGAGGTAGCATAAGGGAGCATATATTCCCAAAATATTGGGGGGAGGGGTGAAGAAATGTCCTACTTCTATTCTTTCTTCAAAGTAAATATTGCTCGGTAAAAAAGATAACTGAGGTTAAGTGGTTAAATGGAACTGAGGCTAGTAGTGGGGTGACCACACTAGAATGAGGACTTGATCCAGTAGCATTAGAGGAGATACACTCCAACTCTTCAGGAATACCCCTAGAAACATGAGGAAGAGATATAGCTAATCTTACTCTGAGAGAGTGAGGCCATAATACTTATTACATATTTATCTATCATAGGAGATTAAGGGATTTAAGATATAGATACACATGGGTAACTATTATTTATTGGAATTTTCCCTAATTTATTAAATCAATATTTAATAAACTGGCAGGGGCTCTGAGCTTAGTTGATTAATTGTAAAATATGTTGAAATTGTATTAACAAACACACCCTTGGATTACCCTAGAAGTAGGAAAACAAGTCATCCTTCATAGCCCTGCTCTCAAACCATGAGACAGTGTCAAATAGCATATGAACTTGCTGCTGCTGCTGCTCCAGATATCACCTGGGATACCCTCCAAGGGCACACGTAGGAGAAGTCACTGTCACCCTAGTGTTATGGGTGTTTTGGAGCAAAATGATGAAAATAATGTTGAAAGATTAGTTTGGAAATGATCAAGCCTAGAGTTAGAGTGAAGACTAGAACCAGAGGTTTCCTTATTTTAATAATTTTGGACTTATTAAGAACCCATGTTTGGAAGATTTTTTTTTCCTATCAGGCCTTTTGTAGCTAGTGACTTCATTGATTTCTAGGCCATGGAAACAGAAAGAATATTTAGTACATGTCTAAAACGGATGTTGATGAGACCATTGCATTAGTATACTCTAGTATAAGGCACTTGGTGAAATTATAAACTGCATTCCTTTGCTAGTTAATGGTAAAGTGACACCTTATGTGTTACTGTAGGCTTTCAGAAGGCAAACCATGAGACAGTGTCAAATAGCAAATGAACTTGCTGCTACTGCTACTGCAACACTCCAAATATCACCTGGGATACCCTCCAAGGGCGCACATAGAAGTCACTGTCACCCTAGTGTTATAGAGGGACACTGTCAAGCAGGAGAAGATGGATAGAGAATGTCAAATGCTACATAGACATCAAGGAGAATGAGGCTTCAGATAAGGCCACTGGATTTGTTTGATCATTTGTGATTACTAAGAGGGCAATTTCAATAGAATGTTGGGGATAGAAACCAGATCACAGGAGGTTAAGGAGTAGGTGATAATGAAATGGAGACCACTGATTTGGCCAGGAAATGAAGGTAAGAAATAGGGAAAGCTGAGTCACATAAAGTCACTTTTCAAGATAGGAGATACCTTTGATGTTTTATAAGAAGGAAGAAAGGATCCAGTGGAAAAGGAGAGATTGGAGAGGATAAAGAAAAAGGTGATAATGAAGGAAATTAGGTCTCCCAGAGGAGGTTCAAGGTGATGGAATTAAGTTAACTTTGGAAAAGGAGGAAAGCCATCTTTTCCTCAGAGCTTAAAGGATTGGCATAGACCCAAGGACATACTGAGATGAAAAGAAAGGTAGTTAGCTTTGATCTTCTCAGTAAATTAGTAAGCAAGGTCACATGCAGAGGGGTAAGGAGGATTAGAGGCTTTAGGAGAAGGAAGGTTGAGAACTGCTGTCGTGGAGAGTACATTAGAAAGTCAACAAGAGATAAATAAATGAATGTCAAAGAGCAGTAAGAATCCTCTACAGAGGATCCAGTATGTGTAGTTTTAGGACTTTTTCCAGCAGTATCCTATGGCTCAAGAGAAGTAGGAAAGAAAATATACAGTGAGACTGATCTAGGCTAGGGATTGGTAAGGCAAACTGGCTGAGGGTGAAGTAACCGAGGGTATTGGTGAGTACAACAGAAATTCTAAATTAGACAGTCCTGAACTGGGTTATGACCTTTATGCAAATTATTCCTAGCACTATATATCTCTAGCTCAGACCTCTCTCCTATATTCCAGACCCATATCTCTAAGCTGTCTATTGTATATCTCCAACTGGATGTCCCAATAGCACATCAGATCTACTGTATCCACAAAGAAACTGATTATCTTTCTTAAAATTTTTTTAAACATTCAGAACTTAGACACCAGATAAAATTAATATTTCTATAAAGTAGAGTCAATAATGATGTTTGTACATGAAACCACAGATCTGTATTACATATTTTTTTCCTTTTAAGTATATAATAAATTCAATGTTACTTTCAAAGTTGTCCTGCTTATGTGTTTCCTTCCCAGTATTGAAAAAAAATGCTACAATGACCCCCCCCTTTCCTTCTTTTATCTTTTTTTAAGACAATACTATTGCTAATCCCAATTCCTTCCCTAAAATTGACAAGAACAAAAAGGAAAAAACAAAACTCTTTTTTTTTTAAGCAATTGGGGTTAAGTAACTTGCTCAAGGTTACACAGCCAGTTATTTCTGGGTGTGGTGCTAAGTATCTGAGCCCAGATTTGATCCCCAGGTCATCCAGACACTGGAGCTGGTGCTCTTACTCGATGAGCCACCTGGCCACCCCTAAAAACAAAACTCTTATAACAAATATACATTCTCAGGCAAAATAAATCCATACATTGGATATTTCTGAAAATTTATGTCTCATTTGCTCCTTGAGACCCTAACTTTTCTGTCAGGAGGTGGGCATTGTGCTTCATGATAGGGCCTCTGGAGTGATAGTGGGTTATTTCATCATCGATCAGAGTTCCTAAGTCTTTCAAAGTTGTTGTTGTTTTTTTAATGATAATGTTATCATTATATAAATAGCTCTTCTTATTCTGTTTGTTTCATTCTCCATCAATTCATACAAATATTCTATATTTCCCTTAAAACTGACCCTTTGATCATTTCTTCTGGAACAATAACATTTCATTACATTCATAGGTCATAATTTGTTCAATCATTCCCCAGCTAATGGTCAACTCATTAGTTTCCAATTCTTTAGTACTATAAAAAGAGTGGCTATAAATATTTTTGTACATGTAAGTCCTTTTCTTCTTCATTCTTTGATCTCTTTGGAAGTAGTAAAATTTTGGGATCAAAAGATACATATAGTTTAGTGATATAAGGGGAGTATATTTCCAAATTACTTTCTACAAAGTCTGGACCAATGTTGTTACTCATGGAAGTTTGCTAGGTTATTCATGGAAGTTTGAGTTAAAGTTCACCCTCCTCACTACCTCACATACACACTCCCATAATGTCAACCAAAACTGTTGTGAACTAAGATGTTATGGAGCAAACCTGGACAAGTTTAAATTAACTCTTTCCTTAGCAGATTGGTTTGGAACTTAAGTGGTACTGAATGCTTAAGGCTACCAGACAACTTTCTTGCTTTTAATCTTTCAGGTGACTTTAATTACTTTTATCTCCCAATCTTCACATCCCATTCAACTCTCCATCTGGAAATCAGAGACCCATCTAATCCTCCTCACTTTCTTCCCGAACCCACCCCCTGCCTCTTCTCCTGCCTCTCTTGCTCTTGTCTTAGCTTCTTCATAACTTCGAGGACTGCTTTTACCTGGGGTCATTTGAATATGTTCTATTAAAGGGACCTATTATTGGTGCACTCAGGTTCTGTTTCTTTGTAGCATTACTGAGACCACTCCATCAACATTGTGTTGGTTAGTGTGCTGCAGCCCATTTAGCAATTGTCATTTTCCCTTTTCGTCACCTTTGACAAAGTTGTTTTAATTTGCATTTCTCGAATTAATAAAATTTTTCCCCATCCAGCTATAGACAGCTTAAATTTCTTCCTTTGAGAACCACGAATGCATATCCTCTTACCATTTATCTATCAGCCAATGGCTCTGGTTCTTATATATTTGAATCAATATGCATTGGATATAAGAACTTTATCATAGAAACTTTCTGTAGAGATTATTACTAGTTACCTTTCTCCTTTCTAATTATAACTGCATTAATTTTATTGGTGCAAAAACTTGAATTTTATATAATCAAAATTGTTCATTTTATCTCCTGTGATTATCCCAATCCTTGTTTGATTATGAATTCTTCCCAAATTCATAACTGTGAAAGGTATTTCCTTCCTACATTCTTTAATTTGTTTATTATGTGACCTTTCATATCTGTTGTGAATTCATTTGGAGCATATCTTAGTATATGGTCTCAATTCAATTTCTGCCAGACTGCTTTCCAGAAACTTATATTTCCCCCCAAAAATATTCCTCTTCATGACTTCCCTATTTTTGTGAATGGCACATCAACATTCACCTATCCATCCATGCTTGAAACCTGGACAAGTCACTTAATCTTACTCCCCTTGGCATAAAACTTAATAAATGTTGGTCAAAATATTAATTTGTTGATATATAAATACTTGTTGTTCATGTATACATAGCAACTCAACAGCAATTCAATCACTTAGGAAGTTGAGTACTGAAATTCCATTTCGTTAGGTAGCCAAGGGATGAAGGAAGGAATAGTATTTTATAGTTGGAAGGGACCTTAGAGATGGTCTAATTCTAGTTGAACCTGCATTTTGCAGAGGAAGAGACTGAGGATAAGGCAGGCAAAGTGACTTGTTCAAAGTCATAGAGAGTCAACAGTAGAGTTAAAAATTTAACAATATGTTTCTTTGACTCCAAATCCAATACTCTTTTATCCCCCCAAAGTCACACAGGGAAGGGAAGGAGGCAAGAATGGAACAATGGTTAAACACCTATATGTGCCAGGCACAATATTACCTCTTTTGATATATGTATATATTTGTTATAAAAATATTTGAATTCTATTATAATATCAAGTGAGATTTAATATCTCATTTAATCCTCACAACAGTCCTGTGAGGTAGATGCTATTATCCCCATTTTATAGTTAAAGAGACTAGGTAATTAGAAGCAAAACATACTTTTGAAGAAGTGAATGGGGGGGGAGAGAGAGAGAGAGAGAGAGCTTAGTGATTTGCCCATAGTCACATAGCTAGTAGATGTATGAGGCCAGATTTGGACTTCTTAATGCCAGGCTCAGTGCTGCCTAGAAGCTAGTAAGTATTTCAAAGACGGCTGAAATTTATTACAAAAGGAATCTAACTTTTCCCATCTTGCTATTCTAATATAAGTGGCAGGAGGTTTTTCACAAGACTCCAGACTAGCATCCCTGGGGACACAGAGATATGAGGGTCTGCTGGGTTCTCAAAGACTGACACAGTATTATTTTACTAGCCTAGGAAGAGATTCCCAGGTAATTCCTCTAACAACTCAGATTTTCTTTGCTGTACTTCAGGGAAAACTGCACAGTTCAAGCATAAGATCCTGCTACTTGGGACCAAATGAGGTGGTCAATAAGTCAGTCAATCCATATTTATTAAGTACCCACTCCAGTATCTTTGCAAAGAAAATCCCAAATAGGATCATGAAGAATCTGAGAAGAACGAAAGGACTGAACAACAACAACTAGGCACTGTGCTAAGACTGGGGATATGGAAGAAAGTAAAAAGACACTGTCTAAGGGATGGTAAAATAGAGCACTATATAAACCTTTACTTGTTACATAAATTAGGTATTATAATTGTTATTGTTATGGGTAATGCAGGTACCATCTACCCTGCCAGTTGCTTCCTTTGCCCCATCTGGAACAGCAACTAAAAGGACGGTTACCTTCCTCTCCCCCTCCCAGGTGAATTAATCCACTCAACCTCAGCATTGTACTAAGAGTGAGTGAATGGCTGAAAATCTAACACTAGATTTATGGAGCCTCAGTCCATGCTTCACATCCCATTCAACCATCCATCTGGAAATCAGAGACCCATCTTGTCCTCCTCACTTTCTGCCAAAACCTATCCCCTGCCCATTCTCCTGCCTCTCTTACTCTTGTCCTAGGGAACGGTAATTAAATCAATGCTACCATTACTACTTGAAAGAACATAAGAACCATCGTCCCTACGGTTCCATTCATAATCTTATGATTCTCCAACCCAAAATCCACTTCCTATATGTGGTATATCCTCCCATTAAAATGTAAACACCCTGAAATCGGGTACTCATCACTTTTGTACTTGTGTCCACAGCACCTAGCATAGTGCCTGACCCCATAACAGGCACTTAATAAACGTTTATTCATTCATTCGTGGCAATGTTTCTGTATATGGGGGAAGAGGTAAGGATGCTCCTGGTTCTGTGATGTAAGCATCCTCCTGTTATCACAGAAAGGAGGAAACAGGAAGGAGGGAAAAGTGGGTGAGAGGGAAAGTTTGGGAAAGATTTCTGCCTACATTCGGTGCCCCCAAATCAGCATTCCACGTCCAGTTTGTGCCGGGATGCCTAGCTTCCTTCAAGGTTCAGCTCATATGCCACTTCCTATGGTGAAGCCTTTCTTGATTCAGTCCCACCCCCACCCAATTGTTGGTGCTGTCTTCGAAATATCTTGTATTTAACGTTTGGACACACATTTTGTTATCTCCTAGGAAGACGCAAGCTCTCCGAAAGCAGGTACTATTTTTTTTTTTTTTGGTATCCCAAGAGCAGAGTTTTGCACAGTTGTATCTCCAGAGCAGGGCCTAGAACATTCTTCAGAGTTGAACCTTGCACAATAGACATCGGGTGAACTGAACAAATAGGGTATGGGGGAGGGGAGGGAGATGCTAAGATATTGATTGCTGTGTTGGGTTACGCGAGTAACTCTTTTCTCCTCTAGGGCAGGGACCGGGAAGAGGAAAAAGCTAAGAAGCTTCCTTTTCCAGCACCCGGCTTCGAGGCGTGGGCGGGTCAGCCAGTCCGGAGCCAGGAAGGCTTTTTTCTCTCTCCCTCCCTCCGTCCCTCCCTCAGGTATCACTTCACACGCAGAGGTCTGCCCCTACCCCGGCCTCGAAGGGCGGAAGTAACTTCAGTCCTCTTATCCGAGAGCCAATGAGATTTTGGGAAACTTACTCCACTCTAGCTTTTGACCAATAGAAAAATAGAACGCTTCTCAGTCAGCCGGCAGCTCCGCAATTGGAAAGGGGAGAAAGAGGGGTTTCCCTTTTAGCATTGCCAGAAACGTAGATGGCGGCGGCCTTTGGTGGAGGGGAAGTGGATTGAGGAAGTGGGGGCAGGGGAAGGGGGGGGGGGGGAGAAGACTCTGGCGAGAGGAGGACGGGACCCCCGAGGGCCTGGTAAGTACAAGAAGGCCAGGGACCGGCCCCTGGGGAGGGGCAGTCTGGTTCAAGGCTGACCCCTCTGTAGCTCCTTCCTACTCTGGCCTCCTGGCCAAGACCTGGGGAGTGGGGTCTGCACTTGGGAGAATGGGCCTCGCCTGGAGTTCGTCCCAGGGGAGAAGTGGAATGAGTGGAGGGGGCTAGCCACTGCCTCTATTCTCCTTTCCCTCTCCTTTATTATTCCCTTCCCTCAGGGCCCCTGCCCCAGGCTTTCCTCCTGGTGGGGTCCAGCTGTCCAGGAAAGCCCCTCCCCCTCAGCCCCCATCATATATACCAAGGGTGGGCCCTGGTGGTTCCCAGGTCCAGGGCCTCAGGTTTGCCATGCATGGGCTTTGACCCTGAGCTTTTCAGCTCTGATGTTGTAATGTATATTTATAGTCCCTGGGGGAGTCCCAAGGCCAAGCCAAATCTCAGTCCACTCCCCTTCGACAACTGCAAACCGGCCCTCCCCCGCAACTGTTGCCTGGGAGCAGGACTTCAGCCCGGGTGCCGGACTTCTGCCTGGGTGCCCACCACACACCTCCTTACCCCTCCCCCCTCCCCAAAAAGGGTCCTGCACCTGTTTTGTGCACCCTGCACCCTGGGAGCAGGCTGAGCTGCTCAGCTTTGTTCCCTGGACCTCTTTAATAAACTTAGTTTGCTATTGTCCCAGTTCGTAAGTTCCCTGTGCATTTATTTATTAAGAGCCTATTACCTTAGTGGGAGGCGCAGTACTAAACTTTGCAGATACAAAAAAGCTAAAAAAAAAAAAAATCCCTATGCTCAAAGAGCTCACAGCCTAATGGGGGAGACCACATGCAAGCAACTCCGTACAAACTATATATCGGATAAATTGGAGAGATGATAATCTCCGAGAGAAGGCACTAAGCTTCTTGCAGAAAGTGACTTTAGCTGAGATATTAGGGAAGTCTGGAGCCAGAGATGAGGAAGAGAGTTCCGGGCATGGGTGGTACAGGTCCTCATACTTGCCTTGATGGAGTAGGTAGGAGTGATGGTAACACTCCCACCTCCTCAGACAACAATTTGAATGCAATAGCTCCCATCTAGTAAAACTAAAAGTTTTTATTGTTCTCACACCCTAAGGAACCACTTGTTACTCTACTTAGGAGACTTCTCTAGTTCAGACCACCACTCCCTGGGTGGGGAGTAGAAGAAAATTCTGCTCCTAGCATTCTAGCTTCAGAACTAAAAGACCCTTTAGAAACTGTCTAGTCCACCTCTGTCATTTTGATAGATGAGAAAACTGAGGCCCACACAGGTTAAGTGAAAAGTCACACAATTGTTACACAAGTAATCAACAATAACAACTGATATTTATATAGCTCGATAAAGCTGGTGAAGCACTTTATATATACCACCTAACAGAGTAGGAATTTTACTCTAAATTCAGCAACTTTTTCCACTGCTTTGTATGTTTCATTCAGCTTTAACTACACCATAATTTTTATTGGTCTGGTCATATTCTGTTATCCCTTTCTTCCTCCTCTAATTGCAGTATGACTCGTCCAGAAGAGAAAGAACCACTACACCAAGTCTGTCTTCCTTTCCTGTAGGTGTTTCTTTGCCCAGGTGAGAAAATGATCACCTGTTCTTTTATACATTTATTAGAGAAATTCAGTTTTAAAGACAAAATTGAATTTATCCCTTGGATACTCCTAGGAGAAATAGATATTCTAGTATTTTGCACATGAGATTCAGCCATAGATAGGTAAAGGAACTTCTCTGGGCCCATGTGTTAACTGTCTGGAAGAGAATCCAAACATCTGAATGTTTCCACTAGAACAGTAGTTCTCAAAGAACAGTCTGGTGGTTTTTAAGGATTTTCCAGGTGGTCCATAGTTGTTCTCTAGTACTGTCTATAAGATGATAGGTCTAAACTGCAATTTTTGGCAAGAATGAGTAGTTTTAAAAGCCCTTAAGGTAAAATCAGTGGCTTGACTAATTAAAAAAAACAACAACCAAACGATTAATTACTATTAATTCTGGTGATATTTTTGTTTGTAGGGCTGGTGATCTCTTACCCTAATGGAATGATTCATGATCTGATAAAGCTTAAGTCTCTTCATATTTGGCCTGGACTTGTGATTTCATTGGATTGGGTAGCCTGTAACAAAACAGATCAGCAACTTGTCTAATAGGTTTTAGAGTTTCCTGCGGAACACAGTGGTTCAGTGACTAGCCTGTGGTCACACAGTTACAGACAGTTCTCCTTTACATAAGTGGACCATGAGCAGACCTCTAAGTAAAGTGATTTTTACATAGTGCAAATTTATTCTTACAGATCCAAGTCACTTAGCCTTTATAACAAAGGCATATACAAAGTAATACCTTTAACACAAGTCATAAAATATACTAACATGCAGGCATGTTAAATACTTTGATAATAAACAGAATTATGGAATGAAAGGTAAAGTTATTGATAAAGTATGCACAGTACTATACAGTAAACATAGTTATGTGGTATGTTGTGCCTTTCCCACCCACTGTATCTAGGCTTTATCACTGATGGCTTTTTGTGCAACTTTTTTTTTGAAGCTATTAAAAGATGTTTGGATAGTGACTCTTTTTTTCCCTTGTATATCTGACAATATCAAGTAATATCTTCAGCTAGTATTTGAACTTTTAAAAATCTTGAAGTATTTGGATCCAGCTTTTCAATACAAGAACAAAATTCACTCAGATGGTGAAATGCTTCTACCAGCTGTTTTGTTGTAGACCTTTTTGGTTCGACCTCGGGTTCCTAAGCTTCCCTTTTTTCCTTTGTGATCTTTGCAGCTAGCAGCTCAATAGGATCCCAATTGATAGTTTTTCTCCACAAGACTCAATCAACTCTTCTGCATCATTCTCACCCACTTCTAGCTCCAGTTCTTTTGCTAACTTTACAATCTTGTTACTTCAAACTTTTCATCTTTGTCAAATCCACAAAAATTGGGAATGAACTGCAGGCATGCTTTTCCCCAAAATCTCTTCATACATGTTTCTCTAACATCTTCCTGTGCCTTAGCAGTATTCCAGATTGCATGATAAATGTTAGGACTTCCAGAAGCCTGTCAATGTCAATTCCTTGTCTGCACCCAAAGCTGCAGTTGCCAAGGCAAATGTAGTGTGTAGCAATCAGTCCCTGATTCCATAGGTAGTATTATTGAGGTGGTTAGTATTGGAGGAAGGTAGACCCACTTTTATTTTGTCATTAAAATCATCCAGATGGGGAGGGTGACCAAAGGCATTATCCAAAATGAGTAAAATCTTCAAGAATGACCCCATTATTGTTCAAAGAAGATAAGTGTTATTTGTGCCTTAGAGTTAGCAAAATAATGTACAGGTAGTGTGGCCTTGCTGTTTCCTTTCAGTGCTCTGGGATTTTCTTAGTGGTGCACAAGAACAGGTTTTAATTTGCAAGTCTCAGGTGCATCCCCTCCAAGTAGAAGGGTAACTCTATTTTGAAGCTTTATGCCCCAGTATGGTTTTTTCCTCCACCAAAATATAGGTTCAAGATAGCATTCTTTGATAAAATAGGCCAGATTTGGTCCACATTAAAGATTTGTTACAGCAAGTAAGGACCTTCATCTATTATTTTTTTCAGGAACTCTGGGAACTTCTGTGCTGTTTCAATATATTTACTAGCAGACTCTTTTGACATTTGCAAATTATGAAATCCTGCATGATTTAAAAAATCATACTGCTTGCTGTAATACCTGTGTTCCTTCAGGGTACTTTTCCTTTAAATCTTCAAAGAGACTTTGAGGCTTGGCTTGAATTGTCATTGAGCTTAAAGGAATATTCTTCTGAATCTAGTCTTCTATCCATTTAGTTAATAGTTTCTCCATCTCTAGAATAGTACCTTCTTTTTGTTTCGACAGATAAGTAGATTTCATGAAAGTACTGCCTTTTGCTTGTTCATTTATCTGGACAGCATCTTTCACTATGATGTTTAAAGTCAATACCACGAGACTAAGTTCACATGCTATCTTATTGATGACAATTTCTGTTCTCTTCAATATTTTCTAATTATTTTCATTTCCAAGTCTATTGGCTTATGCTTATGAGATGGTTCACTTTTCCCTTCTAGACTACAATTGCAACCACCCATGATGAAAAGATAAGGATTACTACTGAGCACATGGAGAAGTACAGTATCACTCACTGTCTGCAGACACACAGAAACTAACTGAGAGATGCTTCTCAGCCTCCTGTTGCCATTTATGCTGCCCAAATCATACAGCGTCTTTTTGTATTGCTGTGCAGCATCTGCTTTGCATGAGGAATTTTCTTATTTTTTTTTCTGGAATGAAGATTTCTTTCACAGTAATTTACATAAAGTTGAATTTGTGTAATGTGAATTTACATAAAGCAAGAATTGTCTTGTAGTTTGTGTCAGAATCAGGACATGAACTCAGTCTAATCAACTACCTTTTATTAAACACCTACTATATGCCATAGCATTATGCTAGGTACTGGGGATACAAAGATATTTTTGAAGTTTCTTTTTTTTTTTTTGCTTTTTGGAGGGCAATTGGAGTTAAGTGACTTGCCCAAGGTCACATGGCTAGTAACTGTTAAGTGTCTGAGGCTGGGTTTGAACTCAGGTCCTCCTGACTTCAGGGCCAGTGCTCTCTATTCACTGTGCTACCTAGTGGCCCCTGAATTTTCTTCCAGAGTTCACACATGACCCTTGAGAAGTCTCTTTATATATCTTTGCTTCAATTTCATCTGCAAAAATACTGAAATATCTGTTTCACCTTTGAAATAGACCTTATCCTTATAGTGCCTATATTCTTTCTGGAGAGACCCCATATACATTCTATTGACTCTTGTTCTAGTCGACATGATGGCTGTCTCATGACCATTATTAGATGGATGATAGTAGATGATAATGTTAGTAGGTACTGTGTGTGTGGGTGTGTATGTGTAAACATGTATGTATGTGTATGTATGTATGTATGTATGTGTGTATATATATACATATATGTATATATATAGCTAGGTCCTGATCAGTACAAATGATGAATCCCCTGAAGTTGTCACATTATTCAAATTGGCACTGCATATTTCCATTGGGTTAGAGCCAATTACCATAGTTTGCATAATTATAATTTAGAATAATGTATATTGGAATATGTGTGGCCACTTCAGGAGATTCTCTGAATACAGCAAAATAATTACCAGGTTATTTTTTTGAAGGGGAGGCCTAGCAGCTGCAGGAGTAGGGGAAGTGGAGAGGGAAGGAACGAGCACATGTTGGTTATGGAGGGGACAGTCAGTCCCCTGTCTGGAGATGGAGTGTCATATATGGGGAACAGGAAGAAGGCCAGTTTGGCTAACTGTACAGCACTTGAAGGAGAGTAATGTGTAATAAGGTTGAAAAGGTAGGTGGGGGCCATATTGTAGAGTGCTTTAAATGTTAGGGGAATTCATATTTGATTCTAAAGGCAGTAGGGAGCTATTGGTGTTTATTGAATAGTGTGATAACATGGTCATATCTGGGCTCTAGTCACTTTGGCAGCAGGGTATAGGACTGATTGGAATTTTGTAGATGTTAGAGGTAGAGAGACCAATTAAGCTTGGTAGTTGTCCCATTTAGAGGTCAGGAGGGCCTGAATGGGGGTAGTGACCATATGTAAGTAGAGAGAAGGGGGTGGTTTGCTTTCCTGATTCCCCCAACTCCTGGTTACTTCCTTCCCTATTGACCTTGTATTCAATTACTGTGTATGTTTATTTTGTATTTATTCCATATCTACTTAGACATGTACATATGACAGAATATCCTCAAGAGCAGGGATTGTTTGATTTTTCTTGTTTTTGTATCCCTAGTGCCTGGCACATAGTAGGTTTTTATTAGTTGTTTGTTTATTGACTGAAAGATTCAAGAGGTGCTTTGGAGATTGGAACATGCTGATCCTCTAATCCACTGTGTTCTACTGTCTATTGAAATAATAATGCCTGATATTTTATAGATCATGCTAAGGTTTATGAAGCAGTTTTTGTTGATCTGATTTTCGCAATAACTCTGTGAAGTGCTTTCAAGTTTTATTATTCCCCTTTGTGGAAAAATGAAACTTTCTGAGTTAATCAGAGAGATTAACTTGCTCAAGGTCAGGCAGATTTGAACTCAGGTTTTCCTAACTTTTGGTCCAGTACCCCAACACTTACACTCCACAATTAATGCTTGATTATGGAGAGGATATCCTCTGGGAGAAGATAGTGTGGATCCTGGTTCTGTCCTTTACTACCTGTGTGACCTTGAACAAATTGTAGAAATTATTTCATTTATCTGGACCTGTTTTCTCATCGGTAAAATGAACAGATAGGACTAGATGAAAGATGACCCATTGGCCATATGTGGGGCAACACTTCCAAGTGAGGCCCAAACCAGGTTAAAAATGTAATTGGGAAATATTTAACAAAATAAATTAAAAATAATAAAATGTAGATATTACATTTAAAAACTGAGTCAACACATGGCCTTCAAGGATCCTTATGTACTGTTTAGTGGTGCTCATTTCTATTTGAGTTGATACCGTTGAACTAAATGATCCTTAAGGTCTATTCTAGCTATGAATTATATTACTCTGTGGAGAGGGTACTTTTTTTTGTCCTACTTTGGGATTTCAGTGGTATGGGGAACACTCAGCAAAGAAACCCCCTCTACTTGAAATTCATAGTTTTAGTTGTATGGGGACACTAAAATTTGTCAGTGGCTATACCCACACAGCCAGAATGTGTCAGAAGCAGGATTTGAACCTGGAATCTAAAAATCACTTTTATTTAGGCTTCTGTAGCAGATTTCATTTCCCAATGAAATCTTCTATCAGAAAGTAGGAGCAGGAAAATTGAGAGGTGTTAATAAGGGGTAAAGTGGTCCCCACCTCTAAATTCTTATAAGCCCTGAATAAATAAGAGCTGATCGAGTTTGAGTCCATCCTTCCTTGTGGGGACTTGGGTAAGAGGAGAATACAGATCCAGAGAACAAGGGTCAGGCAATAGAAGGAGAGAAAGGAGAAAGCACTTTACATTTCTATTTTGAGCAGTTGCTGGGGAGTGCCAGGCCTGGGTGCTGAGAATCACTCTTCTGGAAAGCTTAACTCCTGCATAGCTGATGAGGAGTGAAAGTGGAAATCTGCCTTTCCCCTCACTGTCCCCTCCCTAGAGGCCGCCTTAGGAAAGAATTTGTGTGGGGAAAGAAGGGAACACTAAAGTAAGGGTTCTGCAAATTGGAGGCTTTATTTAACCCAGTGTTTTGAGTCCAGCAGTGTACCCTGGAAGAAGGAGGCTGTTGCCAGTGATACATTTTTGCTTCCAACTTTACAACTTGGATAATAAGCAGGCAAAAGCAGCCAGTCATCTTTTCATTAAGTAGGATAGGCTGTGATTGAAGCAGAAATGTGTTTTTCCTCAAAATGAAGCCACTGTGTACGTTTTTGCCTTCAGACCCATCTAAAACTGCAGGTTAGCTGGCTCCTATGGACTGCTGAAGACAGTGGTAAACAGCTTTGGTTGCCTGGCATAACAAGGGTAAGGGTCACATTTGGAGTTCTACTCAAGGTGGAAATATCTGTTCAAGGTGGAAAACTGTGGCTACAGTGCCCTTGCATCAGCCCAGTGGAGGAGGCTGCTATAGGGACTAAATGGCCACTTAACCTCAGTGTCTTCTATAAGTGGCGTTAATGGTGCTATCAGCCTTCCTGAGTAGGAAGAATGATGTTGAAAAGAGATGTGGGGGAAGAATAAGTACTAGAGAGAAAATGGAAGGTCATGTAGTTATTACATTGTCTCACGCTTAGAAATCTATTTTCTCACAAAAACCCAAATATCATTATTTCCATTTTAAAGAGGAAGATACTGAGTCTCAGATGGAATGACTTGTCCTTGGCCACAGCTGAGTCTTGAACCCAGGATTTCTAGCTCCAAGTTTAGTGTTCTCTCCACCAACCTCACTGCTTTAAATAGATTTTGCAGTTGAGGCCCTGACCCTAAGGCTAAGGGGGTTTGTTGCCAAGTAACAAACAGTGACTGAATCAGAACTGGAAGCTGCCCATGTTCTGATGCAAGGTCTCCTGGCTGTCAGTGGTATCCTTACTGAGATTTTGTTAAAAAGAATTTTTTAAAAACTGGATTATTCAGCTTCTTTTTACCCTAAACTCCTCTTGAGGGGCCCGTTACCTGTCTGTTCCTTCAAATTGTTTTCTGGAGGATTAACATATGGTCTTGTTCCTATACATAGCCACAGGAAACATCTCTCCCTTCCTTTCATGTTTCTTATGACCTTTAAGAAATTCTGAATTTAACAAATACCACAGCATAGAATATGAGAAGATTGTATATGAAATGATGAATGAAATAATTCCATATTGCTTATTTTTTAAGAAGTATATAATAAATTCAACAAATTACTCTTATAGCTCTCCTGCTTGTCTGTGCTTCCTTTTGAATCTCCTTCTGTTGTATATGCATTTACAAATGCCTATTTTTCCCTTTTCTTGCCTTTTTTTGCATGACTATTGTTCTTCTCTCCAATTCATCTCTCCATTAAGAAATGGAAGAAAAGAGAAACAACTTTTGAAACTAATAAGACTTAGTCAATAAAAACAAATCTGTACCCTGGCCATGTTCTAAAATGTGTCTCCTCCTGCCCCTTAACTCTACCACCTCTGTCCAAAGGTGGGTAACCTGCTTTATTGTAGGCTCTTTGGGGATGTCATTGCTTTGATCTGAGTTCTCAAGCTTTTCAAAATTGTTTTTCTTTACAGTGTTGTTATTATTTACATTCTTCTCTTGTTCGGCTTATTTCCCCAAGCATCAGTTTGTACAGGTCTTCCCATGATTCTCAGAAATCATCTCTCCTAATTTCTTAGTGCTTAGTAATAATTCCATTACATTCTGATACTGTAATTTGCTAAACTCCCCAGTTTTCCTTATCTATTCCTACCCCACTCCATTTTTCAGTACTCATAATTGAAGTTTATTTTGCTTGTGACTCTTATCTCCCTGGTATTATCCTCTCTTAATCTCTCTACATTCTCTCCCTCCCCTCATATTCACTTTTTTTCCTGTTGAGTTTAATGTATTTCTACAGCAGATTTTGTATGTAAGTGCATGTGTGTGTAAATACCACTTCATCTAAGCTTACATTATGAGAAGCAGCAAGTTCCATCCCCTTCTTCCTTTTTAAGCTAATGTTTTCCCTTCATCCTCACTTTAAAACTGTGGTGTAACAGTCTGTCCACGCCCAGGTCCTTTGTTTTACCTAATTTTCTCAGCACCCTTTGAAGACGTGCTGAATGGATACTTGTTTCTTCTCCTCTTGGGATGTTAAGCCTTTTATTGTTATATAATCTCTTCCAATTGCTCATCTAAATTTACCTTTCTAGGTCTCTCTGACTCCTGTGTTTGTACTTCAGAGCTCCTACTCAGGTCTGGTCTTTACATTAGAAGTATTTGAAACATTTGTGCTTTATTAAAGATCTATTTTTCCCTGTAGGATTATACCTAGCTTTTCAGGGCAGATTATTCTTGGTTATGGGTCTATATCTTGTCGTTTATTTGTATTCCCAGATCTCAGGTTTTTGGTAGAAGCTTCCAGGTTTTTTGTGATCCTGACTGGTCCCATGGTACTTTCTGAATGCTTGTAGTAATTTTTTCTTTGATATAGGAGCTCTGGATTTTGGCTATGACATTTTTGGGACTTTTTCTTTGACGGTTTATTTTAGGGAGTGATTAGAGGATTCTTCCTATATCTTTTTTTGCTTTCTGTTTCCAGGTTTGACTAGATCTGGGCATTTTCATTTATGATTTATTGAAAAATAATGTTTTCAGGCATTCTTCTTGACTTGTTTTCTAGGTCATTGTTTTTTTAATATTAGACATCTTTCATTTTCTTTTCAATCTTTTGATTTTATTCTAATATTTCTTAGTTTTCATGAAGTTATTGATTTCTGTGTGGTCTATTCTAGTTTTCAGGGATCCTATTTCTTGGGTAAGGCTTACCACTTTCTCTTCTAAGTTACTTAATTCACTTTCCATTTCTTTTCTCTTTTGCTTCTATTTAATTTTTTTATCTTTTGCTTCATTCCTTCTAAGTAGACATGTTCTGTCTTTTTGGGTATCTGGATCTGTAATGATTCCTTATAGTAGTTGGTATCTTCTTTTAACCCATATTTTCAGCCATAGTTCTGGAACTGGGGCTTTGTAGTAAGGCCAGGTTCTCTCTCCTGTTTTACCTTTGGGCAGGCAGGTCAGCCCTGCTTGGTTTTGCATTTTGAATTTCCAGCCACCTTGGGGCTTTCTGCATAGAAGACCTGCATTCTTGTTCTCTGGGTACAGAACTTTATAAGCTGTGTGAATCTCTGGTTGTGTTGGGAGACTTCTCTCTTGTTTTCTGACAGGCCCCCTTTCCTAATGCTTATAGGTTTCTAACTGACTTTTAAAATTTAATTTAAAAAAATTTTTTTTTGCTTTTTGAAAGGCAATTGGGGTTAAGTGACTTACCCAAAGTCACATGGCTAGTTTTTGTGTTAAGTGTCTGAGGTCGAATTTGAACTCAGGACCTCCTGACTCCAGGGCCAGTGCTGACTTTTTAAAATTTTTAAGCATTTCTGGCGTAGATGAAGTCACTTGCTGTAGATTTTCATTGAATTTCTTGGTCATTATTTGGTCTTATGCTATTTTTAGGTTTTTGCTTGAGTAGTTGTGTGGGAGTTGGGCTGCCTGTCATCTGAAGTCTTTGCCTCTTCCTTTCTGTTTCATATTCCATCAGACTAGTCTAAAACCCTCATCATCCCAAGCTAGGACAACTGTAGCAATCTCTTAATTGATCCCTGCTGGGGATTCTTTTTTTTTTTTTTTAAAGCAATTGGGGTTAAGTAACTTGCTCAAGGTTACATGGCCAGTTATTTCTGGGTGTGGTGCTGAGTATCTGAGCCCAGATTTGATCCAGATCATCCCGACACTGGAGCCGGTGCTCTTACTCGCTGAGCCACCTGGCCACTCCTAAGCAATTGGGGTTAAGTAACTTGCTCAAGGTTACAAGGCCCCGTGTTTCTGGGTGGGTACTAAGTGTCTGAGCCCGGGATTCGATCTCCAGGTCTTCTCAACACTGGAGTCGGTGCTCTTACTCGCTGTGCTACCTGGCCACCCCTCTGCTGGGGATTCTACCACTGTCAGATTAATGTTCCTAAAATCAGAGTTTACCATGCTCTTAAAAATCTTGCTTATTGCACTAGTTAATAGTTCCCCTCTGCCTGCAGAATAAAGTTCATACTCCTTGGCTTTCAAGGCCTTTCATAATTTGGGCTCTTCAACCTCACTTTTTATTCCCTAAGGACACCCTGTACTCTAGAATAGTCTTCAAATATATCATGGGCATTCATGTGTCTTTACCTCTTTGCATTCCTTTCCTTTTTCTTGAATTTTTCTCTCTCATGATCTAAATCTAAATTCTATATACCCTTCCAGGTACCAAGTCCCATCTCCTTCATGAAACCTTTCCAGAGCACTTTAGCCTAGAACTATCTCTCTTTCAAGAATGGAACTAGCCTTTAAAGCCATAATATCTGATCTGGTTATAGATCAGACTTAAGAAAATAACCCCAAGTTCTAGTAGACTAATGTATGAAATAATGGAAGAACTTCATTCCTCAGAAAGATTTCCTGTTCTTATCTATCATTATTATACTACTGTGGTCCTAGTTGGCAGCAGAACTACTTTATAATCTTTGGGGTTCCTTGTTGGATGATAGTGGAAGGAATTTATAGGAATAGTCTCTATCTAGCATCTTTGTGGTGACTCATCTGAAAAACCCTGGGTTGCTACTATATGGGGACCTTGGTGCTATACACATAAAACATATCCCAAGGCAAACTGAGTGTGGAAAATAGCTATGTGGAAGAGTGGGTCTGCCCTTTCAGGAGCCCATTTCATTGAGCTGCCTGAGGCAAAAATGTCACTGCATCCCAGAACCATTTCACTGTCTCTTCTCTTTCCGTGACCCTCTTGGGTTAGTTCTGTTTTCTAAGCATTGTTTAGAGATGGGGAGAGAATGGGGGTGGAATTGGAAAAGAGCTGGCAAGTTCTTGGATCTGGACTGTTGCATCAGCAGCACTGATGCTGGCCTACCAGGAATCTGAATGAGAGTTTTTGAGGAGCTGGCTGCTCTGGAGCCTTGGGCCTCCTTGCTAGGGTTCTTGGGACAGGGCTTTTGTGTTTCTTGACAGCTCCTTTGTGAGCCAGTTCCTCTGAGGTTTTTTTGGCTGTCCCCTCTTTAAAGAGGCCCTGACACTGCTAGCTCCAGAGGTAGCTGTTCCAATTGGCAGCCTTCCCCAGGGGAGTCCGGGGTCTGAGATCCAGCACTGAGTCTGAATTCCAGGGTCCCTATCTGAATCTGCCATCAACATTCAGTGTATCCTTAGTGCATGTTTATCTGGGTCTCCCCCTTTGTAAATAACAGATATTCCTTTCTGTGTCTTGGAGTCTGCATCTGGTTCTGAGCAGGTTGACTGGGAATTAAATGGGTAAGAAATATCTTGTATATACTCTATTTCTGTTTGAAGACACTTTAAGAAGAGGTATCATTCTAAGGGGGTATCATTCTAAAGAGGTATCAATTTCTTTGTCTATTGAAATTAACCTTGTGCCAAAGAAAATTCTGCTTTGCTGGGAGACTTAACTGGCATATTTGTCTTTGTATATTTGTATATTTGCCCTGCTGTGGCATCTCAGTCAAACACTGGGAACAATTGAAATGAGAACTTTATGCTTCTTTCTATTCTCAACCCACATTGAACCCAGAAGATAATAATACTTCATTCTCCCTTCCAGCTCTTTCTGATCAGTGACATCTAGCTGGTGACAGGCTTTGTGGAGTCCATTGTTCTGCTGCTGCCTAATCTCCTTAGCATCCCATGAATGGTGAGGTCTGGTCAGGGGGAGAAACAGTACCACCCAGGGGGCACTACACAAGGAAAGCCAGATTAAAACCGTTGGATGCAATTGCATCAGTATACAGGCCAAAAAAACAGGGCTAGTTTGTAGAAAGGAGTGGGTAATTTCCAAGTCCCTGCAGTGTGTGGGTTTCTTGGGCTGTGTGTACTGCATGGGAATGATGTAGGTAAGACAACTTGTTAATTCCTCAACAGTCTTCCATAGGACAGCTAGATGGTGCAATGGATAGAGTGCTGAACTTGGGGTCAGGAAGACTCATCTTCCTGAGATCAAGTCTGGCTTCTGACACTTAACTAGCTGTGTGGCCCTGGGCAAGTCACTTCACTCTGCCTCAGTTTCCCTATCTGTAAAATGAGCAAAAAGAAGGAAATGGAAAGTTACTCTAGTACCTTGGCCAAGAACACCCCAAATTGGGACACAAATAGTCAAATATGACTGAAAACCAACTCAACAACTGCCATAGGAACTGTCTATCCTGGACATTACACACCCCAGAGAACAATTAAATGACAGTGGCAAAGTCCTCATGTAGTCCAAAGCATATGAATCTATTTTGAGGTCCTGTACCAGGCTCCCCTGGGACTCTTCCAGAGTAAAGATGAACTCCTAAGATGTGTCTATGCCTCTCAGAAATCCTTCAGACTAAGGATGACTTGGTATCAAGCCAGGTTTCCCTATACCACTCAGGCCAAGCACATCCTCATGTGACTTCTTGCTGCTAAAGCTCAATTGAGTAGAGGGAGATGCTTGGAGCGATCTAGGAGTGAAAGTGGTGGGTGCTCTTCATTTTGGCTTAATATCAACCTGCTTTACCAGGTGGTTGTATTGTCAGATCCAAACTGTCATCAAAAGCTTCTGGGTCCTTGGCCATCCTGTAGCTTCCAAACCTGCTTCTAGTAGGTCCTTATTGAATGCTGCCCTGCAGATAAACTGCAGCAAACTGTGGGGAGAGGTTGTTATGATGGTATATGTTTCCCAGTGAATGGAAGGCATTATTACTGGGGCTTCAGGGGAGATTAACTGGTCAGAACCTAAATATATAAAAGTAATTGAGTATTCAGCTTCTGATGACAGCAGTAGAAAGAACACGTTGCCACTCCCTGAGCACTTAGGTCTCTACTCCACCCTCTCCTTTTCCCTGATCTTTCATATCCCATCCAGATATGAGGCCCCCCTCCCTCCCCCCATGCCATGAGATGTTGATTCCATTCTTTGCCTCAAGGAACTCTATTAGTATAGGACTGACAACTTACTTCTAGATAGGTTGCTAGGAAAGAGTGCGGAATGTGGCCACTCTACTAAGCAGAAACAGTCAGTCTCACCACCCTCTGTTCCCATGCCAATGTGTGGGAACACACACACAAGTTAACTTTGTGTTACTCATTGGCTACCAAGCCCATCAAAGCTGGATGTACCATGGAAGTAGCCTGGGGTAGTGGAAAGCATGTTGTATTTGTAGTCAGAAGACACTAAGTTCTTTGTGACCTTGGTCTATTTAACTTTACTATGCCTCAGTTTTCTCAGCTGTACAATGGAAGAGTTTGTTCTAAATAATCTCAAAGTTCAATTCTGGCTCTAAATCTATGATACATGATTTCACCCTCTTCCCCACACCTTCCCTTTGTATTTTCCCAGGTGATGTTGCTGTGACATAGTCACTAGGGCTTGTACGTGTGAAAGAGGACCCTCTTGCTGGGTCCTTACCACATTCTTCTGGGCATGCCTACTGCACTTTTGAGCCATGGACCTGAAGAAACACCAGGTAGGCCTTCATTGCCTTGAAGTTCTTTCTTTGTCTTTGTTGGATCTGCGCTGCCCCTCCCCCCCAATCCTTCAAGTTGACCTCTATTAATCTGGAGGACTCTTATATTTTGGGGACTTGAATTCTAAATTAGTAGGAATTAGAGTGGGTCTTTACACTTGTAATGTGATTATTGTCTGTTGACTGTATTGGGGAGCAGTGTGGGGTCATGTAATATTACTTGGTGGGAAGGCAGAGAAGTGGAGATTCTTGAATGCAAGATAGATAAATGAGTTGGAATTAATTGACAGAATGCATAAAGCTACACTGGGGTTTTTGATTCTTATTGGAGCTCACAGCAGCTACTTAGAGCTCTTGCCCAAGGGTTTGTAATTTAGATTGTTTTGATCTTTACTAGAGCCTTACTAGTTGATTCCTATGAGTTTAGTTGATCACATATGGCCTTTCTGTAACTAGAGAGAATAATCACATCAAGATAGGGAGAATGCAGGGCACCATTCAAACTCAGGTACTGGCTTTGTTATCTGGTACAAGTCAGCCTGGCTGGTGGCATGGATTTTTCAGTATAGTGTTCTACAGTATCCTCACTTTAAAATAATCTTATGCCACTGACACTAATGTTGAATTGTGAGTTGGGTGGTCTTTATGTGTAATTACCAGAGTGCCTTTGTCTCTCATTCTGACCTTCCCATAGTTCTCTTTGTCAGGAAGGAGGTTCTGTTGTAAACAGAACCAAGAATTTCCTCCTCAAGGGTGTTACTCTGAACCTCTCTCTCTCTCTCTTATCCATTTGCCAAGATTTATTAATTTAATCTCATTATTCTTTTATTTTTGTTTTCTTGATATTTCATTTTTTTCTAGCTACATGTAAAAACAATTTTTAACATTTGTTTTTTAAAATTTTGAGCTCCTCCATCTCCTCTCCCCCCTCATTGAGAAGGAAAGCAGTTGATATAGGTTATATATATGCAGTCACGCAAAACATATTTCTACATTAGTCATGTTGTGAAAGAAAACACAGACAACCTCCTCCTCTCCAAATAAAGTAAAAAATAGTATACTTTGATGTGTATTCAGATTCCATCATTTTTTTCTCTGGAGGTGAATAGCATTTCTCATAAGTCAGAATTGTCTTGGATCATTGTATTGTGGAGAATGGCTAAGTCATTCACAGTTGATCATCGTATAATATTGCTGTTACTGTTTACAGTATTCTGTTTCTGCTCACTTCACTTTACATCAGTTCAGGTAAGTCTTTCCAGGTTTTTCTGAGAGCATCCTACTCATCATTTCTTATAGCACAATAGTATTCCATTACAATCATATACCACAACTTTTTGAGGCATTCCCTAATTGATGGGCATCTTCTCAATTTCCAATTCTTTGCCACCACTAAAAGAACTGCTATAAACATTTTTGTTTATGGAGGGCCTTTTTTTTAATCTCTTTGGAATACAGACCTAGTAGTGATATTTCTCTGTCAATGAACCTATGTCTTGATAAAGTCTACTGGCCAATTTCACTCAAAGAGAGTAAAGCAGAACTGTTGTCATTTTTTTTGTTGGTTTGGTTCATGCTTAAGTCACAGAAGAGCTTGTAGAAATTAGGACATCATTTTCTAGGAGGTTTATAAAAGGACCTAGTTATCTGAGTTTCAGGGCTGATGCTATTGAACAATGAAGTATGGTCAGAGGGGAAGGAGATAATATGTCTGCCCATTTGCTGTGCCTGTAGTATCCCAGCTAATCCTAGGTCATCTCATCTATAGAAATCTTAGAAAAGAATGCTGTAGAGATAACTCTAGCCCATCCCTGGCTCTGATGTGAGAAGAGAATACTACCTTCTGGCCTGACCCTGATGGTGAAATACCATTTCCTGTTGTTGTAGGGATCAAAGTTCTGAGATCCACTGGCCAAGCCCAAGAAGAGTCTGAAGGCTCATCTCTGGGAAGTTCTTTGCTCCTGTTTCCTCTGTATCCTTCTCCTCCCCTTCCTGAGCTGATGAGGCCTGGGTGGGTGTCTTCATGATATAGTACCTGTATCATCAGCACTTATTGAGTGTATGTTCTGTGTGAGGCACTTGTGCTGCTACTGGCCAGGCAGAGGGGCTTATAGTCTAGCTGGGAGTAGGGACAAATACAAAAACAGATGGATAGCAATACTTGCTCAAGGTAGTATGTGCTAATTAAATTGGTGAAAAAATTAGAGGGAGGATTCAGAAAAGGGATTTTTCATGGAAGAGGTGGGACATGAGCCTGGGCCTTGAAGAAAAAGGATTGGGCATGAGTTTGGGGGGATGGAGGGGTGGAAGAGAGGACATTTCAGACCAGGGCATGAGCAAAATTATTGAGATGGGATTGTTTATCCCATGTTTGGAGAAAATTCAGTAAACCAGTTTGACTCAAGCAGAAGATTTGTGTAGGGAAGTAGTGGGAAATACATTTAGAGAGGTGGGTAATAGCCAAATTGTGGAGAACCAAACTAAGGAGTTTGGACTTTAAATGGCTGATGATGGAATTTTTCTGCTCCCTTCCTATTCTGGCTGGAAAATTATAATTTATATTTGCTGGGGCCAGATCTGGACTTCCTGAGTACAGAGTGGGAAATCAATCTTCTTCAGCCGTTGTGGTGTTGGAAATGCATGAAGCTGGCCTGATTGTGATTAGTAGTTGGGTAACTTTCCTGCTGGCTTCAGAACTAAAGATCAGCTTGGCTGATACTGGCTGATTTCCTGACCCCTGACTTCCTCCTTACTTCTCCCGCTTGTACCCAATCTCTTGCTGTGTCTCCCTGTATCTGATTCCCTTTTCTGCAGGCCACAGTATATATCCTATAACAGTATCTATCCAAACTCCTGCGTCTTAGAATTAGTGCTTACATTTTCTACTGCCGAGAAATGGGTGCTATGGCTTTGCTGAACAAGATATTATGCAGTGTCAGTGGAGCCTAGGACCAGTGAACTTTTCTTCCTAGGTAATGTCGCACAGCACTGAGGGTTTAGCTATCTATCTCTACAACTGTGTCTCTTTAAATGAGTAATACTACTATGTGGTCAGCCTTACCAGCAGACAAAGTTGGGTTTCGTGGTTTGGGAGTCAGACAGTCCTCTTGTGGGCTGACTCCTGAAACTTCTGCCAGATTGTATAAACAGAAGTTATCTGAATAGGGAGCTGTTCCTGCCCTTCCCTCTGTCCCAAGTGGCCAAGGAGTGTTGGAAGCTCACTAGCCTTCACATTTAGATGGAATAGTCCTCCTTTCTGCCCCCATTATGCCAGTGGGTTTGCCTGGGGCCCTACCTAGAGCTGTGTTTGGAAGGGGGAGGGGAGAGGCCAGCTTGTGTTGTATCAAGGTTCTTTCTTCTTTCTTCCCTCCTGTGGTATGAAATGGTGTCGTCTAGGAAACGGAGTGCCCTAGAGAAAGATGCTCAGGCTCATTCTCTCTCGCTCCTCTGCTTCAGTCCCTTTGCAGTTGCAGCCATGAGGCTTTAGGTTCTCTTTCCTATCAGATCTCTCTGATTTCTGAAGTACTATCTAAAAGGGCAGCTGGGGCCATCTGTTCTTGTGGCATGTCCCTTTCATCTCGTCTTCCCTCATGTCCCCTTTTCCCTCCAAAATTAAGCCTTTTTAAAAAATCACATTCATTTCTGAATATATCCCTCTCTCTCACCCAGCAAATCATTTCTTGTAACAAGGATTTTAAAAAGAGAAAACAAAACAAGTTGGTTTTGTAAAACCAACCAACACATCAACTGTGTCTGTTGGTACATACAATATCCCACACCAGTAGTCCATCATCTTTACAGTGAATGTGTGGAAATGCATATTCTTACTTCTGGGGCCACTCTCTTGCTTCTTTGATCTATATGTACGTGCTTTGTGTACTTGGAGAATGTTTACTTACATAAGACCAGGCCTATGAAGTGACTTGTTAATTGAGTTAGCTGATCAGTATGAGTCCTATTGCAAGACCCCTTCTCTCTGTTCTGGAGGTGAAATGGTCTGGTTATCCTTCAGGGGAGCCCCCCTACCTAACTGTAGCCCTTCTGGTCTGCCTCATTCTGGGTTTTGGATTCATCATCAGCTGCTTTTACATCTCTTCACTTGTCATAGCATAATGACAGTCTCTGCTTCTGCTCTGTTGTATGTTCCCTAGGCAAGTCACTCAAAGTTTCAGTTTCCTTATCTATAAAATGAGAATAATAATACTTGTATTACCTATCTCACAGGTTGTTTGGAGGAAGTGCTTTATATATTCAAAACACTATAAATGTGAGTTGTGATGATAACCCCTGGATGGAAGGTAGGGGGGAAGGGGAAGCACCCAAGTGTGGAGTGGAGTGCTAAAAGGACGTTGATCTAAGCTAGACTTTTGATTTCTCCCTTCTTTGTGATGTGTTTACTTCATTCTGTTTCTTGACTCATCTAGGCCTAAAGTTCTGTTTTTTAGCTTCCATTGCCCAAGTCCTTTCTAATTGAGGATAGCCTGTAGCTGTCTTCCCTCTCCAACTCCAGTCCTCTTTTTCTCACTACAGGATATGTTGCTATTAAAATTCTGCATTGCCTTTCTCTCTTCCTTCCTCCAGTCTTAGGACTGAGAACAACTGGTCCTTGGCAGTAGGGAAGTCACTTTAAGTACTCTCTTGTGGGGAGTTCTCACTGGGAAATAGCTACCTTGCTCCTCACCCTTTTTCTTACCTTTCCGAATTCCTCAGAGGATATAAATGGTCCATAGAGCAATCCTTGGGGAGCTGGAGACAGTCTCTGGTTCCTGTAGCATCCAGCAGGGATGCTTTTCTTTACCCTAGTTTCTGTGATGCTTATTTGTTAACTCCTTTCTCTCTGCACATCATCTTTGACCATATACCTTTCCATCTCCTGACATGGGTACCTCAATTCTAGTGGTTTCATATGATAAATGAGCCAAGCTCTTGATTATCTGGCAGAACACTGTACAAACTTTGTCCTCACTGTTCTCAATCTCCTCCCTCCTTTCTCTCTCTATTCTGCCTCCCACCCTCCTTCTTACCGCTGCTGCTGTTGCTGCTGCCTCCTCCCTCTCTGAATCTTCAGCGTGACTGGAAATAGGCTGAATTAATCAGCAGATTGGAGCAGCTCCTGATTCTCTGCAGCACTGGGCTTCTTGTTCACATTCTCTCTGGCTTTCTGTGTTCGGTCAGTCTATTTGTCTGTCTGTCTTTCCCCTCTTCCCCTCTCCCTCTTTCCTTTCCTCTTACTTTCTCTTACCTTTTTCCCCCTTCCCTCTTTCATCTCTCTCCCTCTTTCATTTCTCTCCCTCTCTCCCTTTCTTCCCTCTCTCTCATCCCTCTCCCCTTCTTGTCTTTCTAGTCCTCTTGTCTCTCTCCCCTTCCCCCTCTTCCCCCTCTCCTTTTCTCTTTGTCCTCTAACTCTTTTTCTGGACAGTATTGAAAATTATTTTATTTAACTCTTGGTTACTCAGGCCTTATCCTCGATGCTCTTTAAGCAGGCAGAACTGTGGATGCCCCATCAGGGCAAGTGCAGCAAAGTGAGTATGCCACATTGGTTTTTATGTTTCTGTTGAAAATAGCTTGTCCCCTGCTTTGTGCTCATCTTAAGGTCTGTGAACATTTCAAAGGTCCTAGAGTAATAGCTAGAATAGCTTCAGGTGGGCCCGAGGCAGTGAGGCCTTTAGGAATGTGCCAGGGTTTTCCAGCCAAAAAGCTGATGGGCCCATTGAACTAGCAAAGAGGCTCATGAGTTGGTTGGAGAAGATGGAGGAAAGTCTAAATGACCCAAACCCAAGCAGAGTGAAAACATGGACAGCATCCACTCTGGCCTATCCAAGGGTTGTTATGTTAAGGAGTGTTAGCATTCTTTCTATATCCTTGAAGGAAGATAGCACTGGGAAGATGCATGAAGAATTAAGGCCCGACCTTCTTGTGGCCAGGTAGTAGAAAGATGGGAGGACTTCTTTGAAAATGTAGAGATCTTTTAATATCATCCTGTTCTTTGGTGGCTGTGGAAGATGGAAGGAAAGAGATGAGGAAAAATGCTAGAGTTAGGAATAGGGAGGATTGAAGGAGAGGGGACCTTTAGGATCAATACTGTTAACCTGCTATCTTTTAGCTTCAGACAAAGTTTATTTGTGAGTTGCTAAAAACCAGATTTTTTTGTTTGCCATTACTCTTTTTTAAAAAGTATTATGAACTAGGAAATAATCAGCAAATGTGGATATTTCCATATGCAAAGAAGGCCAGAAAAAGATTGTATATGAAACCATTGATTTTTTTATGTACAGCTTTAAAATACACACATATGTAAATTTGATGTGATAATACCAATATTGCCCTACTTGTCTGTGTCCTCTTATGAACTCCCTCCTCTTTTCTTCTGTGTTTTTAAACTGTTGGATTTATGGTTTTTTTCTTCCATTTTGCTTTCTCTCCCCTTTTTACCCCATAAAAGCTCTTCTTTGTAACAAATAAGTGTAGATAAACAAAACAAATTTGTATTGAATTGTTCATATATGAAAACTTAGGTCTCATTCCACACCTATAGCCCATCACCTCTCCACTAAAGCAGTGGAAGGCATGTAGGTACATATGGGTCCTTTCCTTATATTTTTGATATATATTTGGTGGTATAACCCTAAATAGTGGTATTACTGGTACAAAGAATCTGCAGAGTTTAGTGACATCAAGGGTATACTTCCAAATTGCTTTCCAGTATTGTGGATCAATTCATAGCTCCTCCAAGAGTTCATTCATGAGCTCATTTTCCTACAGCCCCTCCAATTATTAACATTTTGCTTTTTTGTCACTTTTACCATATAGCTTTAATTTGCATATTAAGTCCACATCACCCTTCTGTCAGGAGATATGTAGCATTCTTTGTTCAGTATTCTAGAGCAGGGTTCAGAAGACAAACTGTGGCCCTGCTATATTGCATAGCCTTGAAATGGTTTTTACATTTTATTTTGTTTTATTTTTTTTCAAATGCTTTATTAACTTCTTGTTTACATCATTTATTTCCTCCATATTTTGAGTTACAAATTTTCTCCCCGTTTTTTCCCTTCCCACCACCCCAAAATAGAGGTCCCACAGGAAATCCCCTCCTCCAATCTGCTCTCTCCCATATCTTCTCCCATACCCCCTTTGACTTTTTGAGTAGGGCATGGTGGATCTCTATGCCCCAGTCCCTGTATATCTTATTTCCCAATTACATGTAAAATAGTATTAATAATAGTATATATATATATTTTAAACATTTGATTTTAAAATTTTGAATTCCAGATTCATTCTCTTCCAACCTTGTCACCCACCCTTACTGGGAAGATAAACAATTCAGTATAGGTTGTACATGTGTAGCTATATTACCATAGTAGATATATTGTAAAAGGCTGACTATATTTCCCTCCCTCCTATCCCACCTCCCACTTGTTCTATTCTCTACTTTGATCCTGTCCCTTTTCAAAAGTGGGTGCTTCCAACTTCCCTCCCCCCCCGGCCTGCCCTCCCTTCCATCATCTTCCCTCTCATCCCCTTCCCCGCTACTCTCCTGTAGGGTGAGATACCCTGTTTAGTGTGTATGTCATTCCCTCCCTGAGCCAAATTCAGTAAGAATAAGGTTGACCCATTCCCTTTTGCCTTCCTGTTCTTCCCCTCCATTGTAACCATTTTCCCTTGCCTCTTCTGTATGAGATAGTTTACCCCATTCTGTCTCTCTCCATCTCCTCACATTATATTCCTCTTTCACCTCTTAGTGTCACCTTTTAAGTATCATCCCTTCCTGTTAAATTGGTCCTGTGCCCTCTATCTATGTATACCTGTAAACATATATACACACATTCACATATGTATTCATATGCCCATATACCGTATATATATATATATGTATATATGTATATATATATATATATATTTCTATTCCCTTCAACTACTTTCATACTGAGAAAAGTTTTATCAGTTACAATTATTGTTTTTCCATGTAGGAATGTAAATAGTTCAACTTTGATAAGTTCCTTATGATTTCTTTTCCCTGTTTACCTTCTCATGCTTCTCTTGCTTCTTGTGTCTGAATGTCAAATTCTCTATTCGACTCTGGTTTTTTAAATGCTTGAAAGTCCTCTATTCCACTGAATGACCATATTTTCCCCTGAAACATGATACTCAGTTTTGCTGGGTAGGTGATTCTTGGTTTTAATCCCAGCTCCTTTGACCTCCGGAATATCATATTCCAAGCCCTTTGATCCCTCAGTGTAGAAGCTGCCAGATCCTGTGTTATCCTGATTGTGTTTCCACAATATTCAAATTGTTTCTTCCTGGCTGCTTGTAATATTCTCTCCTTGATCTGGGAATTTTGGAACCTAGCTATAATATTTCTAGGAGTTTTCTTTTTGGGATCTTTTTCATGAGGTGATTAGTGGATTCTTTCAGTCTCTATTTTGCCCTCTGGTTCTTAAACATCAGGGCAGTTTTCCTTGAGAATTTCTTGGAGGATGATTTCTAGATTCTTTCTTTGATTATGGCTTTCAGGTAGTCCAATAATTTAAATTCTCTCTCCTGGATCTATTTTCCAGGTCAGTGGTTTTTCCAATGAGATATTTCATATTGCCTTCTATTCTTTAATTTGTTTGGATCTGTTTAACAGCATCTTGATTTCTCATAAAGTCACTAGCTTCCATTTGCTCCAATCTATTTCTGAAGGAAGATTCTCCTCAGTGAGCTTTTGAGATTCTTTTTCCATCTGGCAAATTTGGCTTTTTAAGGCATTCTTCTCCTCATTGCCTTTTTGAGCCTCTTTTGCCATTTGAGTTAGTCTATTTTTTAAGGTGTTATTTTCCTCAGTCAGGCTGTTGACTCTCATTTCATAATTTTCTTGCATCGTTCTCATTTCTCTTCCCAATTTTTCCTCCATTTCTCTTATTTGCTTCTTAAGGTCCTCTATGGCTTGTAACCAGCTCGTTATTTTTCTTTGAAGCTTTTGATGCAGGAGTTCTGACTTCACTGTCTTCCTCCTGTTCCATGCTTTGATCCTTTTTGTCACCAAAACAGGAGTGTAAAGTTAGGTTGCTCTGTTTATTTTGCTTCCTTTGCCTGGTCATGTTGCCACTCAATCACTTGACCCCTGGGCTTTTTGCCATAGTAGGACTCTGCCACCAGACAGGGGAGCTTCGTCCCAAATGCTGGGGTTTTCTCAGCTGCCGAAGGTATTAGTTGGGTGCCCTCTCTGAAGTCTCCACAAGCTTTGGCAAGCTGGTCACACACCCCAGGACCTCCAACCTAGACCACAATCTAGATCCAAGCAGGTTAAAGCAAGAGCAATTACCCCTCAGACTGGTTGCTTGGTCCCCCTACACTCTGCAGGCCAGGAGCTGAAGCTGCCACGTGGGGGTGGCTGCATGGCTGTGGTGCCTCAGCGGCTTCTTGCCCTGGGGGCAAAGGCCGACTGCACTTCCAACTACTGGATCCCAAAGTCCAGACTGCACTGACCTCTCACTTTGTCCTTCACATCTATGTGTTGATAATTCTGGAAACCACCACAGCTGCTGGTGATGTGAAGTCCCTCCAGCCAGTGGTTGGTCAGGCCTGCCCTGGGGCTAAAACCTCTGGCTCCTGTAGGGCTGCACTGGCTGATTCCTGCTGCCCTGCCAGCCTGTACTCAGCGGGAGGTTAGCTTCTCTGTGTCAATTTGTGGGTTCTGTCTGGTTTTTACATTTTAAAATAAAGTTTTCTTGTTTTGGCCCTTGGGCTTTAGTTTGCCTGCCTGTGCTTAAGTCTTATTTGGTCATTGCATGGATTAGAGTTAAGTCTTTCAAAATAGTTGTGTTTCTTTACAACGTTGTTGTTTCTCTATAAATTATTCTCTTGGTTCTTCTCACTTTAAATCAGCTTATACAAGTCATCCTAGGTTTTTCCCAAACTGGCCCATTCATCATTTTTTACAGCACAAAAATATTCCATATGTTCCATATAGTATAATTTGTTTATTGATCCCTCCACTTGATTGTTATCTCCTTTGTTTCCAGTTCTCTGTTACCACAAAAAGAACTACTATAAATATTTTTGTACTTACATACAAAATTTTTGTTCAAAATACTTTTTCCTCTTTTGTGATCTCTTTGGGGGATGGACCTAATAGTGAAATTGTTGGGCCAAAGGGTATTATGCATGGTTTATTGACATTTGGGGTTTCTTTCATCAGGCAGATTCTTCCTCTTTTCACTTCACCTTCTAGTGCTAATAAATCTAGGTAATTTTCTTTTTATGATTTCTTGAATTCATATTTTTTGTTCTATTGTGATTTTCAAGGGAGCCTGATAATTTTTCTATTTCTTTTACCTGTTTTCAAGGTCAGTTGTTTTTGATAGTGGGTACCTTATTTTACATGTTTTTTTTTTCACTCTTCACTTTGTTCTGTTCTTTCTTCTCCAACTGCTTATTGGACATTTTGAACTAGATGCTTCCAAGATGGAGGCCTCTTAAGCTCAGTGTGTCCCAAACTTATTATTTTTCCACTGTGAACTTATTATCTTTCTTCACTTTTCATGATTCTCAGCCAGAAATTGCTTCCATCCACTGGGGTAGCCCTCATAGGCCCCAGTGAGATACTGGAGACCATGCCAGTCTGAGGCCTTCTATGTAGTACCCCTCCCTGCCTCCCTGCCCTTCCCCCAGTGCTGACTCTCAGCAGCTGAGCTAGTCTCCTTCCTCAATTCCTGGTCCAATGAGGAGTATACAGCTGGGTATTGCCTGCCTCTTCAGTGATCTATACTTTAGGGAGGACTGTGTCTGGGAAGCTAACTCTGGGTCTCTGTGCTTCCCCTCTTCTGGGCCAAGAGGATTCTGAACTTGGAGACTTTGGGCATTCAGGTCCTGACCAATTCCATTTAGGAGGTGGTCTTTCTGGTGGGCAGGGGATTTGCTAAGGCCAAACTAAAAGCCTTAAACTTGCCATTCCCACTTCAAGCAGTAGTTGTGAGACAAGGGAACTTGGGACCTTCGTTGTTTTCTGTTCTGTAGTTGAGTCAGGCTGTCCTGCTCTGCGTCTTCCAGAGATACCAGGGAAAGGAGCAATTATGATGTTGACCATGGGTGTTGTGGATGTATTGACAGGTCCTGGAAGTGGGGACTATGTATTCCCTGAAAGACTCCACATGGCTGGCAGTCAGATTTCTGCTGTGAGCCTGGTTTGTTCAGCCCTGAAATGTGGGTTGCTGTTTCAGAAACTTGTTGCTCTTTTGGTGTATACATTATACTAGCTGTAACTGGCCAGCTGGCTCCTCTTGGTCCCCAAGGCCCACCACCATGGTCCAGCCTCTCCAATAGTGGAGACAAGGCTGAGATGGAGAGGATTCTGAAGTCTCTTGATAGCCTCTCTCATGTCGTTGTCTGTCTGTACTGCAGCTGGATTCTCTGCAGCAGAGCCTCATATAAATCTCTCCATTTTTTCCTCATTTGAGTACAAATCATACAACATGGGGTGGGGGGTGGGCAGGAGGGAGTTGTTTTAAACTGAAAAGTGCCAATGTGACTAGAGCAAATGCGGTTCTTCTGCTTAGTCCATAGATCTTCTTTACTAATCATCCATTTTCCCCAGTACTTCTCTGAGGGGCTGAGCTGGGGGGATTTGAGATTTCTTTGAATCTGATGGCCTAGGTGGGGAGAATGGAGAAGATCTTGCCCAAATTGAGTACTTAAAGCTTGGACAGATTTTTCTGCTTCCCTAATCTCTTGGCTCTATAAATAAGAATGGTAACCTGGGAATGTGTTGAACCTCAGGTTGAGTTTGTAGACCCAGGTTCTTATTTCCAAAACAAACCATATTCTTTCCCTTGCCATAGCCTCTCCAGAGGCGACTTGGAACTCTCAGGAGCCCAGACTCACACTCTGCTCTTAATGCCAGTAGAACTTGCCTGCCTGTCAGCAGATTGGCATCCTCTGCTGTCCCAGGGCCAGCTCTGCCCTGGACCTTACTCTGGCCATTTGGTTACAATTCACACGATTAGCGCTTGGAGAATATAATGATGCTTACCTCGGTCCCTCAGCCTGAAACTAGTACCATGTATGTGGTACATTAGAAGGAAAAACTCGGGCAAAAATAGGAAGAAGCAGCTGATTGACTTGTAACATGGAGATGCCTGCTGGAGATGGGGTGAGATATTGCCACTTACTAGTTGTGAAGTGCCCCCGGTTAAATGAGCTTGACTTTGCTGATAGGAGAAATGATTTCTGTGGGGAGCAATTGGGCACAGAAAGCTGTGTTTTCTCCTTACCTCCAGCCTATGCATGTGGGCACTTTCTTGGGAAGACATGTAATTATAGAACGCCTTGTTTTTCCTTTGCTGTGTTTTCCTTAATAGCCAGTCTAGAGATTAGTGCCCCAGGCTAGACACAACACAGCAGGTAGAGGCTTGGAGCAAACTCTCACATATACTTTCAGCTGGAACCTGGGACTGGGGCTGCACCAGCCTACCACACTTACCACCCTAGGACAGAAAATGGGATATCCAGGCACTGCAGAGAGAAGTCAAAGAGAGGTTGCTGAGGGAGTAGAGTTTCTGGTATTGGGGGTGGCACAATAGTCCTTGTTTTTGTTTTTTGTTTGGGTTTGGGGCTTTTTTTTTTTTTTTGTAACAGAAGATAAGCTAGACTTGAAGATTTTTCAGTGCTGGGAAGTAGTTAAAGGGAGGGTCACAAATCTGTGGTCTCTAAAGAGAGAGATACAGATACCTAGTTCAGAGAAGGGGCTGCATGCCAACAGCCCTGTTTGTATGGACTTAGTTTTTTGTGTGGTATTTGTAGCTCTTTTTTTCTACTATACTTGAAATCCTTTAACTTTGGTCCTCATTTCAGACTTAAGGGTTCCCTAATGAAGTTTTAGCTCTGTGGGACATGGATGTCCCTTCCCTCCTTCCAGTCCATTTTTATCTCTTGTCTCTCTTTGTTTGGTTTTCTTATTACTGGTTGTTGGTGGCTTCCTCCATATCACACTGTCACCCTGGCCACTTTCCCTATCACTGGCTGCACTTTCTCCTACTCCTTGACATACCAGTTCCATGTAAGGCTTCCTTTGCTGTCATTTCTCAGCAGTCTTTGCCCCTTTAAGGTTTACTCCATTCAAATATTCTGCCTAATTCAGAGCCTACTACTTATCTTTCAGCTCCCCAGTCTTTCTCCCTCCTTTTTAAGGAGTTCATCACCTGACTCACAATTTCTTCTCAACTGCTGCCTTTATTCTAGGGGACATAAACACTTCAACTTTGCAATTCCTGAATTTCCTAAACTCCCGTGATTTTCCATTTTGCCTCAACCACACACATAGATAACCATACCCTTGATCATTTCACAGGGGCTTCCACTTCAACAATCAAAACCCCCCTAATTTCTTTATTAGGTTATAACTTCCTATCATTCTGCTACTTATTCTTCTTCCTCATTTGACCCTCCCGTCCCTCTATCCCTCAGTATGGTCCCAAGCCATCACCCTACTCTGACCTCACTTTCTTCTCTTTCCATTCTCAAACCTATAGTTATCCAGTACGACTCTACACTGTCTTCTACTCTTAAGGATCTTGTTCCTTTATCTTTTCAACTCCATGCCTTACCAAGTTCTAATTCTAGATTGTTCACACAATTTATCTCCTTCACTTCTGCCCACATGCTGCTGAATGGATCAAGGTAAAGTCAGGCAGCCTTGCTGACTGGGGCAAATGTTATTTAAGCTCAACTGGACCTCACAGCAGCAAGATGGCCCTATTACTTCTCCCTAATTCATTCCATATACCCACTTCCCATAGAGGCTGTTTAGATCTTCACTTCTCTCCTCAGGTCTCCTACATTTCCTCTCCCTCCCTCTCAGCAGAGTGCCTTGCCTCCTACCTTACGTAGAAAATAGGTCATTTATCATAAGTCCCCTCTTCTCTTCTCTCTATCGCAAAATACCTTGACATTATCTCATTCTCTCCTTTATTCCAGTCTAATGAAGAGGTGACTTTTCTCCTAGCCAAGGCCAATGAGTGATCCCATCCTCTTTCTGATCTTTGAACTTTCCCAATCTACTGGTTCCTTCCCTGATGCCTTTAAACATGCCCAAGTCTTCCCTATACTGAAAAAAAAAATCTTCATTTAATGACCATCTCTTAGAGCTCTTGTCCAATACCTCTCTTCTTTTTTTATAGCTGAACTCCTAGAATAAGTTGTCTGTTCTTCTTACCCTCCCTTCAATTATTTCTTAGCCCTTTACAATCTGGTTTCCAGTCTCATTCTTGAAACTCCTTTCATTTAAGTCCACAGTGATCTCAGTTGACAAATCCATTGACCTTTTTTCAACCTCTCTGTAGTAGTTGACATCAATCACTACCCTCTCCTCATGAATACTCTCTTTTCTCTAGGTTTTCATGGCACTCCTCCTACCTGTCAGTCTCCTTTGGTGGTTCATCATCCATACCATACCCCTTAATTTTGGATATTTTCCGAAGCTCCATTGGGGGTCCTCTTTTGTTCTTCTTCTACACTGTCTCACTCAGTGACTTCATCAGTTTCCATCAGTTTCATGGTTATCTCTATGCACATGACTCCCAAATCTATTTATCTAACCCTAGCCTCTTTCCTGATTTCCATTCTCTCATCTACAACTGCTTCTCAGATATTTCAAACTGAATGTCCTATAGGCACTTCAGTGTCATCACATCCAAATCAAGAATGCGTTATCTTTCTTCTGAAGCCCACTCTCTTCTGTATTTTTCTAATCTGATGAGGGCCCCACTGTCCTTCCAGTCATCCAGGTTCTTAACTTTGGTGTTATCTTTACTACCCTACTCTTCCGCACTCCATATACCCAATCAGTTGACAAATCTTACTTTTTATGTTTCCACATCTCTTGCTTCTTTTCTGTTATCCCTGTTCCCCCTAATTCCTCTCTTGTCACCTCTCTCTTGTGCTATTACTATAGCCTCCTGATTAATGTCTGTGGCTTAAATCTCTCTTCTCTCCATCTTCCATATAGCTGTGAAAAGAATTCTCTTCTCTTTTTAAGAAAAATTAGTATTTTATTTTTCCCAATTACATGTAAAAATTTTTTTAATTCTTTATTAACTTCTGATTTACATCATTCGTTTCCACCAGATTTTGAGTTACAAATTTTCTCCCCGTTTTTCCCCTACCCACTGCCCCAAAATAGCAGTCCCACAGGATTGTAAAAAAATTTTTTAGCACTTGTTTCTTAAAATTGAGTTCCAGATTCTCTTCCTCCCTACTTCTCTCCCTCCATCTCCCCCTGCATTGAGAAGGCAAGCAACTTGACATAGGTTATATATGATTTGCAAAACATATTTCTATATTAGTCATATTGTAAAAGAAAACACAGACCAAAACAATTGAACAAACCACTAAAGAAAGTTTTTTTTTTTTTTAAGTATGCTTTGGTCTTCATTCTGGCTCCATCAGTTCCTTCTCTGGGGATGGATAGCATTTGTCATCATAAGCCATTCAGAATTGTCTCGTGTCATTGTATTACTGATAATAGTTAAGTCAGTTCACAGTTGGTCATCATACAATATTGCTGTTACTAGGTGCAATCTTCTCCTGGTTCTGCTCATTTCACTTTGCATCAATTTATGTAGGTCTTTCCAGGTTTTTCTGAGAGCATGCTACTTGTTATTACTTTATGGCACAATGTATTAGTCATCACAATCATATACCACTCACTACTTGTTCAGCCATTCCCCATTTGGACATCCCCTTAATTTCCAATTCTTTGCCACTACTAAAAGAGCTACTGTAAATATTCTTACATAGAGGTCCTTATCCTTTTTGTTTTTTATCTTTTGAGGATACATACCTAGTACTAGTATTGCTGGGTCAAAAGATGTGCATAGTTTTATAGCCCTTTGGGCATAGTTCCAAGTTGCTCTCTAAAATGATTGAAGCAGTATACAGCTCCACCAACAGTACATTAGTGTCTCAATTTTCCCACATGTAATGTAATGCCAAGCAAAGGCAACTTCCCAAGGTTCAAAATACCAGCATAGGTGCTCTCCATTTTATTCAGTGACCAACCAAGAACAGAGAAGATCAAAACATGACATCATTCAAAATACAGCATTTACTAAGTATGATTAAATAATCTCCAAGTACTACCCCACCCCAGAACCTTCCATTCATTCAATCAATTACAAAGTCCCTGTTCTAAATACTACTCCACCCCTAGGCTGTACCTTCATTTAGTCCACCACAAAGCCCCTCTTCTCAAATGGAGATTAGTTTCCAAACATAAGTAAAGTACATTCATTTGTTCAACCATAGAACACAAAAAAGTCAAAAGTTCCCCACCCCTGGATCACAATTGAATCTACCCCAGAGTTACATCAAATTTAAGCACAGCACTTAATACCCAAATGGAGGTCTTTTCTTCATCTTGACTGAGGCAAGTTCTCAGCAATCTTAGTTCCTGGGGAGACAAGGCTTAGCAAGGCCACAAGATACATTGCCAGTCTCTTCATTAATTCATCCTCTGTCTGCAGAACAGTCCTAGAACCCCTGAAAACATTAGCAAAACCCTCTCCCAGGATTTCTGTAAACATACAACAAGAAAATCCTTCTTCAGGGCTTTGGAACCAACAGCAAGGTTCCCAGACCCCTGCAACAACAGCACTGCCCTTCACCAGTGGACAGTATTCACTCTCTGTCTGCAGGACAGTCTCAGTAGCTCTGAACCAACAGAAAGGTTCCCAGACCCCTGCAACAACAGCACTGCCCTTCACCAGTGGACAGTATTCACTCTCTGTCTGCAGGACAGTCTCAGGAGCTCTTAACCAACAGAAAGGTTCCCAGACCCCTGCAACAACAGCACTGTCCTTCACCAGTGGACAGTATTCACTCTCTGTCTGCAGGACAGTCTCAGGAGCTCTTAGCCAACAGCCAGGTTCCAGGACTTTTTCAACAAAAGGACTGTCTTTCACCAGTGTACAAATCTGGCAAAACAACATCAAAACAGACGGACAAAGTACCAGCAAAACAGCCATGTCTCCTCAGTCCTTGGCAGCTCCGGGGGCACATCTCAGAAGTCCAGGGCAATTCAAAGTGGCCCTTAGCAATCCTCTCAGTCTCTCTCTCTGCCTCCACGAGGGTGCTGCTTCCAAAAAGTTCTTCTGCCTCTCTCTTGTCTCTCCAAAATCTACGTCACCAGCTCCTCCCAGTTCAGGACTTTCTTTTCACATCAACAAGTCCATCCCACAGGTGGGATTAACAAGCTCTGTGTTTTAACACAATCAGTTTGAAAACCAAGCCAATACAGGGGGATCTTTATATTCCATTACTATCACACCACATCACCTCCAATATTTGTCATTTTCTTTTTTTTGTCATATTATCCCAGGGTTGGAGAACCTGTAGGCCATAGGTAGCTTTCTAGGTCCATGGGTGCAGCCTTTTGACTAAGTTCAATTTTTACAGAACAAATCTTTTTATTAAGGGGATTTGTTTTGTGAAGTTTGGATTCAGTCAAAGGGCTACAGTTGAGGACCTAAAAGGCCACATGTGGCCTTGAGACCGCAGGTTCCCCACCCCTGTATTAGCCAATCTGATAGGTGTGATGTGGTACCTCAGAATTGTTTTAATTTGCATTTCTCTATTCAGTAGAGTTATAAAGCATTCTTTTATGACTCTAGAGAGTTTTGATTACTTCTTAAAACTACCTGTTCATATCCTTTGACCATTTATCTCAACTGGACCTCACAGCAGCAAGATGGCCCTATTACTTCTCCCTAATTCATTTCATATACCCACTTCCCATAGAGGCTGTTTAGATCTTCACTTCTCTCCTCAAGTCTCCTACATTTCCTCTCCCTCCCTCTAGAAGGATGGCTATTATTTTTATAAATTTGACTCATTTCCCTATGTATTTGAGAAATGAGGCCTTTATCAGAGAAACTTGCTATAAAGTTTTTTTTGTGAAAGTAAATTTCTAAAAATACTAGTCTGACTATTGGCTCCTGTTTCTTCAAAGAGCAAATATAAGTTCTTCTGTTTGACTTTTAAAGCATCTTACAACCTGCACCCAGCCTATCTTTCCAGCCTTATAATATCATATCCTTTTCTGGTGGTGCTGGATACTAGAAGGCTGGGCCTAGAATCAGGAATACCTGATTTCAAATGTGGCCTCAGATGCTTCCTAGCTGTCTGACCCTGGGCAAGTTACTTAACCCTTGTTTGCCTCAGTTTCTTCAACTGTAAAATGGGTATAATGACAGCACCTTCCTCAAAGGGTTGTTATGAGGATCAAATGAGATAGTATTTGTAAAGGCACATACATAGAACCTGGCTCATAGTAGGTTCTACATAAATGTTTATTTACTTCTTTTCTAATGTTCTATAGTTCAAACTAGGTTTCTGGCTATTCCTCACATATGACAGTCAGTCTTCTATCTCCAAGCCTCCAAGTGTCTGTTGTGCCTGGAATATAATCCTTCCTCTCCTCCACCTCTTTAAATCCCTCATTTCATCCAAAACTCCACTCAAGAGCCACCTTCTATGTAAAGCCCTGCCTGATTCCAAAACTGCTAGTGTGCCCCACTTCCACCCCTCCTATACAGGAATTTATCTTGTGTTTATTTTATGTGTGCTTATTTGTTGTGTGTATTGTCTCCCCCTATAAAATGTAAGCTCTTTCAGGGCAAGGACTCTTTGGGTTTGTTTTGACTTTGTGGCCCCAGTACCTAGCACAGTGCCTGGTACTCCTGATTGTTTATTATTTGGTTGGTTGGCTATTCTTGCTGAGTGTTATCATTCTGAGCTCTAGCATCCCTATAAATTGTGTTTAAAGCCTCAATATGTACAGGTAGAAGGCCTAGATACAAAGGCAGAAGACACAAGAGGTTCTTGGTTTCTAAACCTGAATCACTGTCTTCCCTCTCTGAGGTGGGATACATTTCTCTTGCCCAGCTCTTCAAGTCATCAGAAATTTTGTGGTCATCTTGACCTTACCCGTGGTGCCCTTCTTTATTCACACCTACTACCTTTGTTGATTTTTCTCTACTTGTAAGCAAGTCAGTAAAGGGTTAGATGAGATCAGCCTTGGTCTCAGCTGACACTTGCCAAGAAGCCTAAGGCCATTGCTGGGGTAAACTTCCCCTAGTAAGGGAATAGATAGATGCCTTGAATGTGGACTCTCTGCACCAATGACCGTTTCTTCTTTTAAAAAGTTTTTAATTGATAATTTTGTTTCAGTCCTCATATATTCTCTTATTTTAATTCCCCACAATGTATATAGTTTCTCAAATCAGTTAAGTAAGGTGATTGTTTCTCCACAAGTTAAATTAATTTGTTTATCCCCTGTGGGAAGATGCAGACCCTTTCCTCATAATCCCCTAAAGCCACTGTGGTAAACTAGGATGTAGTTTGGACATCATTATTGGCAGGAAGCCAATGTAGGCTGCTGAAAGCTTTCCCTTCTTCCCTTCTATGTCTAAGAGAGTGTATTCCTGCTTGACCTCCAGTGCCCAAATTGAAAGTAGTATGAGTTTTTCCACCCATTACTAATGGATAATTGTCAAATTATTTGCTGTGGGGAGGGAAGAATAGGGGCTAGAAGGAAGGAAATGGGAGGGGTAAAATGGGCTTAATAATGTAGGCACCTTGGTTAGATGGGTCTATAGGCAAATGCTAGCATAAGTCACAGACTCTGCAGTATAAAGGAATCACAGGGGGCTAATTGAGATGGCAGGGCACCCCAGTGATCCTCTGTCCCAAACACTTAACAGAACATCTTGGGTCTCATTTGTGATTGCTGTGTAGAATCAAGGGTCCTCCTCTCTACATATCTACCTTCCCTGGCTTATCAGTTCCTTTATCAGGGGTATTTCTTTCAGAATTCCATTTATTTTTTTAAACTTAATGGTCTTGACACATTTTGTTTGGGCATAATAGACATTTCCCAACAAATGCCCAGATGAACCCCCTTACAAAGTATCTTCCCCCAAAGACAGTTAAGTATGATGTGTCCTTTAACTGTGACCAGACTAGTATGTGCTGGCATTGACTATTGTGTTTGAACAGTGCCTTTCCAAGTTGACTTTATTTAAATTGCTGTAGTCATTGCGTATATCCTACGTTGATAGAATGGCCCTTGGCAGTCCTCTTCCTTATGCACTTCTGTTCTCATCTCCAGATGGCCCTCTCAGAGCTGTTGATACCCCATTTCCATCTTTTTCCCAGCTACCAATTTTCTGGGGGCCTTCAGTCTCTCAGAGTCTGTTCTAACAATATTGAACTTCTTAGGGGAATCCAAGCATAAACAGCCTCTGGCCCTGACCTGAAGGGTGTCAGTGAGGTGACTACCAGTGCTTTGTGCTTTCTTCTGTAGGTCGATCCTCCCTTGGCCCTGGGCCTATCCACAGGTAAGGCCCTTGGTATCCTGAAAGAGCAGCTGGAGGCAGTTCTGGAGGGGCACCTGAAGGAGCAGAAGAAAAGCCTCACATGGAAGGTGAGGCTCTCTCATTTCTGTATCAGGATGCCATTGTGCTGCCATTGCCCTGTCCTCCCTTCCAGGTTAAGGCAATAGTAGTGTAATGGAAAGAGCCCCAAATTTGGAACAGAACATCTTCCTTCAAACTCCAGCTCTGTTATTTGCTGTCTGCATGGCCTTGGGCAAATTCCTTAACTATTCTGCTTCTTAGTTTCCTGCTCTGTAACCGGAGGGAGTTAGGCTGTGCTAAATGATTTTAAAGGCCCTCCCTAGCCCCAAATCCTTTGATCCTGGCCCAGCCAATTGAGTGGGAAGATGCTTGGGAAAGTTATTTGCCAAAGGGAGTATAGGGTACAAGGACAACTCAGTAGAGGCTTAAAAGGTGGCCACTCTTACCTTTCTTCTGAGTCTCTAATGGAGTTTATAAATCTGGCCCTTTTCACTGGGCACCATTGTTAAAAGCCTAAGAGTAATTGTTCCCTTTTAGTGGTTCCCTGGATCCTAATTTTCTTAAATATTGGACCCCACTTTAGTAACAACAGACTGGTCTACAGCTTAGATCCTAGCTTTGCTTGAAAGATGAGAAGTAGGTCAGGGATAGGTGTGTGTGAGAAGGGGGCTAGATTCTTGAGGAGGAAAGGACCTTTTCTTGTCCTGACTGACTCCTTAGTGTCCCATTCTGGCACCTGTAGCCAGCTGCTGATTTGCAACATCTCTACCCACTCCTTAGGAGATATGGAAAAGGAGCTTCCTGCACCATGGTAACCGCTGTTCCTGTTTTCACTGGCCGGGTGCCTCCCTGATGCTGTTGGTAGTGCTGCTGCTGCTAGGCTGCTATGGGAATCAGCCAGCCGGGAGGTAAGCAGAGGGCTCCAGTGGCCACCAGGAAGAGGTGGTTCTCCACCTGCTTCTTCTCCCTCCTGTACCCTTCCCAGTCCCAGAAGAAAGTTTCTACTCTCCCATCCATAATTCTAATGGGGGAGATCAAGAATTGTCCAGTAAGCTAGGGCAAGTGAGAACAAAGGCTGGTGGCCCTGAGTTACTCCTTGGACCAGGGCCCTGAGCTGTATGTAAATCTCTTCTATTCTGTAACTGAGGCCAGAAGGCCAGACTCATGTTAGGCAATCTGAATGTGGCAGCCTCCTCTAGAGGGATAGGGGATTAGGGCAGGGAGAAGGAAAATACTTCAAGCCCTAAGGGTGGGCTGGGGTGGAGGCTCTGCTCATGGCAGCTTGGCTACCTAGCTCTCTCCACCCAGCCATGGGGTAGAGTTGGTGAATGCCACGGCACTTCTGCTGCTGCTGCTTTTGAACCTCATCCTCATCGGGAGGCAGGAGAGGCTAAAGCGCCAGGAGGTGGAGAGAAGGCTTCGAGGGATCATCGATCAAATAAGCGGTAAGGATGAGGACTGGTCGTTCATGGCAGCTGGGGTGGATGCCCTGGGATAGCAGAATCTTGACCCTCTCCTCTCTTACTGCCATCCAGACCTTTGGCCACTTAGGCTGGCAGCAGATTGGCCTTGGTGCTTGTCCCTGCCCTAACCCAATTCTCAGAGAGCTAGAAGGTTAAGGATGAAAATGAAATAATAATCTGAGACCCAGCTGTAGAGCCGGGGCCCATGATAGTCTGTAAAGATTGTGTACGATGAAGTGCCACTTAACTGGTTCAGATGGTAGGGATTTAAGTTGGGCCTCGAAGGATGATTCATATTTGAGTACATGTTGAGATGTGGGGAAAACATTCCCTGAGATAGGCAAGCCAGCATGAGTAAAGGTAGAGACGAGAATGAACTTGTTGGGTTTGGAGAAAGTGAAGAGATTGGTCTGATTAAGCTGGAGAGAGTTTGTTTTGGGGAGTTGTGATTTCTCCCTTCCTCCTCTTCTTTCCAGATGCTCTCAGGGATGGTAAGGAGATCAGGTGGCCAAATGCCATGTACCCTGATCTTCATATGCCCTTTGCCCCATCCTGGTCCCTGCACTGGGCCTACCGAGATGGACACCTGGTAAATCTGCCAGTCAGCCTGCTGGTGGAGGGAGATGTCATTGCCCTGAGGCCAGGTCAGGAATCCTTTGCTTCCCTGAGGGGGATCAAGGTAACTCAGGGTTTTTCTTCCCCTTCCCTGGGAATATTATGGGAGCAGTGGGAGGATATCAGAGTTTATTCCTGAAGCTTCAAGGCCATAGCTAGTTCCTCAGTTTCTCAGAAGGGTCCTTGGGCAGGGTAGGGCATGGTCTACCATTTATTACCTGACTTCTTATCCCTGCCCTCTCCTTTCTTCACTCTTTAAATTGCCAGGAACCTTAAAGGGCCCTATCCCAACTGCCTGTTTACTTCCTGATATCTATCCCCATTATCCCATGCAGGCTCTCCCAGTTGTCAGGGATTATAGAGGATCTGTGGCTATAAGTTAGGATGCTCTGGGGCTGACTGGGCACTGACAGTTTTGTCTCTTCCCTCAATCTGACCCCACATTGCTGACAGGATGATGAGCACATTGTCTTGGAGCCAGGTGACCTGTTTCCTCCCTTTTCTCCTCCTCCCTCTCCACGGGGGGAAGTGAAGAAGGGACCACAGAACCCCCAACAGCACCGGCTCTTCCGGGTTCTTAAGACCCCTGTGTTGGACAACATCAGGTGAGAGGAATGCTGCCCTTCTCCCATCAGTGTGCTCTCTCTCCTACTCTTACCCTGAGGGGAATTTGTTAAATCAAGCACTTTCTCTTCTCAGTGTGGACTTTTTGGAGACTTTGGTCACTGGACTGACCACTGTGCTAGGAGAGGGGTTTGAGAGACTGTACTGGGCAGGGGTAGGATTAGGGACTGGCTGTTTTACCAGCTAATGTTTCTTCTGGGGGCCTAGTGACATGTCCGTGTGACACTTGGCTACCTGGATGAAGCCTAGGACTGAGGCTGCTCTTTCCCTCAGATGGTGCTTGGACATGGCCCTGGCACGCCCAGTGACTGCCCTAGACAATGAGAGGTTCACAGTGCAGTCAGTGATGCTGCGATATGCAGTCCCTGTGGTCCTGGTGAGTGGGAAGAGGGGAGGGTGGGTCATCCTCAGGAGCCAGGGGTGTGATGGGCTGGGCAGATGCTTTCTGTGCATGAGTTTCAAGGGCTAGATGGGGACAGGAGGCAGTGTTGCTAGGGGTCCTGAGAGAAGAATAGGCAAATTTAGGGAGAAGTGAAGGGGAAGAGTGGTAATTGAGAGTGTAGGCTTTGCTCCTCGTGCCTGAGGACGCTGGAAGGAATTGAGACTGTCCTTTTCCCAACAGGCCAGCTTCCTTATCACGAATGCTCTGCGCTTTGTGTTCAGTGCTCCGGGGATCACTTCTTGGCAGTATACCTTACTCCAGCTGCAGGTACTGGATTTTTTCCTTTTGAGGCTGCTTCTTTCTTTGATTCTGCTTCTGGGGTCCTCTGATATACCCCTCACCAGATAGCAGCCTTTGCTCAGATTGATCTCAGGTATGTGAGGATCTCCCCTACTGAGCTACTCGGATGCTAGATTTTTTTCTCACGGGGTGGGGAGAGGCAAGATATTATCATCTTTTAAATGGGATGGCCAAGAGAAGGCCATCTTTCAAATGCGATGTGAAGCCAGAGTCTCATACCTAAGCTCATACCTGAGTTGTACTCCTAAGAAAATCCCTGCTGGTGGTACTTGCCTCCTACTCTGGACTACTGGGATGCTTTATACCTCTGAATTGGCCACATAACTAGAAAAACCCCTTCCTTCCTTTCCCCTCATGGGCCAGTACAATAGATCTTTAGGGTAAAGCAGAGGTGGGTTTTTTTTTCCCTAGGTGAATGGTGTCCTGCCAATCCTTCCACTGTTGTTTCCAGTCCTCTGGGTACTGGCCACAGCCTGTGGGGAGGCCCGAGTCCTGGCCCAGATGAGCAAAGCCTCCCCTAGCTCCCTGGTAGGTCTTCTAAGTTGTGAGCCCCACAGCAGCTGAGGTGGAGAGGGAGGAAGAGAAGAAGGGGTTTGACTCTGCTCCAGGGATGTATCTTAGGCTCCAGAATCTGACATATACACTCGGATCAGACCAGTGTGTTGGGTGTAGTTGATTAGTTAGCCCAGAAGGAGAACATAACATGAGGTTCTGTACCACTAGTGATCCTCCTCCCACCCCCCAAGTTCTCTTCCATTTGAGGATTACAGTGTCTACTGTTGTATCCTATTCCAGAGGAATTTAAGACCCTAGCTTAGGACAGGGCCCTTGTTGCTGCCAGCACTAGCTACGGCTTGAACATATCCTGTCTGATTCACTGATAATAGCTCTTGTGTCTTGATACAGTTGGCCAAGTTTTCAGAAGATACTCTCAGCAGCTATACAGAAGTGGTCTCTTCTAAGGTCTGCAAACTACCTTCAGATTCTTATTATCTTGTGTTATTCCCTCCCCTAAATCTTGTGAGCTTGAATTCTCCTCATCCTGGCCTTGACCTGACCTTCCTGTCCTTGGGCCTCTGTAGCCTAACAGTCCCTTTCTTGTGTGGATTGAATCTGAGTCCTTTCCCCTAGTTTTCTGCCCCTGAACCAGAGAAGCTTTGCTTCAGTCGGATAATTCTCCATCCCTCTCCTTCCCTGGCATTCTCCCTTTGAGCTCTAGGTTCAATACCCCAAAATCTGAGGCCCCAACCCCTCATGGTCCTCACAGTGTCTTCTTTTCCCACTAGGAAATGCTCCGTTGCATCTGGGGCCACTTCCTTAGGGTAATCCAAGGAAAGTCATCTACACTGAGCTACAGCTCTAGCTTGCTGCACAGCTTGGGCTCTGTAACGGTGAGGATCATCCCTGTCTGGAAGGACAGGCCCTGAAGTGCTGGGGTGAGGGTGGGGTACCATAGGAACCCCAGCCTTTGAGGGAGAAGCTGCTGTCTTCTAATGATAGCTAGTAGTAATGATAGTAACAATAGTATCTACGGGGCGGCCAGGTAGCACAGCGAGTAAGAGCACCGGCTCCAGTATTGGGATGACCTGGGGATCAAATCTGGGCTCAGATACTCAGCACCATACCCAGAAATAACTGGCCAAGTAACCTTGAGCAAGTTACTTAACCCCGATTGCTTAAAAAAGAAAAAAAAAATTGTAGCTAGGATTTTTTTACAAATTTACAATTTACAAATTCTTTACAAATATTATCTCAATTGATCTGCAATACAACCGTGAGAGGTAGGTGCTGTTATTATCCCCATTTTATAGATGAGGAAACTGAGGCAGGTAGAAGTTAAGTGATTTACCCAGGTTCACATAGCTAGAAAGTGTCTGAGGCAGGATTTAAACTTAGATCTCCCTGACTCTAGGTCTAGTACTCTAGTCATTCCACTACCTATGTTTTCTGTCCCTAGACTAGAGAAGCTTTGCTTTAGACCAATACTTCTCTGTTCCTTCCCTGCCCTGGAACTTTCCTTTGAACTGAGTTCTCAAGACTTGCAGGGTGCCTTCTCTTCTCTGTGGCCTACAGGCCAGCTCATGCCCAGATGCAGGAAGATGCTTTTCCCTTACTTCTGCTACACATAATGTTCCATGCTTAGGCAAGGACAGCAATAGGCACTTACTTTGTTGAATCCCTTCCTACTACCAGGTACTGTGCTGTGTGGACAAGCAAGGAATCCTGTCCTGGCCCAATCCGAGCCCTGAGACTGTCCTGTTCTTCAGTGGGAAGATGGAACCACCTCACAGCAGCCATGAAGACCTGACTGATGGCTTGTCCACCCGCTCCTTCTGCCACCCTGAGGTAGAGGAGGAGGTATGGCCGGCTCCTGTAGGCCCAACTTGGGCTAGGCTGTTTAGCCGCTGGAGCCTGGCCAGTGGCCTCAGGGAGGGTGAAAATTGATTAAAGGCAGAGAGTGTGACCCCCAGGGAGGGTCAAGGAGGGTCAAAACATTAGAGGAAACAATCCTCTTCTCCAGTTAATGGGAAAGAAGAAGGGAGTCCCTAGGGTCTCTCTCTCAGCCCTCTGTTTTCACATTTTCCTTAGCCCCATGAGCGTGATGCTTTGCTGTCTGGTCCCTTGAGTGACACCTTGCACCTCTCCAGTGAGCAGGAAAGGGGTGACTGGCCTGGGGATGGTCCCAAACAGCCTGAACCTCACTCTCACCGAAAGCTGCATGGGCGCAATAAACATCCCTCTGGCTCCAATGTGAGCTTCAGCAAGGACATTGAGGGTGGGGAAGAGGAGCCATTTAAGGTGAGGAAAGAAAAAAGAATGGGGTAATTCTGTCCTTTCCCTTGCCCATTTTCCAGATAGAAGAAGCCAGTGGGTCCCCTTAAAACCTTTTTTCCAAGTGAAATAATATCCTTTAACCTTTCCTTATCTCCCCTCCTCCCTCCTTCGATCATTTCACAACTTTCTCCTTTGGTTTTCTTTCTAATGGTTCTTTATGTCCTCCTTGAGATTCAGAGGGCAGAATAGGAAGAGGCAGAGAGGAAAACATGGAGGGGATGATTGAGGGAGAAAGATCCATGAAATCCCTCTGATCCTTCAGGCTGCCTCTTGAGCAGGGCGGCCTTGAGCTTTGACTGACTTTCTGGCAGAGTTCTAAGAATCCACTTCCCTCAAGCCTGGGAGGAGGTGAAGCCTACAGCATTCTTACCTTTGTTTCTGCCCAACTGATTGGCTCTGTTTCCCATCTGTCTCCCTCTCTCCCTCCCTCCCTCCTCTCCTGCCTTAACTGCTCCATCCAGGTGGTGAGCGAAGGGGACGCCTGTGAGGCGGATGACTTTGTGTGTGACTACCACCTGGAGATGCTGAGCTTGTCTCAGGACCAGCAGAATCCTTCCTGCATCCAGTTTGATGACTCCAATTGGCAGCTGCACCTCACCTCCCTCAAGCCTCTCGGCCTCAACGTGCTGCTGAACCTGTGCAATGCCAGCGTCACTGATCGCCTCTGCCGCTTCTCTGACCACCTCTGTAACATCGCACTCCAGGAGAGCCACAGTGCTGTGCTGCCTGTGCATGTGCCCTGGGGGCTCTGCGAGCTCGCCCGACTCATTGGTATGGAACTTGCCCTCTCTGCTGGCCAGAACTGGACAGAGAGAGCCATAGGTGGGGCACGTCTGGATCCTGAAGGGAGCTAGCTGACATAGGACGGGCCAAAGGGATTGTAATATTTGTACGCTGTTTGAGTCTTATTTGCATGACAAAATGAACCCACATTGACTTTCCCTCTTTTCCTTTCCATTTAAGTTGCCTCTGCTCTGTGATTAGGTTGATTTGGTCCAGTCTAGGGTAGATATAATCAGCCCATACAGGCTTAGGGGAGAAAAGTGTGCCTGAGGTCCCCTTCTGGAGGCCCTGAGCTTCTCTTCTTTCCACTCTCATTCTAACACAGGCTTCACTCCTGGTGCCAAGGAGCTCTTCAAACAGGAAAACCACTTAGCACTCTATCGCCTTCCCAGCGCTGAGATGGTGAAGGAGACAGCCTTGGGAAAACTGTCCCGCGTTACTAAGCGGCGCCCACCGCTGAGCCACATGATCAGTCTTTTTATCAAGGACACAACCACCAGTAAGCCTTCTACCCCATCATGTCCCCAGGCCATGTCATCCCTGAGCGGGGACTCCAAACATGTTACCAGAAGGGAGGTGATGGCTCTCCCTGGTAGCCAGCTGACTGGCTTATTGCTCCTGGTCACCTGAACGACCTGTGGAGAAGAGGCTCTGGCCATTGGTGGCTATTTCTAGGGAGGGAAGGGGTGATGAGCACCTGGATTCCCAAGTATCAGCCTGTGGCAAGAATCGGGTAGGCTTTGACTCACTGGAGCTTTGTGGAGGTATACGTGTGCTCCAGCAGCATGAGTTCTAAGGATCTCATCGGAAATCTAGAGGAGAAGCCTCTGTAGTTGCCCCCAAAGAGATGGTCCCAGTCAATAGTTTTCACTACTACAGTGCTGTTGTTTCAAGGGAGTTTTCCTGGAGTCACTATAAGGACCACTGAGGGATGAGAGAGAACTGGGGGAGCTGGGTGCCTTAGTGCTCAGAGCTGAGGATGTGCTGGGGATGAGGTTTCTAACCCTTACCTGGCTAGAGGCTTTCAAACAGTAGTCTTCTGTTTTTCTTTAATCTGTGGAGAATGTGAGGCCTGGGGGTAGCTAGTGGTTGCTGCTGATATCGAATTATCTTGGGTGTAGGCAAGTTACTTTCATCCAAGAGATTCAGAATTGCTTTTGGATGATGGAATTGCCTGGCCCCTGCTTTTCCCTCTGGCTCTTTGACACCAGAAGTGCAGCCCATATTTGCAAAGAGAGCTTTGTTGCAGAATCCTCAGGATTTCTGTTTTGGATTCAGAAGCTTGTTTGTAAGTCTTGACCCTGTCTGTAACAGGCACTGAGCAGATGCTGTCCCATGGCACAGCAGATGTGGTCCTAGAGGCCTGCACAGACTTCTGGGATGGAGCAGACATCTACCCGCTCTCTGGCTCAGACAGGTGGGTATCTGAGGGCTCCCAGGGGGTTAGGAGCAGCCAGCCCCACTGCCTGCCCAGCTGGAGTCATTCTCTTTTCTTCTCTTTCCCTGACAGAAAGAAAGTGCTAGATTTCTACCAGCGAGCCTGCCTCTCAGGCTATTGCTCTGCCTTTGCCTACAAGCCCATGCACTGTGCCTTGTCCTCTCAGCTCAATGGCAAGTGCATTGAGCTTATGCAGGTGCCTGGCCACAATGCCATCTGCACCTCCTGCGAGCTTCCTGGTACCACACCCATCAAGCAAAACACCCGCCGCAACAGCTGGAGCTCTGACGGTACTGGGGTGTCCTTGGAGCCTTCTCTTTGATTTCTCTCCTAGGGGAGGCTGAGCCAGTCGTTGTCACTGGTCTGGCCCTGGTGGTCCAGAGGGGAGCCTTTAAGGCTGGGGGAGGCTCAAAGAGGATCCTGACACTTGTCTGCCTTCATTCTATTAGTGTAGTATAATGGATTTGGACATGGGTTCAAATCCTGTCACTACCATGTGTGAGTGGCAAGACCTTGCACCTGTCTGACACCCAGTATCACCATCTGTAAGATTAAAGGGTTGGACTGATTTCTTGGTTCCCTTTTAGCTCTTGGTGTATGAGGGCTGGCTGTCTATCCCCTGCCTGACCAGAGCTTCTCAAAGGACCTATGTTCCTTTCCTCCTTGACCTACTCATGGAGTAGGAGCTTGGGAATTAAGCAATTTGGATGTATAGGGTTGACTAGGGGAAAAGGACACCTGTGTCCACACAGCTTTCTTCCACAACCTACAGTTGACTGATGAGTGTCTTTTATTGTCTTTTTTTTTCTATGTTACTTGTGTCTGTCTATCTGTCTGACTGTGTCTTGTGTTTGTTGATGTTGACTTATGTTTGTGCACTTTGCTATGTACATGATGCACTGAATGTCTATATTTGTGTGGCAAACCAATGTGTGTGATTTCCCGTCTGGGTTTTGTGATATTTGGCTATTGTGGCTGTATCTTGGCTGGCCTGTATGCATTGGTTGCACTGCCTGAAGAAGGGATCGGCGAAGTGATGGAAAAGGAGGATTGCATGCAAGCTCTGAGCGGCCAGATCTTCATGGGTATGGTGTCATCCCAGTACCAGGCCCGTCTGGACATCGTGCGCCTCATCGATGGGCTGGTCAATGCCTGCATCCGCTTTGTTTACTTCTCCCTGGAGGACGAGCTCAAGAGCAAGGTGGGACTAGCCTTTTCCCTTCTTCAACAACATGAGGGGACCTGGCTTCTTTTCCTTTGTTTCTCCATTCATTTCTATTGCCTCTTCCTCAGGTGTTTGCAGAAAAGATGGGCCTTGAGACAGGCTGGAATTGCCACATCTCCCTCACACCAAATGGTGATGTTCCAGGCTCTGAGATTCCACCTTCTAGCCCCAGTCATGCCGGTTCCTTGCATGATGACCTGCATCAGGGTGAGGAACACAGCCTCTTGGGTTTGTGGGAGGAGCATGGTTAGGAGGGAAGAGGCAGAGGAGGGGCAGGGATTCTCCTTGGAGTAACTGCTGATCGACATAGCCCCTATAATTACTTATTGGAAAGTGTTTCCCCGGGGCGGCTAGGTGGCGCAGTGAATAGAGCACCGGCCCTGGAGTCAGGAGGACCTGGGTTCAGATCCGACCTCAGACACTTAACACAAAAATTAGCCATGTGACCTTGGGCAAGTCACTTAACCCCAGTTGCTCTCCAAAAAGCAAAAAAAAAAAAAAGAAAAGTGTTTCCCCCTTTAAAGTGGCTACGTTTTTTGCATCTGAAAAATGCTGTTTTCAGAGGAAGGGAAGAAGAGACTTCCAGGCATGAAGTTCTGAACCTGGATGGTTCTGAACCTCTTGCCTCTTGGAGGAAGCACTAGTCATTAAAGATATGGTGATTTGGTTCTGTTTTTGCAGTGTCCCGGGATGATGCTGAAGGGCTTCTGCTCATGGAGGAGGAGGGTCACTCCGACCTTATCAGCTTCCAACCTACTGACAGTGACATCCCTAGCTTCTTAGAAGACTGCAACCGGGTATGGTAGCTAGCCTGGCTCCCTGTGGACTGTCATGGAGTAGGAGGAGGGTACCTTGCATCCCATAGCCCACAATCTCCACAAATAGTTGATGTGTTTATGCTTCCAGACCTGCGTAAATTGCACCACTAGTATCAAGAGGTCTGAGATGTGGGAAGAGTCCTAGATCTTGTTGGGGACAGATAGACTGGAAGAATCTCATTCATTCATTCAGGGCCTATTTATATTTCTCTACCTTGCAGGCCAAGCTGCCTCGGGGCATCCACCAAGTACGGCCACACTTACAGAACATCGACAATGTTCCTCTGCTGGTGCCCCTGTTCACTGACTGCACCCCTGAAAGTAAGTCTTGTTGCTCGGGCAACTTAGGCTGCCTCCTTCAGAGGAGGAGTCAGACCCCTTGTCTTAAGTCATTCTGGGATGGTAGTTCTTACCGGGGTTTGGTAAACTGAGGGGGGCTAGGTGACTATGGCTCTTACAAATTTTAGTACAACACCTCTTATTTTTTATTAATGATCAGATTAAAAAAAAAGATGAGTACACAGGTGAAAATTGGTGCATTGGAATTCTTAGGGGACATGTCAGGTGTGAAACAGGCTCTAAACCCAAGGGAAGTATGCACCGGTCAGTTAGAGGGCCTGAGGAAGCTGGTTGACTGCCCCTTGTTCTGCATCCCTTGGCTGAGCCAGTACTTGGGCCTGGGGCTTCCATCTCAGGGTTGAGAGAAAACCACCAGGCACAGAGATGTGGGGGAAATCAAATTTCCTGCTGTATCTATGCACTGCATCTCATTGTCTCAGCTCACTAGCAGATGTTCTGAGCTCATGCAGGTGCCTCTGGCCATTGTACCATTTTCACATCCTGTGGGCTTCCTGGCCCCATACCCAATGAGCAGGACACACACCTGCTGCAACAGCTGGAGTGATGGGGCAGTCTCTTTCTTGTCTTTGATTTCCCTCCACAAGGAATGGCCTCCACTGAAGTCTGTTATAAAAGCTATGGAGGGTCCCCTTTCACCTAAGAGAGCTAATAACTCCACTTCCCCTGACAGCTGTTGTTTCCTTAGCATTGTTTCTGATGTAGGATGAAAGGGCCCTCCTTCCCTCTTCTCAGCAGGCTAGCTCAGGAAAGGAAGTAGACCATCCTCCCCTCCAGCCCTACCAGGCTTTCTTCTCTTTGCTTTGGATCCCTTCTGGTATTCCTTATGCAGGTTTGATAAAGGAAGGAATTTTTCCCCATTAAAGTAAAACTCCCAGTGAGGTTAAGTCTCAAGTTATAGTGATGTCTGGAGGCCTCTTTTTCTGCCCTTCTTCTTGTTTGTATGCATAAAAAAAAAAAAGAACCAAAGCATATCTGACCATTTCATATTAGTATTAAATTTGTCTCATTAAAGGAGTTGGGGTAGAGTGTTTCTTTTTCACTTGTGAGAATATTTTCCATAGTATAGGTATTAATTGTTCTTTGAGGTATGATATCTTCTTCTGGACCAGGGTCTCTCCTTGCCCCCCATTCCCCCCCACTCCCTACTTTGGTGGTTTCTTTTCAACTAATTCAATGTCTTTTTTTTCTTTCTGAGATTGAACTGTTCAAGATTTTTATATGATGTTCTTCTAATTGGCATTTAGCATTTTTGTTTATAATCCTCAGTTTTGCTGTCCTCTAACTATAATTTTTTTATTTGTTGTGATTTCCATCTTGTTCATTTTTAAATTTTCTTAATTTGGTTTTTCTCCTTCTTTATAATGTATCTGACTATTTGAACACTATTTTTTAAATGTGGCTTATTATATTCTATGTTTGAAGATAGCTCCTAGTTCAAAGCCATCCTGTTGAACCCTCTTGTCTCTAGGTTTCTGTCTCTGAGGAAAATGTGAACAATGATTAGCCAGCAGGGGTCTTGTTCAGTGGAGCTTTTTTATTGGTAGGTGTGGGAGGGTGTTATGGTGGATATGGGTCATTAGAACTTGGAATCCTGTGAGTTGGAACATAAATATGGTAAGTAGGTGTATGTAGAGTGTGAGCTGCAGTGAGTGTGCCTGGCTTCAGGAGGGCTATGGCTTACCTACTCCCTCACTCCTGGACCTTCTGACCTAGGGGTAGAGGAGTATGTCTTGCATAAATGGCATAGGATCTAGTGCTGGGTTTTGTGAATGAGTATCCTAGGTCTGCTGTTGACTGTTTCTTCCTACTCTCTTTTTCATCAGCCATGTGTGAGATGATTAAGATCATGCAAGAATATGGAGAGGTGACATGCTGCTTGGGTAGTTCTGCCAATCTGCGCAATAGCTGCCTCTTCTTGCAGAGTGACATCAGGTCTGAATGAGCCAGAACTCTAGGATGTGACCCCAGGGGTGGGGCCCTGTCTCCAAAGGAGGCCACAAGTGGAGTGGGGTAGTGGTGATGGCAGGAGGGGCAGTGTTAGAAGTAATGGGAATGTGCCAGCTTTCTCCTGTGCTCACCCCTTTCATGGCTTGTGCCTGTTCTTGGATTGTGTTTGCTAGTGCTTTGAGTGACCAGTCAGGGAATGAGAGCCAAGGGTCTAGGCCCAAAATCTTGCTAGGAAACAGCAAATCTTTGTAGGATAGAAGTTGATGTCTTCTTTCTCCCTCAACCAAGCAGCATTGCCCTGGATCCCCTGTATCCATCCCGTTGCTCCTGGGAGACCTTTGGCTATGCCACCAGTACCAGCATGGCACAGGCCTCAGATGGCCTCTCTCCCCTGCAGCTCTCAGGGCAGCTCAACAGCCTGGCCTGCTCAATGGCCTTTCGGCAGGAAGAGAGCATCAGCATCATCCGGCTCATTGAGCAGGTGAGGATCCAGGATCGAGCGCAGAGACCTCATTCATTTTCATCTTTCTTTAGGGCCTAGCATAGAGCCTTGAACATAGCAGGTAACTATTAAGTATTTGTTGTATTAGAGTGACAGTTGTGCTGTTGGCTCTTGGTTCAGGCTTTCTACTGTGTGCCCAGAGGAGCCTAGGACAAGCCTAGGAACCAGGGGGCAGAGGGTAGGTAAGGGTCATTCCATTGCAGTGATGATTGATTCTTGCACCTCTCAGTTCTCCTTCCCACAGACAGATATGGTCTGATTATCTCTGCAGGCCCGTCATGCTACCTATGGCATCCGCAAGTGCTTCCTCTTCCTGCTGCAATGCCAACTGACTCTAGTGGTTATCCAGGTGAGGTATAGGCAAGGCATAGGTATTGCCCGTCTGCTCCCCTGGAGGAAAACCGAAGGCTAGGGAGGGACAGTTGTGGTTGTGAGTAGCTTAGATAAGGGTGGTAGTCTGGTGAAGTACTTTCATGTCCTTGGACCCTTCTCCCCCCAAATCCCTCTGATCCTTAATTTACAGCAAATAAGAGCATCCTGGATGGTTATGATGGGGCAGTGCCACAGATCCTGATTTTTCATTTGCAGATCCCCTTTTTCATTTTTTTAATCCTTGCTTCCTCATTATTTTCCTCCATTTAGTTTCTTTCTTGCCTGGTACAATTGCCACCTCTCCTGGGCACCACTGACATCCTATGGCTGTCCTGTTTCTGCTATCCCCTTCTAAGGTGAGAAGCCTTGGGGCATCCCAAACTGGGGCTGAGTGCTCCCCAGGAACATGGACTCCAGGGAGAAGCATGCAGGGTGCGGCTCCTGACTGGGGCAGGTGTACATGTCCTTTGGGAACTTCTTTCCCATTTCCTCACCCCATCTTCCTAGTGGCTCATGTCCTACTGCCCTTTCCCCTTATGGGATGCCCTGGGGCCAATCCATGTGGGGATGGCGAATGTCCCTGTCCCCCCAAAGGTTTTGGCCTGGTCTTTGTCACCCCTCAGGATGAGTTGGGGAAGTGGAGCTCCAAGGAGCCAGCCAACCCCCGACCCTGCTGTCTGCTTTGCAGCGTCTCCCTACTTGGGAAGCCTCCACACAGCTCTGTGATGTCTGTGGCTACAGGGAAGAATCTTCTCTCCATTCCCAAGAAGGTAGGTGAGGCAATATCCTTTTTGCACTTGATTTCAATCAATCCCTGGGTTTCCTAAGCCCTCTGTGGTGGTGATAGTGTAAAGTAGATTGGACAAAACTGGAGGCATCTGGAGATAAGGAGATCTTAATGGGGGGATCCATCTTCTGGTCAGTTAGTGGTCCTGTCTCCTGTGAATGATGGCCCCTCTTCTCCCGCAGACCCAGCACTATTTTCTCCTCTGCTTCTTGCTCAAGTTTAGCCTGACCATTGGCTCGGGCCTCATCTGCTTTGGCTTCATCCTGCAGAGTTTTTGTGAGAGTGCCCAGGTCCGAAACCTTACTAACTGTTCCTCTATCATGCTGAGCAGGTAGGCCCCACTCCTGACCCCCCTCCATCACTGGTAACTCTTCCTGTGAGGGGACTCCCTGCTCCTTTACCCTCTAAGAGGACTGTTTCTCCCTTTTTGCCTTTTTTACTCTACTGCCTGCCTCCTTTGCCCTGGTTTATAACCGTGCTTTCTTCTGACTTGACAGTAAAGCTCCAAATTGGTTTGGTGACTTTGCCAATGGGCTCCTGCTGGCCCAGAAACTCACAGCTGCCCTGATCGTTCTACACACTGGTGAGTGTCCTGACCTCTGGGAGCTTCTGGCCTGGTCCCTCCAGTATTGCCAGATGAGGACTGACAGTAGCCGCCATGTCTGAGTCACCTGGGAAGTAGTAACCCAGGCTAGTAAGGGATTCTGAGGCTCTTTTGTCACTCCCCCCCCCCCAACAGTGTTCATTTCCATCACCCATGTGCACCGCACCAAGCCCTTGTGGAGAAAGAGCCCGTTCTCCAATCTCTGGTGGACCATAACAGTACCTGTGGTGTGAGTACATGCAGCTGTGTGGGGTGATTTGGTTGAGGGGCTCCTTGAGGGTTGTTGTTAGAAGCTGGAAATTGGTTCTGGATCAGCTGTCTGGGTCTGAGTCAGGGTTTGAGGTGGACATTTGTGATTTTAGGGGTCACACAGGTACAATTAATCAAACATGTACCCAGTGAGAGATTGGGGAGCTGGTGAGGATCGTACCTCACAGGCTCTATGTCTTTGCTCCTACTTTTGTTAGGCTTCTGGGGCAGCTTGTGCAGACAGCTGTGGACTTGCAGCTCTGGACAAACAGGGACATCAGTATCAACTTTGGCCTAGCAGATGTGCCCCTGATAACATGGCTCCTGGGCTGCCTCTCCCTCATCCTTGTGGTAGTCACCAATGAAATTGTCAAGTTGCATGAAATCCGGTGAGCAACAGCACGGGTACAGCCCCTCTGAGATCAGTTTGCCAAATCTGTTCCTTAGGACCCATAATGAAAGAACACCCAAGCCTTTCTCTACTTGCCACTTGATCCACCTACTTTCCTTGTTCTCCTTCTGTGTCCTAACCACTCTGTTCATCTTATGCCCTCAGGGTCCGGGTCCGATACCAGAAGAGGCAGAAACTACAGTTTGAAACTAAACTTGGCATGAACTCCCCTTTTTGAGCTGTTGGATGCAATCATGTTCCTTTGGCCTAGCCACCTTCCTGGGGACCTTCTACCTGTCCCCTCCCCCCCCCCCCCTTGTATGTTTGGGGATTCAGGCTGTAACTACTGGAGAGATGGTCCTTGGGCCTTTTAAACTACACAGGGTAGGAGGAGCAACTGGGGCCTGTGGGCCAAGCCTTCCTGCTCTGTTCCTATTAGACTCTACTCTTCCATTTCTCCCTTTACCACATGCTTTTGGAGGAGTCCTAGAACCCAGCAGGGGCTCAGCCAGTTCTGGACTTTTTTCTGAGCCCAGCCTGGGGTACATTTGAATGAAATGCACCTTTACAGAAAGGGCCCCTCACCTGAACCATATGGCACAGACCCAGACTTTAGGGGCAGAAACCCCACCTACAAAATAACCCTGAGCTCCCCCTTAGGTAGTGCTTTTGAATGCAGGGGGGGATTTTTGCCTCATCTTCCCATCCTTCTACAGAAGACAGTAGCCACAGGCCCCTCCCTTAACCTTGTCTTCCCAGGGCTGGGGCATGACTTCTGAGCCTCCCTCCAGCCCTCCCCAAGCTTTCAGAGGAACCTGCAGTTCCTGCCTTCCTTTCTCTGGGACTGAAGATAGAGAGCAGCCCTGGCCACCCCTAATAGCTAGATGCCAGCGCAGGCAGGGTTCCTGGCCCTTCCTCCAATGTCTTTCCTATGTGAGTGTTTTTACTGGTGTATATTTTCTATCAGAAATGAGCCTTTTGGAGATGAATGTAAAAACTCCCATTTATATTAAAACTTGTAAACTGCATCTGTCATTGACTGGTCTCTGAGGGGGAGCAGAGAGGGGCCAGGTAGGGGATAATAAACTCACAGGTGACATCAGGACGTGGAGTGCATGCAGAGGGAGAAACCTTTGTTGAGGAGGCGAAGATAGATTCAAAACACACAACTGCATCAAGTGGAGTCTTTCATTGAAGTTAGTGTTGAGAAGGGGTTAATGGTCAGAGAGAAGGGGCTACTGACCTAACCAGAGCACTTCTCTGGTTCAAGGTAGCTATAAGCCCCTCCCTGCCTGTTAATAGAGAAATTTTTATTTAAAATATACACCTTTCTCTCTGCTTAAAAAATCTAGAATTACACACAAGTTGGCCTGTAACACAAGGCCCATAAAAGCCTGGGCACCCTGCCCAACATCACAGCAGCTTTGTCAGAGCAGTAGGGGGAAGGGGAAAGTGGGTAAGGAGGCTGATGGGCACCTGGTTGTAGCTTCATAGCTTCTAGGTGCCATGCCCTGCTGACATATCCAGCGTGGCTTATTCACATGTCCTATACACACACGCACGCACGAATGCAGGTCCAGCTGGGAGCAGGCACTGGGACAAGGAAGACCATCCCAGACAGGTTAGGGGGTTGAACTTTGCTCCTAGCCATGGCTTCATCTCCAACCCCTTCCAGTCATTCTCTGAGGAAAGTTCTTTTGACTGTCTGGTCTACTGACCACTTCCAGGATACACTGGCTGAGAATGAAGATAGGAATGGGCAGGAACAAAATACCACAAGGCCTTTGTCCCCTAGAGCCTGGAGAGGAAGCTTTTCCCAGAGGCCATGTCCAAGGGGGCAGAGCTATCAGGTTAGATTACACAAGGCCAGGTGCTGGAGCTGGGGCCCCTGAGCCAGTCAGGCTCCAACAAGTTTGCTTTGCCCCCAGGCTAGAGGCTGTTCAGGGGTGGAGCCCTGGTACTGACAGGTTTTGGCTTACAGGAGGAGCATGGAAGGAAGACAGCACTCCAGTTCTGCTCCTGCTTCTTGCAGGCCCCAGCCCTTCCCTGTCTATTATTAACTTCTTCCTTGCTGGAGCAAAGGTGTTACTGCCAAGATGCCCTGCATGCTGCCATCTGCGTGAAGAGATAGGTTTCAACTCAGTCCAGCATAGCATCCAGTTGGTCAGCTAAGGCATCAAACATGGTGCTGATATCATCCAGGATGTGCTTGGAATTGCCAGGTTGGGAGAGGCTGGTGGAAGGGGAGAGGACAAGATCAGTGTTAGGACATACCCCCAGGGCCCTCAACTATGTACTGCAGAATTTATCATCCTGCTCCTGCAGATGATACCAGGGGCCGCTAGTAGCTGCTTCTAATCTTCAATCTTTCTATCCACTCCTCTCCCCCGTGTCTCTCACCCTTCTTGATCCTCAACACCAATGCTCTTTTCAGCAGCCCTCAGGGCAGCTGCCAGGGAAGAGCTGGTCTGCTCTAGTCTCTGCTGGGCATGAGCAGCAATGGGTGCTCCCCCACTCTCAGGTTTTGGTGGAGGGGCAGGGCGAGGACCAAGCTTGGGAGCCACTTTAGGCCCTGAGAATGCAAGTTGTGTACAAGCCACTGACACAGGTTTGGGAGATGCACCTAAAGAGGAAAAAAAAGCCAGTCTGTTATCAGCAATAGGAAAAAGGACCTCTCAAAACCTATAATACCCTCACCCCCAGGCAGGCCATCCCCTCATACCTCCTACTGGCACCTTGATGAGGGCCAAGGGGGGAGCTGGGCATGTCTCCTCCTTTTGCTGGGTGGCCACCACGTCCTCCAAGCCAGACCCAGGCAATTGGGGACCAGGAATCTGAGTCAAGGTATTGGTGGAGAGAGGGGATGTGGTGGTGTTAAGAGTCAGTGAGTTGTTAGAGCCAGGAACTGGAGGGGTGGGAGTAGAGGAGTTAGGTGGAGGAGATGCTGGGGAATCAGCTGTGGGCTGTGAAGGCAGTGGGGCTGACAGGACCGGGGTAGCTCCAAAAGCCAGAAGCGCCGTCTGCAGCGGCTCTCTCTCCCGACATTTGGGCCTCCGCTTGACAGTGTCTGACTCTGTAAGGTTGAAGTCAAGTCCAGGGGGAATAGAGACCTCCCGGTTCAAGGGCCCAGCAGGTTTGGGCCGCTGCTTGATGGTGAGGTTGCCTTCTTCCGCAAAGGGCAGCCCCTCACCAGAGCTGCCCCGAGATCGGGATGTCCCTTCAGAACCCTTCTCCTCTTCTGTGTCTGAAGCAGGACTCCTGGGTGCAGGAGAGGTGGGGGTATCTGAGGGACCAGTTGGTTCACTCAGTGTGCGTCTCCGGGATGCTACGGCTTCTTCGGGCCCTGGGCTCCCACCAGACAAAAGAGGGTCTGGTGTGGGACCAGAGACAGAGCTGAGGCGTTTTGGTGGGGGGGGTGGAGGCCCTTTTCGGCGAGCCCGTAAGGCAAAGGACTGGCTACGGGGACCTCCCCTAGTTAGAGCAGAGCCAGGGCTGACCTGGGTCAAGGTGCTTCGACCAGGACGCCGAGTCAGGGTAGCATAGCTGTCCAAGGCACTACCTACTGGTCCTTCAGCCTCCCCTTCTGTCAATCCTGGGCGGCTCAAGCTGTGGGAACGGCGTTTGGGTCGAGGAGGGTCAGGAGAAGTTGAAGGGGAAGCAGACAAGTAGGAGAAGGCCCGGGGGACACTAGAAGGTGGCACAGGAGCTGGACTAGGGGGTGAATTATGGGGATGCATGAGCATATAAGGGGGGGTGTCCTTGCTAGAAGGGTGTTCGTTACCCTCTGGCAGATTTCTCTCCGGAGGAGGACTGGGGTGCCCAGTATTGGATCTAGGGGTAGGCTGTTCCTGAGAGTGCCCAGAACCCCTAGAACGCGCCCCAATGCTCTCCTGGCTAGGAGAACGAGTTGGGGGCAAGGTCAGCGGCTCTGGGGTCCCCCTGGCCATGGCTGCTTGCAGCTCAGGGCTGAGTTCACTGGCTTGGAAGGTGACCAGCCGGGGTCCAGCAGGGCCATCGCCATTCTCCAACCCCTCGATAGCCATCACTTCTGGACCCCCTGCCACTCGCCTTCCCCTCCCACTCAGGCCGTCCCCCTGTAGTAAGCTCCGTCGAAGTTCTGCCAGTCGTTTCACTCCCAGCATCAGCTTCTTCTGATGACCTGAAGAAGAAGGCAGAGGGAATCAGGCTAGGTGGGTCCCAGGACCCTGCCACCTAGCCTAGTCACTCAAAAAACCAAAGAATCCCTTCTGTGTGTTTAGTGCTCAATGACTTCCACAGCACTTTCATGTATCTCATTTATGCTCAGAATTGTTGTGAGGGTCAGAGCCAAGGTAGGTGTTTTTAATCCCTATTTTACAGATGATAGAGATAGAGACTGGGCTAGAGATAGCCCAAAATCATACACATTAGTAAGGTGACAGAGTTGTCACCTGAACCCAGGTCTTTTGACTCCTCCAGGGAAGAGGGGGCACCCTGATTGCTCCTTTCCCCCAGCTGCTTCCAGATGGACACAGTGGGGGACAGGGCAACATGACAGACCCATCAGAGAAGGTGGCAGGCTCAACGGAGGTCCCTGGGGTGGCTGGGAGTTGGAGGTGGTGGTTCACCATGCTTACCCAGTTTATTGACTCCAATTTCCTGCAGTTCCTCCCAGGTGAGGTCGGCCACCAGCCCCATGGAATCATAGCCACTGCTCACTAGTTGTTTGTGATACTGAGGCAGCCCTAGGGCCCCCAGCCACTCCAGCAGGTCTGCCTGTAATAGTGACCATCAGTTCCAAGTCTCAAGATAAGCACGTAATCCAGAGCCCAGCAGAGGGAGTGCTATCTAAGCCCTGGGCATGGGACCACCTGTGTTTCATGTCCTGGTGTGGGGAATGTGCCACTGGTGGAGGGTGGGGATGGGGACTGTGCTCCTCCACAAGGCATTTGGGGATGAATGGGCTCAATACCCAGTACGTTCTAACTAGCCACTCACCGGGATGTAGCTAGGAAGCCATTCTGCAATGTTAAGCTGAGTGATCTCAGTAGCAATCTTCTTCCTGTGCCCAGGCTTTGTCACCCCAATGGCTGTCAGGTCCTGGTACACAGGGTAATGCCCATCAGCTTCTATGACTTGGCACCTCCCTACCTCGGCTCTTCCCTATCCCTTGCCCTTCTCCACCAGCCCTGACCTCTGGCGTCATTCGGCTGATGGTTGGCACGTCGTAACCAGCCTGCAGGAAGTGACTGGTATAGCTTTCCAGCTGGAACTCGCTCAGCCAGTTGTGAATGGCCTGAGCGTCCTGGGGAGGAAGGGAGGGAGAAGGGAAGGAAGATCACTCAGAGGGCTCTGCTCCTTAATTTCATCCCTAAGCAGCCCAAAGCTGGTTCTGCCCTTTACCCAGTCAATCAATTAATCTACCAATATTCATTAAGCACATACTCTCTGCTGGGCACTGTGCTAAGTGCTGGGGTAACAAAGAGAAAATTAAAACTGTCCTTGTCCTCAATGAGTTTCCTTTAATGAGATAGAAAACATGTATACATATAAACAGATACATTTTATATACACACAAACACACACATATATGATGAATACAAGATAGGTTTGGGATGGGATACATCAGCAGCTGGGGGACTAAGAAAGGTTTCAAGTAGAACACGGCACTTAAGCTGAATCTTAAAGGAAAACCAGACACAAGAGATGGAGGTAAAGATGAATTGTACTCTAGGCAGAGGAGACAGACAGGGCAAAGATCAGGAGGTAGGAGATGGAGTGTTGTATGTACAGAACACATAAGCCAATAGAGCTGGATGAAAGAGTTTGAGGAGGGACGTCAAGACTGAGAAGAAAGGAATGAGTCAGGTTTTGAAGAGATTTAAATGTCCAAGTTTATTCTAGAGATCATAAGAGCCATTGGAATTTTTTGAGTAGAGCAATAGATGACCTGTGCTTTAAGAATATTACTTTAGGAGCTATATGAAGAATGGATTGGAGTAGGGAAAAGTTTGAGGCAGGAAGACAAATAAGAGATGTTGCAATATTCTAGGCCAAAGGCAGTGAAGGACTGAACAAGGGTATTGATTGTGTGAATGGAGCAGTGAAATATCCAAGAGATATTAGGGAAAAATGTCAAGATTTGGCAATTATTAGACATGTGGTATGAGAGTAAGGAGTTGAAGATGAAATCAAGGTAACAAAATTGGGTGATTGAAAGGAATGTGGCGCACTTAATATTAATATGGAAGTTTGGAAGAGGGTTGACTTTTTAGAATGGAAGATAGGACCTCTATTTAGGATGTGAGATGCCTACTGGACATCTGGTTGGAGCCGTCCAATAGGCAAAGTTGGTGATGAGGAGCTCAGGAGAGAGATTTAGGCCAGATATATATGATGGAGTGCAAATTGTTTAAGACAAGTAATTTGATCAATTTTTATATGGTTTCATTTTGTGACAGCCATAGTCAGGTGTGTATCTGTCTACCAACAATAGGCTGACTGAAAATGTTTAACCTTGACCAGATGAAACCATTTGGGCTGGTTTCTCCTACTTTTAGTTATTTCTCTTGTCAGGTATATGATGTCAGGTACTTGCATGCTGTACATGTGTTTTGTTACTCTTATTTGTTGTGTTTTAAATTCTGTGATTCTCCAAGGAAATGTGCCAAAGTTGTAGCTTGTAAAGAGCACACTTCGATGACAATTACAGATATTGCAATGGTTACTGATGTCAAGTATTTCAAAAATCATTCAAAACAGGATTGTTGCATCAAAATGGAAAGGAAAGTGTGGTAGACAATGAAAAACAAGACCAAGTACTGACAAACTACTACTGCTAAACACCTAAGAAAATAAGTAAGAACCTTCAGAGGGAGCTGGCAACTGAAGAGGTTATTGTTGATTCCTCTAGGAGGTGTTTTGATGTTGGAAGAACAGGAAAAGAGCAGTAAAAAATACTAACTTGCTATGAAGAAAAAATGCTTGTCATTAACAAGACAATACAAAAGCTGAAATATTGAAGGTGACTTACTAATGAAACTTAACTTTCATTCAAGGTAATACCAAAAACCATTGTCAGAAAAAGTAAAAGTGACCCTGTGATATCCAAGCATATTCATTAGACTGCAAAAACATCTACTAAAAAAAAAATGTTTTCGGATATTTTTTAAACTTCCAGTGGGCCGAGAAGACTCATTTGCACTGAGGAAATGATGAACATATTGATATGCTCAGAAACAAAATTGTTCCAGAATTACAGAAGTTTCCAGATAGAGATGGGATACTGCAACATGACTTCACACTAGCCCTTGCGTCATGAAAGGTTAAGATATGAATCCAAGAGATGGAGAGAAACATGCTTCAATAGTCTGGGAGACTGCTAGATTTAAGCACCAATGAAAACTTATGGACGATAATCAAGGCTAGACTTGGGAAATTAATTGTTTGTCACAGGTACACTTAATATCCAATATAGTAAAAACATGATTTCATGAAGAAGAATTGCAGAGTGTGGGTTAAAATTCTGTGAATTCAATGCCAAATCATGGAAAATAAATGACTGCAGCAAAAAGAGGACATAGAACATTCAAAGATTTTGAAAGATGTAAAAAGTTATAAAGTTTATTGTATGTCGATAATTTTAAACTATTTTGCTGTGTCCCAATTCATTTGCACACCACTGTAGATCAAGAAGTCAACTTCATAAAGACAGTAATGGACCCCATAGAAGTGGATGAAGTCACTGAGAATATAGAGAAAAAAAAGGGCCCAGGACAGAGCCTTGGGGTACACCCACTGTTACTGGGCATGGCAGAGACAATGCTATGCCTCCTCAGGAAAGGAGACTCAGAAGACTGAGTAGTTGGAGGGGTAGGAGGAAAACCAGGAGAGAGAAGAGTGTGATCATCATTGTTAGGACCAGGAATATCCAAACCGAGCCTATGGACTGGATTCCTTGGACTCCTGCACCTTAGTTCTTGCCTCCGTTCAAGTCAAGGACTCCTAGCTACCCAGAAAACCAGCTGATGAACCATACCCTGGCAATATCCTCAGCATGTCCTTATCCAACAACCCAGTTATGATTACAAATCAAGGGATAGACTCTCACATAGACACATCTACCCTTCCCAAATAGGGGTCATACCTTTCCCTCCAGTAGCTGTTCTGGTCTCACGTCCTGGTTGAAGATTTGTTCCCTCGGGCGGTGATTCGTCAGAGACCAGTGGCTCAAGCCTTCTGGGGGAGGCAAATGAGATGCAGTAGGATGAGTACAGTGTCCTGGTCATCTCAGCTTCCTGAATTCTGCCCACACTTCCTAGCCATGGGGTAAGAGGGATGCCCATAGACCCCTACCAGTTCCCTGACCCCAGCCTTCCTCACCTGGCAGGGATGTAGGGTGCAGGCCAGGCAGAGACAGGTCCTCTCCAGTAGGGGTCAGTGGCTGTAAGGGGACAACACAGTCAGGAACCATAGGGATAGGTAGAGGATCAGATTTACAGCTAAAAGTGACCATAGATCTAGTTCAAGAATCACAGCTGCTTCAAGAATCCCAATTCAGAGCCCTTTCTGTTATATACAGTGCTGAGGGTAGTGCCCCCTTGCCCAAAGACTCAGTCCCATACCTGGGTATTCTCAATGAGGAGGCCAGTGTTGTGTCCATTTGGGCCCTCTGAACTTTGACCGCTACCTGCACTGCGGATGCTGCCCACACTCCCTTCACTGCCCACACTGTTCCTGTCACTGGCTGCTGGGAAGAAGAGGAAAGAAGGAGAATCCCAGTTGGCACTACCAGCAACTAATAAGTGGTGACATTTATAGAGAACTTTAGGGTTTGCAAAAACTGCTTTATATACATGATCTCATTTGATCCTTACAATAACCCTGTGAGTTAGGTGTTGTTATTATCCTCATATGATAGATGAATGGAGTGATTAGTTGATTAAATTGATTAGCTGGCTTTTTCAATGTCACACAGAATATTAGGATTTGTACCCAGATCTCCCTATCCCCAAGACCAGGGCTCTATCCAATATACCATGCTGCCTCCAGGAGGATGCTAAGAGGAATGCTTTAGTGCCAACTTTCAAGCCCTCAAACAGGAGACTAACCTGGGCTATCTGGGCTAATGCCAACCCGAGGAAGCTGGCTATAAGTGAGAGGGTGCAGGGGGTCATCAGCTAACAGCTGAGGGGTCCTGGAAAAATTTGGCCGCAGAGGTATGGTCCCAGCTGAGGAGCGGGGTATGGTGACCCCAGCCCGCTTGCTGACCACTTCAACAATGCCCGGTGGAAAGTATCCCACCCGATCAGTGCCCAGTTGGCTCTCATGTATGTGTCCTTTCCATCGTCCATCAGGGTGTTGTTCGAGAACCTGTAGATATGCATGGAGAAATGGTTCAGCAGGGCTTGGGGACCTAGTGCAGCAGAAGTTGTCCAGGTCCATAGACCCCCTTGTTCAGATCTCCACCTTCCCCTACATCTCTGATGTCCTATAGTCATGCTGACCCTTCCCTTACCCTTAAAGAATCACAAAACCTCGTCAATGCAACAGACCTTGGGCTTTCTTCACTATCTCTCACCGTGATGATGTCTCCAGCCCGGATATTGAGGGCAGTAGGATCATGGAGATTCCAGAAATCCTTGAGAGCTCGGACCTTCAGGATCCCTGATGCTTCTGAGAGAGAGAGAGAGAGAGGAGAGCAGAGATGATGTGAACATTACTGGAGTCATCTCCCAACTCAGCCCCTTCTTCCCCTCCCCGCTCTGTTGCTAGACTCAATCCTCCCTCCCAAGCTCCAGACTAAAGTTGAATGTGAAATTCTCCCTAGTGATCTCTGCCTCTCTCTCAGCTTGTCCCAAGTTCTTGACACCCCACAATCCCTAACCATGCTGACTTCATGGTCTGGGCTCGCCTTAAGCACCTATTTTCCCATCACATCATTCCAACTCACCCCGTAGTAACTGCTTGATTTCCCGGCTGGCCTGGGAAGTAGTGAACTGGTTCACGATATCCAGGGCTGTCTGGTTATAAGTATTCCTGATGTTCACGTCCACACCACCCTGTGATGACCACTGTGTATCAATCCCCTTTAAGATCACAATTTTCCCCTCAACTCCAACATCAGCTGGTATGGCTCCCACATGGAAAGCTCTCCAAGAGTCATTCTCAGACTATGACGTTCACAGGTCTAAAGCTGCAAGGGACCTTGAAGGCCATCTGGTCCAACTCCATTTCAAAGATGAGGAAATGGAGGCCCCAGGGAAGTGAACTGGTTTGCTCAAGGTCACAGATAAGTAAGCCTCTGGGAGCAGGCTCTGAACTCAAGTTCACTGCTCCCTGACCCACTGTGCTGTGACTGCCTCCCTAGTCCTTGAAACACAGGAGTTACTCAATGATCATGTGCTGAATGAAGAAATGCCCTCGCCTGCCCGTGTGCCCTGTGGCAGCCTCCTCTTGGCACACATGCCTACCTCCAGCAGCAGCCGCACCACCTCGGTCTTCCCATAGAGTGCTGCCTCATGCAGGGCGGTCCCTGTCTTTGTCTGGCGGTTGATCTCGATCCCTGCTCTCAGCAGCTGCCTGAAGAAAGGAGATGGAGGATTGTGGGGGAAGGAGTGCAAAGGTTACACAGTGCTCAGGACACAGATGAGAACTGGCAGTGATCGGGAGGTGAAAGGATAGCAGGAGAGGGGGCAGGTGGAACACACAGAAGAGGAAGCAGGGGGGCTGAGCAAGTTACCTGATGACCTCCTTGTGCCCATTCTTGGCAGCCAGGTGCAGTGGGGTAGTGTAGTTGGGGTCACTTGGATCTTTGGCCTCACCCTCCAGCAAAGCCACACACAGGTGGCTATTTAAGAGAAGTTGGGCTACCTGTGGGTACCATGCCTGTGTCAGGAACCTTTCCCTGTAGGGCCCAGAAATATCTATCCCAAGATCACTCAAATCCTAGCCTCCCACAATATTCCCAGAGTACAATCTGGGGTGTGAACATGGGGTGGGGAGGCCTCACCAAAGGAGGGGAGGCCTTACCTGGGGTACAGTGGGGAAGGTATGCTTTACCTGGGTACAGTGAGGGCAGCAGAGTGGGGATGCCTCACCTTGAGTCGTCCAAACTCACAGGCCAAATCCAGTGGGGTCTTCTTAGCCTTGTTGACCAGGCAGGGGTTAGATTGATGCTGTAGAAGCATTTCTGACTGAGGAGGGGACAAAGAATGAGTACATAGCCTTGGCCTTTTCCCCCTCTATGCTGGGGACAGAGGGAGACAAAGCGAACCTCCTAGGATAGTATCTACTTCTGAAAACTACCACCTGAAGAACTCACTCACCACTTCATAATGCCCGTACTGGGCCGCCAGGTGCAGTGGGATCTGCCCATCCAAGGAAGCAGCATTGACAGCAGCGGCTGCTCTCAGGAGCAGGCGCACGGGTTCCAGCCGGCCCTGCCAGGCTGCATAGTGTAAGGGACGCATGCCTGCAAGGAGAGGGACAGGACAAGAGTGACTTCTCAGGCTAGCAGGGGCACAAGTAGGAGGAATTTGCTGAAATTATCCAGGTTCTGCACATTCAGAGACAAGGTGCTTGGACTAAAGTGTTTGAGCTGACACTGAAAAATAGTGGCTCAATGGGGGTAAGTCTAGAACATAAGTACTTACATTAGGGTCCAAGTTTTTTTTTTTCCAATCCTATGATAACTGTATTTCAACAACAGGTTTGCTTTGTAATCCTACATATTTTATTTCATGAATTAAAAAAATATTATTCTGAAAAGAAATCCATAGATTTTGCCAGAATGTCAAAAAGGGGTCCATGACACAAGAAAGGCTATAAAAACCCTTGGCCTATAATAATACTAACTGGCGTTTACATAAGACTTTAAGGTTCGAAAAGCACCTAATCTGTGATTTAACTGCATCCTCGCAATATTCCTATACTTATCCTCACTTTAGAGACTGTAGAGACTGAGGCTGGATTTGAACTCAGGTCTTCCTGACTCCAAGACCAGTGCTTTCTCCACTGAGCCTCACCACAGCTGCCTCTCTGAGTCTAGAGTACCCAGGCAGGATGGGAAGTTTCCAGTTCTCACCATTGCTATCTTTGATGTCCACCGTGGCTTGTGCCTCTAGTAGTAATGCCATTAGCTCCAGGCTGCCCCCCAAGGCTGCATGGTGCAGAGCCGAGAACCTGAGGGGCAGAGCAGAAGAGTGTCCCGATTTAGCACATATTCCACCACCCTGACACCTAAACCCTAGGCCTCTCCTAGTCCATTCACTGGGCCCAGAACCACCCAGGGAATGGGGTGGCAGGAGAGGGCTGGGCTATCTCTGTCCGATGTTTCCTTCCTCACCCTTCTCCGCCTCCCCCACCCCCCTCACCGTGGGAGCGCAGTGAGAGGCCAGCTGAATGAAAGGGCTCAGTGTCTGGGCTGAGAGGCCTGTTTGTCTGGCCATCTCCCTCCCCCCTACTCAGTGGGCCCAGAGGAGGGGGCCGTGGGAGCAGGAGCCTGAGGATTTCTACCCTAGAGGGGAGAAAAGGGGGCCCAGCAGGAATCTGACCTGAAGGAATACCCTCTTAGAGAATGGAAAGCCCCTCCCCCTGACCACCCAGATACATGCCTTCAAGCTCTATGGGTCTGTATGACCCTATCCCACCCACTCAGATACCCCTCTTCCCACCCCAGGCTTCCTCAGATCCCAGAAATCTAATCAATGACACCCCAAGTATATGGCCCATTGGGGCTTCCTAACTCCTATTACCCACTGCCTCAGTTTCCCAACTGTGTACTCCTTGGGGAAAGCAACTGTGCTCACTCACCCATCTGAATCCTGGTAGTTTACGTTGAGCTTCTTAGTGGAGCCAAGGAGTTCTGAGGGAAGGAGGCAAGGTTAGGTCAGGGCCAGAGCCCAACTATAGCCCACCCTATGCCCTGCCCCCCCCCCCCCAGCCTGACTTCTCTTTACCCTGCCCCCAGTCATGCAAAGACTGGCACTAACCCCTTGGTGTACAGGAAAATACAAGTCCCATGGCCCCTGACCCACTCTCCACTGACACCCTGCTCTTCAAAATCAAGGAACCACCACAGCAGCCTTCCTCTTTTCACAATCCCCCCAACTAGCTTCTGCTTATAGGGACAATGGAGTATGTGGGGGTGGGTGGGGGGAGGTGGCATTGCCAGCATGCTGTGCCCTATGCCAAACAAGCCCATGGAGCACATGGTTAACATTCTTGCTGAAATAGGCAAAGGAGTGGGAGAGAAACCTTGGGGATGGGGTTCTAAGGCTTAGGAATGGAAGGGCAAATGCCATCCATTTTTTCATTATAGGCCCCAGCAGTGACCTCTTGTCATAGGGTTACCCAACATTCAATCTTGGAGACTCTCCTTGGCTGCCACAATTATTGAGATGCCCCCCTGTGTGGTCACGTGTTGGAGTTGGGCTAGAAATTAAATTCATATTTTATTAGTTAACTACTATGTGCAAGATACTGGGTTAGGTCCTGGGAATACAAAGATGAAATACAACATACGCCCTTCCTTTAAGTAGCTTACAATCTACTGACACATCCCAATTCTTAGGGGGAATTACAAAGAGAGATGAGAAGTGTAATTGTTGTCCATGTATGACTAGACGTAGAAGGGTGAAAAAGGGGCTCTATGCAGACCACCAAAAAGGGATCTGTCAGAGATCTGAGTACCCAGAAAGCCCTTTCTCCTGCTAGTTCCCATCTTTGCCAGGGAGGAAGCTTGGCCCACCCCAGGCCTAGGCAAGTAGCCAAGCACACTGGTTTAGGCTTGCCCCTATGTCCCAGCTGGGCCCCCTAAATGCCACTGCAGCCTAGGCAGGACAGGATGTCATTCCATTAGCGATGAGCCAAGCCAACAGGGGAGTGGCACACGAGATATGGGGGGGAGGGGGAAGAGGTGACATGGTTTCTTCCTTGGGCTCCTTGTCTCTAGAAGTAAGTTAGATTCCCACCAAAGGTGTTATGTGTAGACACAAGAGAGTCAGACCTGGGAAAATTTAAGGGGGATATGTTGATGGTCAAGAGGAAAAAAGCTAAATTCATGACTTTGTGGAATTAGTCCCCTGGGCCTCAGTTCCCTCTTCTGACAACTCCATAAGGAACAGATAAGAGAGTATCTTCAGCTCAACGCTCTTTAATGCTAAACCCCAATCACTATGGTGGCAGCGGTGAGGGTTGGGGCTCAAAAGTCATAACCCACATTGAGAAGAAGCTGCTAGGAGTGACAAGAGACCTTCCTCAGCTCCTCATTGACACGTAGGTGGTTCGGCTGCAGAGAGAAGCCAAAAACTCACCCTCTGGGGAATAGCAGAAAAACTCAGTCTTACAGCCAGGAACAGGAACAAGGGCCAGGTCATGCTGGATTGCTCCAGCCAGGCCAGAACAATGACCGGAAAGGTGGTAGGGGAGAGACTGTTACCATGTGGGGGTGGAGTACCACAAAGAGAGTACCCAGAGAGGGAATGGTGTTCTCCCGGCTGGCCCTGCCCAAATCCCTCTTCCCCTTAGGGGTCTCAGTACCCTTGGTGACACAGGGTGGGGAGTGCTAGGCTAGCCTGGGAAGACAGGATATGAGCTCAGTGCCTCTTCCCCAAACCCCCTCCCTGCTCCAGGAACCAGGAAATGCTTTTCCCCTTCCTCTGATTAAAAAAGGAAAGAGTACAGAAAAGGGATGGAGGTGGGGAGGAATAAAGGGAGGGGCAGGGCCATGGCCAGGCAACCCCATCCCTCTCCTGGCCACCTGCTCCTCAGTCAGGATGGAGAGGGGGCTTTCTTGTACAGCAGACCCAAGGGAAGGCAGCCAGGACCCCATCTGGGGTCTAGAGCAGCTGTGAAGGAGGAGATGGGGTTATAAGGACCATCATGGACCAAATCCCCAGCAGGGGAGGGAGCAGAGTTATATATGCAGAGGCCCCAATTCACCTTCCTCCTCCTTCAGAATGGGGCCAAGACCTCACTCAACATCCTGGCATCTGGCATTGTCACTGAAGGTAGTGCCTTCCTTTCTGCCACCTGGGCCCAGGAAGAAGAAACTGGGTCGTCTTGCCTCCCTTTCATAGCTCTCTCTCATTCCCAAACTTCAGGACAGGGTGGGAGGAACAGAAAACTAAAGAATGCCCTATTCCCCTCATTTCTGCTCAGGTCAGCTCTGCCTAGCTGCTAATGCCTTCCCTCTGAGGTTACTTTCTTTCTATTCTGTATAGCTATAGCTTGTATGTCCCTAGTTATTTACATTTTGTTCCCCAGTTAGATTGTAAGTTTCTTGTGAATTGTGATTGTTTTGTGCTTTTCTTTGTATGCTGGGCTCAAAGTATAGTGCCTGGAACATAGTAAGAGATTCATAAACACTTGTTGATTGACTGACCTCCACTTTACATGGCTCACTCAAGGAAACAGTTGTTTGCATCTTGTCTCCCTCTTCAGAATGTAATCTCCTTGAGGGCAGGGACTGTTTTTGCTGTTTCTATGCATCCCTATCTTTTAGCACAGGGTATGTTGCCCTGGAGGAAGATGGGATGTACCCATATCAAGACTGAGATAGACCTTCCTAATCCTGGTTCATTTGGAATCCAGGCTAGCAGTAGGGAAAGAAAAAGGGTCACCAGACAGTCTGTGCCCTACCTTCTCCTACCTACTACTATGCCCAATTACTGCAATGTCACAAGCACTATGCCTGGCCTAGGTAAGGTGACAGCAGAATTCCCAGATTCACTGGTGACCCCACAACACCAACCCTAGTTCCAGCCTAACCCAGCACCAAGCACAGTGGTAGGCACTTAAAATACATGTTTGAGGATTCATTGACTATCTTCCACTGTCCAGAGGGAGGGCAGGTGGGGGTGGCTCTCACTTTGTATTCTTACAAACCAAGAGGACAGAGTCAGCTCCATCAAGGCCGTGCCAGGCAGGAGGCCAAAAACACCGAGGAGGGAAAAGTGAGTGCATTGGGGAAACAGGGTTAGGGTGTGGGGCAGAGCTGAACCCTCTCACACAGTCTGCAGACCCTGAGAGCACAGCAAGACTCAAATTTACTTTTAAATGTTTAAAATTTTGTGGTTATCTCTGGACTTCCTCTGGCTCTCTTCCCCACCCCACAACAAACAACTGTGGTCTTCAAACACTGACCCCTCCCCTCAAGCTTTTCACTCAAGTAAATATTCCATTGTAACTGGGAAGGGCATGACGACCATCAGCTCTGGATCAACACTGCTTTCCCTTGTCCCTATATAGTAATCCTGTCCTCCCCCAAGTGGAATGAAGGTTACATGAGGGCAGGGTCACTTTTATACTTAATAATAGCCAGCACTTATGTAATACCTACTGTGTAGCAATGCACTGTGCTAAGCACTTTACAATATTATCTTTTTACCCTCGCAACAATCCCATTTTCAGCTGGGGAAACTGAGGCAAAGGTTAAGAGACTTGTCCAAGGTCATACAGCTAACTAGTAAGTGTCTGAGGCAGAACTGAACTCAGGTCTTCTTAACTCCAGGCCCAGTACCTGCACCTAGCATTATGTTTTGTCAAATAGTATGGTCTCAATAAACTCTTGCTGACTGATTCAGAGAAATGTTACCCAAAGGCAGCAGGTACAGAACACACAAAATTCATGGATAGAAGCTGTTCCTTCAGGCTGGGCTCCCAAAAGAAGAGACCTGTCCCAGTAAGTTCCCCAAGGCCCTGTCCTCCTAAAAATCTTTCTGAACCTCTCTGGAAGCTCATATCCCATGAAAGGAAATAAATAAGTTGATGCCAACAATAACCTCATTGCTCTAAGTTCAGGATCAAACAAAGTGAGAATAGCTGGGGGGGGGCGGTGCAAAGTGGACAGAGCATCAAGACTCATCTTCCTGAGTTCAAATCTGGTCTCAGACATTTACTACCTATGTGACCCTGGACAAGTCACTTAACTCTGTCTCAGTTTCCTCATCTGTAAAATGATCTGGAGAAGGAAACAGCTCATCACTCCAGTATGCTAGTCAAGAAAAGCCCAAATGGGGTCACGAAGAATTGGACATGACTGAAAAATGACTCAACAACAACTTTGGGGTTCCCCCAAAGTATTAGCTCTCAACACTAGATATTCTGGAGCTACTATACCAACAGGAGATGTGGCCATTGAGGGCTAAAGCTGCCAAAGCCATGAATCCTCTTTGGCCTGTTTCCAACTCATCCCACCCACAGGACTGTAAGGATAATACTACTAATGCAATGACTTCTTTAAGATCAGTCCTGGCCACAAAACAAGGAAGCTTAGTATCTACAAGGACTATGGGATCCTTTTTCCTCCCAATTTGAGCTCTCTCTCCTTCTCAGTGGCACTACTCAGAACAAGACTTGACTTCCAGTTTCCCCAACCAATGATGTGCCTCAGCCAACCCTCCCTCCCTGCTGCCAAATACAAGGCTTTCCAAGCCAAGGTTGCCCTCCCCAAACCCTGTGGAAAGGGCAGCCTTCCATTCACACCCAGAGGACTCACTGCTCTTAGCTGCCTTGAATTTGGCCACCAGCTTCTGTACCCCAGCTACATCCCCATTCTTCACAGCAAGAATCAGGTCCTGCTCCCTCCCCATCCTGAATTGGAAGGTTGGGGCTCAGAAGGGAAGGGCACAGAGAATGGGAGATGGCCCCGGATATCCTAGTTTTCAAGATGCCATGTCCCAGATCCTCAGAAGGCCTGGCAAAAAATCCAGTGAAAAAGTCCTGGGGATGGAAGTCCAGAGCTGAGGAGGGGTAGTGCCCTTGGGCCACTGGCTGCCTGCTGCCTGTCAACAGTTGACTGGTCCTGGTTCCAGGTGCTCAGAGAGTTGCTACCACAAGGAAAACCAATCTTGGAGGGTGAGCGGGATGGGTGAAGATCTGGACTGAAACCAGCTTGAGACTTCTGACAACTCTGGGATGGGCCAGAACTGGCCACGCCACCCTTCCCTGTTTGGCACGGGAACTCCAGTGCCTATCCTGAAAATTGCCAGCATCCCCTCTGGCAGGTCATGGGATCTGTTTCTGTCCTGGAAAGATAAGGCATTCTCCACACAACAGAAGTCTCTTTGCTGGAGAGGAAGGCTCAAATCTTCAGCTGTGGCCTAAAGAAATTGAATAAAAAAGGTATCAGATGTAAGGGAGGCCAGGAGTCAGAGATCCAGCACCCCTTGGGTATTACTGCCATCCCAGGACAACTCCAAGGAATTCTCAGGAGAATGACTTGTTTTATGATGAAGGAGGGTTGAGCCTGTCAAGATGGTTAAGAGGTAACTACTATATAAAAAAGTGGGAAGGGGTGGAGGTGCTGAGTTGATAGGAGGAAGCACTGAGTTCTGGGAAGGGGAGGCTGAGTCACATATATCCATGGGGCATCTGGCAGCATCTCCAACTTGGGGCTGGAAAGGCCCTAGTAGTATGACATGGCGACTAGGGTAAAGCAGCCCCCCTTCCCATAGCCCCAGGTTCCTAACACCCACAGACAACTGACTT
>NW_027187380.1:12410595-12511406 GCF_028583685.1 Petaurus breviceps papuanus | reverse complement strand
GGCCTCGGTTCACCAGCTAGGTACTTTATGGAAGGTTGGGATGGGAGGAGGAGAACACAGGACAGGACTGTGACCCCCAAAAAGAATCTGTGTGAGTGGAAGGAGGCAGCGCTGAATTATTGGAATGAGAAGCTGGACACCTGTTTCTCACCCATTCCTGGTTGTGTGTGCGGGGAATAAAGTAGACTCCTTTTTTGGGACAGAGAAGAGGCAAGATGTTGCTTCCAATTGCTGCGCCCGCCCCCTTACCTTTTACCCTGGATTCAATTCCTAAACTCTCAAACTGGTAACAAGCCAACAACAGTTTTCTCAGCTAATCCTCCGTTTACACCGAAAGCTGGGGGCGGAGACCCGGGACCTAGGTTGCAGGGGACTCCCTCCCCAAAAACAAACAGCCCTCCGGCTCTCCTTACACCACTCTGGCAGGTTGGATACCCCCACCCCCACCCCGCTTCCAGGACCCAAATCTCAGCTATCTAGCAAGAGGGCGCCCGCGCCTGGGTACGGGGCTCATTAGCCTCCTCTTCCCCCGCCCCCCCCCAGCCCCCGCCCCAAGAAACCCCTACCCCAGGAGGAGAAACAATGCAAGGGGGACGGGAAAGAGGAAACAGCGGACGCTCGGATTAGACTGGGGATTGGGAGGGCAGGTGGGGTGGGAAGTTGGGATGAGAGGATAGGAAGGGAAGCACAGAGCCGGGAGGTGGGGGCAATAGCCTGTTGTCCCGCAGGGAAAGTTACTTCGTATAGTCCTCCAGTCTCGCTTCTCCTCCCCCTTCAGTCCCGGGCCGTCTGTCTCACCGCTCCCAGGTTCAGCCACCTCGTCCAAGTTCTCAGGACCCCCCTCGGACCCCAGCAATCCCAGAGCACAGCTCCCGCCGACCCCTCTTCTTTCTCCTCCTCCTCCTCTTCCTCCGCGGCCGGCTCGGCGCCTCCAGCAGGAAATCCCGCCCATCCCCCTCCCCACACCCTCCTCTCCCACCAGCCGGATTTGGAGCTCGGGAGCTTTGGGGCCCTCCCGGCCAAGCAGTCGGACTGTCACTCAGCATGCTCCGCCCCGCCTACTTGCTTCTGTCCCTGCCCGACCCAGGAAGTTCGAACCTGACATGACGCATGCGCCCAGGTGAGGCGCGTCTCTTACCCTCCACTCTCCCTCTCCACTAGCCACCTCCCTTTCTTGTCCCCAGTACCACTCCTCGAGAAAGTTTTTAGGAGCCGAGAGGGTAGCTGGTGTTAGTGTCCTAAGCAGAAGGCACCAAACTAAGAGACAAAAGAATTAGAAGAAAAGAAAAGTAACCCAAAGGGAAAAGAAAACATGGGATGGAAGAGAAACAATATTTGAGACCTACTTCCTTTCACTCCCGGGTTACATAAGCACCCCAGAAAGTTGTGACTCCCCAATTATTCTTGCCCGATGTGTCTAGTCAGAGCATTGGCTCCATCTCGCGGAAGATCCTGAGACCATACAGCAGTTTTCAGCCGCTCCTTAATCTTTCCGACTCCAGAACTAGGGAGCTCCAGGGGACCGCCCCCAAGCCCCTAAAACGTGCTTAAGGACATCCCTGGAGAGGCGGGGGCTGAGGAAGAATTCTACGGTTGGGGATCCTGGGTTCTTTTGCTTTTTACTAAGGAGAGCGATTGTGTGTGTGTGGGTGTGTGAGGGGGGAGGGTTAGGAAACGCTGAGTCAGGGACCTCTGCATCAGAATCCCAGTTTTGCCACTCATTCATTACCTGTGCAATCTTCGTCAAGCCGCTTCTTGAAACTTTTGGGGCCGCTGATTGAATTAAATGACCTTTTAAATTCCTTCAACTCCAAATCTATAATCTTGTGAGTCGGCTAGCCTGTCCTAGACTAGCTCTAGCCAAAAGACAGATTAAGGCATTCTACTAGTTATTCCTGTTCCCGCCTTGTAGACAAAATCTTCGGGAAAAGACAACTTTGTCTCCGGAAAACCCATTATTTGGGATTTGGCGTTGTGGATGATGGAAGTGTTGAGACACTTGCTGGACCTTGGTAGGGAGATGGGTGAAAGCTTCATTTTCAGTACTATCCTGGGTAGGACAGCTCTCCGTCCCCCACAACACCCCAAAACCCTTATCCCTATATTCCTAGGTTAGAACTAAAGGAGGACATAGGTCGAGGTCCTTTTAAGATACAGTTCTAGAATTTCCCACGTCCACTTTAGAAAATATTCAAATATTTTTCAAATTCAAATCTAGGAACCCACCTCTCTCACCTCGAATCAAGCTCTTTTCTCCTGCCAGCGTCCCTTTCTGGCTGGGTTTTAGCTCCTAAAAGGTGTTAGCGACCAGAGGCAAACATATGGTGCCCCAGGGTCCGGTATTTAATTTATCCACCCCATCCACCTCCTGACACCCGGCTCCTGTAGTGCTACTTTGGAAGCTTCCCAAGAGAGCATACTGGGAAGCAGACGCATGTATGTTGAAGGCGATGGAGTGGGGTGGAGATCAGGGTCTTCCGAAAGTCAAACTGCTATACCCTTGAGCCTGCAGTTTTCTTTCACGCAACGGGACAGAGGGTAGCGGTGGCATAAGGAAGAGCCCCGGAAGTCTCCAACCGGGAGGGAAGGGATATTGGTGGGCACTAGGACCCGGGGAGGAGGAAGGGTGTTGCAAGAGCCTAGAATCCGAAGGGTACTAGGGTGGCGCGGAAGTCCAGGAGGTGGAGCTAGAATGGGCCTGCCTGGCTCCGAGTTGCCTATGTATGCCTGATGGAGCCGGAGCCTGAGCAGCCGCTGGAGCCGGAGCCCAGGGCCGTGCTGGTTCCAGCTGGTCGCGTGCTCAGGTGAGCTTGGGGGGAAAGGGGGACCAGCTAGGACCGAGGAGAGGCAAAGACTGGGAGGCAGGACAAGCAGGGCAGAGGTCCTTTGTTATCACAAACTTTGTGGACTTAGGTCTCTCTGCCCCCGCCTCCCTCCGATCTAACCCTCTCTTCCTCTTGCAGCCCCGAAGAGTTATTCGCAGCCCGATCTCGGGACCAGAAGCTGCCCCTGCGCTCCCACGGCCAGAAGGTCTTCCTCCCGGACGGCTCGGAGGCCCAGGAGGAGCAGCTGCGGCTGTGTAGACAGGAGCTGTGGACCCTCCTATCGGAGGAACGAGTGGAGCGACGGTGGGAGAGACTTTGGGGCCGGGGTGTGAGGAAGGGGAGAGAAACCTAGGCATGGGCGGGGGGATAAAGGCGAGGCCAATGTCTGGATATTTACAAAGTTTTTGGGGAGAGGAAGGGGATGTGGTGTCCTGAAAAAACTCAAAGAAGGCCACACTTCAGGGGGTGCTACCCCAAACCCTGAGGAGAAAGACCCAGTTTGTTTTTAACAGCGATAATTTTCGAACTGATTTCCTTTATCTTTTCCATTCCCCTCCAGGGGCAGCTTGGTGACTGCTGAGTGGAGTCCTCAAGATGGGGTGGTAACTCTGAAGTCCTTTGCGGTGAGTGCTGGTACCCACCAGGTGCAGAGGGGGACTGCTGGTGACCATTAGGCACTGTCCTCCACCTTTTTAATTTCCATTTTCTTTCATGTAGGGTAAATTCTGGCAAACCATGGGCTTCTCTGAAGGGGGTCAGCAGCGGTTATACCCAGAAGAGGCCCTGTACTTGCTGGAATGTGTAAGTTTCCATGGAATGGGATGGGTACCTGCTGAGTCAGAACACTTTACCATCTGAATCTCAGTTGCCTTATTTGTAAAATGGAGATAGTAATTTGTGTGGAAAGTGCTTTGCAGACTATAAAGTGTCTTCTGTTGAGTCTGTGGAAATTTAATTTATTGGAGCAAGTATTTATGTATGGGATGTCCCAGCAAAAAGGAATTTGCAGACTAGTTAGGATTAGAAAACTAAGACACATACTTCAATATATCTGTATATACTATGTGCCTGGCACACCGTTATTGTTGTCATGTCCAACTCTTTGTGATCCCATTTGGGATTTTTTTTTTTTTTTGCAAAGACACTGGAGTGAGTGTCTTTGAAGTGGAGTGAATGACTTGAAGTCTGTATTGTATCATTTGTAGTATTTCACCATGTATAAGAATCCCTTTTCTGTTTGGATTCTGCACTGTGACTACAGCATCTGTGACCTTGATAAAAGACCTTTTGGCAAGTATTTATCTTTCTGTTTTACCCCTCATTTGATATTATTAATCAGAGGATCATGGAAGAAGTTACTTCTTGTATTTGCCTCTGTTAGGGCATGTTAATACATGCATGAGAAATACCTTGTTGGGAGAAAGCTTTCGAGACTGCATTTTGCTCTACCAAATAAAGTACTTTAGAAAAAATACCATATCTGCGATTTTATTGTTTTTTTAATAGAATTCTAGATAGTGAAGCTCCCTTTTCCTTATATCCATTTGCTTCTGGGCTAGGTCATGGGAATATAAAGATGAATCATAACATAGTACCTATCCTCAAGTAGCTTACAATCAATTGGCATATCACAATCCTTAGGCGCTGCCTTGAGCAGTGGTATCCAACTCAAAATAGAAACCAGGGCCACTAAATCATATACATAAGGATCCCAGTGGGCCCCATTTTGACTTAGAAAATCACATGTTAATAATATTCTTTATTGTATTTTTTATTTCTTTTGTTAAATATTTTCCAATTACATTTTAATCTAGTTCAGCCAGTACTCAGAATGTGGGCTGCATATAGCCCCCAGACCGCATGTTTGACATGTCTGGACTATAATACTGAGAGGTTAAGTGATTTGCCCAGGCTCATGCAACCAGTATATATGTCAGAGGTGGAATTTAAATCCAAGCCTTCCATACCCAGAGTTACTCTATCCACTGTGCCACATTTTCTCTTTTTTTTAATAGTCAAATAATAAACACAGCAAGATCTAATAATATAACTTCCTATCAGTTATGTGTATAAATATGTGGTCTGATACAGAATGTAATTTGCAAAATCCTGCTTCTTTGCATCTATTCTTCATCAAGGATAACCTTCCATGTAAAGATTTTATGTAGATGAGAAATTAGCCATGGGTCTATGGTTTCTTTTTAAAGTAATATTTTAAAATTTATTTTATTTTTATTTTTAATTTATGGACTAAAATAAGTATTTCCATAACATACTATAATAAAAAATATGATTGCATATGAAACTGCAAATCTTTTATGTACAACTTGCCTTTCCTTTTAAATATATAATAAAGTTATTGTGTAAATTTTTTCTCTCTCCCATCCCACCCTAGAGATGGCTACCATTAGATACAAATAAGTATATGTATGTAAAATTAACATGTTATATGTTAATATATGTAAAATTAATCTATACATATTTCTATTTATCAGTTCTTTCTCTGGATGCAGATAGCATCTTTCTTCATATGTCTTTTATTTTTAATTTGCATATTTATAATAGTTAAAATGACTTAGTCTCTCAAAGCCTTTTCTTTTTTTTGGAGGGGTAAGGCAAGGCAGTTGGGGTTAAGTGACTTGCCCAAGATCACACAGCAAAGTCATTCTTAAAACAATATTGCTGTTACTGTGCACAGTGTTCTTTTGGGTCTGCTTACTTCACGCTTCACTATTTCTTGTAAGTCTTTCCATGCCTTTCTAAGATCATTGAGCTTGTAATTTCTTATAGCACAGCAGTATTTTATCACAATCATAGTCATATTGTGATATACATACATACACACATAGTCATATCACATACAGACATAGTCATATCACAAACACAAATTGTTCAGCCATTCCTCAATTGTTGGACGTCCCTGCAATTTCCAGTTCTTTGCTACCACAAAGAGAGCTGCTATAAACATCCCATTCACAAAGTTATAATTATGATTTGTGAATTTCCATCCATCTTATTTTTATTATTTTCATTCTTTTTTTTTTTTTGCCTTTTGGAGGGCAGTTGAGGTTAAGTAACTTGCCCAAGGTTACACAGCTAGTTTTTTTGTTTTAAGTGTCTGAGGCCACAACGGAACTCAGGTCCTCCTGACTCTGGGCCTGTGCTTTACTCACTGCGCCACCTAGCCACCCCTGCTATTTTCATTCTTTACCTCTTTTTATCCTATCCCTGTTACCTTATCTTCTCCCCCATCTTCCCATCCCACCTACTCTCCAGGAGTCCTCTCCTCCCTCTGCTCTCCCAATCTATACGCACCCTTAAAAGTCCCTCCTCTCCCCTGTCTCCCAGTTTTCTTACCTTTTAACATGTACACAAAGCTTCTACACCCTCCCAGATGTACACATTGTTTCCTCTTCAACCCAGATGAGAGTAAGGTTCTGACATAAGCAGCCCTCTACCCCCACCTGCTTCCTCTATTAGTATTTTTTCAAAATATCTTTTGCTTAAATTCTGCATTTCCCAACATATCCCTACCCAGTCTTCTTTGTTGACACAAACCAGAACCTTCCCTTAACTCAGATGTTTTTGAAGAGCTGCTATGATTGAAAAATGTATCACCCTGAAGCAACCTAGTAATGAGCCACTCTGAATTTAGCTAGTACAGTCTTTGAATCAGGTGAGTTTTTCCAGGTTGGTGTAGAACCTGCCAGAGCTTTGTGCTCTGATGGCACAATTTTCAGGAAGTCAAGTCAAGAAGTCTTCTCCATTATCTTTTTTTTTTTTTTTTTTTGCTTTTTGGAGGGGGGAAGGCAAGGCAATTGGGGTTATTTGCCCAAGGTCACACAGTTAGTAAGTGTTAAGTCTGAGGCCAGATTTGAACTCAGGTCATCCTGACTCCAGGGCCAGTGCTCTATTCACTCTGTGCACCACCTAGCCTCCCCTCAATATCTTTTTTTTTTTTTTAAAGCAATCGGGGTTAAGTAACTTGCTCAAGGTCACACGGCCAGGTGTTTCTGGGTGGGTGCTAAGTGTCTTAGCCCGGGATTCGATCCCCAGGTCATCCTGACACTGGAGCCGGTGCTCTTACTTGCTGTGCTACCTGGCCGCCCCCTCCCCTCAATATCTTGAAAGGCATCAGACCTGGCTTTTCTTCCCTATGTACTAGTAGTGGGAGATTTAGGTCTACTTTTCTGCTTTGGAAGATGGGGGGAAAGGGGAGAATGAAGGTAAGAATAAATTTCCTCCCATTTACACACACACACACACACACACACACACACACACACACACACACAGAGTTGTTTGCATCTTGTCTTTTTCTTTAGAATGTAATCTCATTAAGGGCAGGGACTGTTTTTGCCTTTATTTGTATCTTCAGCCTTTAGCACAGGGCCTAGGGAACTGTTAAGTACTTAATAAATGCTTGTTGATAATAGAGGGAAGAGGGAGTGCTCATAATCAGAGTCTTTGTTTTTTCTTTTCCAGGGATCCATCCAGCTTTTCTATCAAGATTTGCCCCTGTCCATCCAGGAGGCCTATGAGATGCTACTAGCCCAGGGTACCAGAGGCTTTCTGCAGTACCAGGTATTCCCCCATTCCCCTGTCCCTTAGGCAAGGGAAAGGGACATCAGTGGGTGAACTTCATAGACACAAGTCACTAGCAGCATGTATCTGTTTAGCAAGTAACCCAAGTGGAATCCAAATCTATGAAGAACTCTCAGATTAGAATCCTAAAACAACATTTATTATCTCAGTTAAAATGTAAGTCCCTTGAGGGCTGGGACTTGTCATTCTTGTCATTGTATGTACCATGCTTGGTGTGTAATAGGTACTTTAAAAATGCTTATTGAATTGATTTAGCTGAGTGACCATGGGCAGGTCTTCTGACCTTACTTTTGAGCCTCAGTTTCCTCATCTGTAAAATGAGGATAATAGTTACTAATAAGTAGGACCTACTTCACTGGGATATTTTCAGGATATCCTAAAGAGTGTTTTCTTTGTAAAATATTTATATAAATGTGGGTGGGCAGTTAGGTGGTATAGTGACTAGAGCACTGGGCTTGGAATCAGGAAGACTCATCTTCCTGAGTTCAAATAGACCTCAGACACTTACTAGCTGTGTGACCCTGGGCAAATCATTTAACCTTGTTTGCCTCAGTTTCCTTATTTGTTAGATGTGTTAGAGAAAGAAATGGCAAACTGATACAGTATCTTTGCCAAGAAAACCTCCCAAAAGGGGGTCACCAAAAATCAGATGCTACTGGGATGGTTAAATAACAACAAAACTATAAATGTTTCATGTTGTTTATGCTGTCCTAAGTTTATACCAGTGGAGAAATGGAAGGAGAGGTCCTGTAACTTTCCTGTCCAGACTCACAACTAGGAATTTTACCCAGTAGCCAGTGCTAATATTGAGATATTTCAAGAATGTTGTTCCCCATCAGCTCCTTGGGTTTTGGAGGGAGGAGGATACCTCAGTATTTAAAACACAGAATTCCTCTGGAGCTTAAAACTAATGGCCAGAGCCAATTGGTTGTTGAATTCACTTGATTTGTGTGTAGAGCACTGTAAGCTTTTGGTGGAAGGAGGGAATGTGGGAGAAGGGAAGTATAAGGGAGCAAAGTAGGAAAGAGGAAACAGGAATCTAGCAATATAGTTTCTGTCCTTGGGGAGCTTAAAAGATATAGTAGGGAGTATTGAGTAGCCAATTCTGGGAACCCTGTGCCAGGAAAGAAGACTTCCCAGAAAATTTCCCCCTTACTCAAATTGGGGTGAATATTTGACCTCTCCCTTTCTTTCTAAGGTTTTCAGCCACCTGAAGAGACTAGGCTATGTGGTTCGGAGGTTCCAGTCTAGGTAAGGCCTTTTGAATTATTGTAGATAGGGAGATCCTGGGCAACTTGGTTGTTCTCTGTCTATCCCAGGTTCTTTCAGCTTGGGTTCTTTGCCCTATCTAAATTTCTTATGGTCTCTAGTACTGTCTTGACCATATTAAATCAAGTAGGAGATCAGGGGGAAAAAAGCTAGCAGACTGATGGGGGTGGTTAAAAAGATCACAATCTGAAGTTAAGCAGCAAAAAACTGGGGGTGATGAGAATCTTGTGCCACCTGCCATACCCTGGAGAACAAACTGCCAACTGAGAATAGGGTTGGGAAAAATTGGGACTATTTGCAACCCTACCCTTGGGGGTAGGATGGAGTCCATGGTGTATTACGCTCCTTCTCTACCCCCTTTTATAAGGGAGCTATCGTATACATATATAGGTACATCTATATACATACACATACACACATGTATATGTATACATATCTATACATATACATAACATGGGTGCACACACATATATATAGCACATTTTGCAAACCTTAAAGCATTATATAAATGTCTTTTGTCATTATAAAGTATCCAGCTTTGAACCATTTTCAGTTTTAACTTGATTATTCAATAAATAAGTATCCCCTCCTTAAAGGAATCTGAAGTCTTGTTTCTTTTAATCTGTTAGTTAATGTGCTGTATTCTTAGGTTTATAAGCCTTTTGTTGCTTTCACCATTGATGAGTTTTATTGATTATCTCATATATAATAATTATTATATATTTAAGTTCACCAAAGTCAAAGCCAGTTAGTTTAATCTGTGGTCACACCCTGTACCCCAAATCCCAGTTTACCTTATAACTTTGTATTATTGAGGGCTATAAAGAGGGCTAGGCGAGAATAAATGGAAGTTTCTTCTGTCACAGAAATCCCCCCCGCCCATGTGATCACCTAATACACATAAAATCCTAGCTGTAGGGTGTGTATTTTTGTCCTTGCTCTTCTTTTCAGTCTTGGCCTAGATTTTTTTTTTGGAGGGCAATTGGGGTTAAGTAAACCTAGATTTTTTTCTTAAGGACCATGTCTTAAACCCAAATCACTTTGGTTCTCATTGATTGATCAGCAAGTGGTTCCAGCCCAAGCCTCACTTGGTCATTGTTTGGGCCTTGATGGCTTACAATGAGTGTAAATATCAATTGTTTTTTGTTTTGGACAGAGACCCTGAGTGTCTTCTCCCTCCCAGATTGATTTTTTTTTTTTTTGGATTGGGTAAAAGAGCTATTCTTTGCCTCATTTCTTCCCTGGCCTTAATCACTGAATGGGCATTGCTTCAGTCAAACTGAGACCTGGGAAAGACCTTAACTTAAAAAGGCCAAGGTCTCCCACTCCATCCAGGGCCATCTCCAGTCCTGATCTATATGTTACCACTAGACCCAGATGGCTTTAGAGGAGAAAGTGAGGCTGATAACTTTGCACAGCCCTTCCTCACTTAAATCAAATTCACTTTCAAGTAATGGTATCACCTTCCTGATATGTTACTCTTCAAGAACAAAAGACAAACAATAATCCTTGCTGGCTACCTTCTCTTCTTAATGTCCAAGCTGGCCTTGGGGGGTGCAGCTCAGAGAATACAGATAAGTAAAATGGGTATAGTCACCTCTCTGTTTTTTCACAGCTTGGTCCAGTCTCCCTATGAGAGGCGGCTTAACTTGGAGAGTGGCAGTATTTGGAGCTCTGAAAAGTGTCATGGAAAGAGGAAGAGGAGGAATTCTAGTTTTTGGTAATGTTTCTGAGTTATAACAACCTAGTGGCTTCTTTTGGGGGTAGGATGGGGGCGTGCAGTGTTGGGAGAGGGCAATGTGGAGACAGGTATGTGTATTCATGGGAGGAGATGATAATGAGGGCAGTGTGTGTGACCCCACCAAAACTCAATTCCTGGAGACACCAAAACTACTTGGGCTAAAGATTTGGCTAGCTGTTTTATGGCATTAGAAATTCTTCTTTAGGGCCAGCTTTGATGGTGTGCCCCACTGGTGACACCTCTGGGATCAGATATATTTCTTTCCCACATCCTTCAGGTCCACTAATAAGAAACCCAAGATGTTGGAGAATCCTCTGCCAGAGGTGGTTGTGACCGATGAGAGTCAGGCGATTTCAAGCCAATCTTCCTCCAACCAGAACAGCAGATGCCTGGAGGAGAAAGCCCAGGAATCAAGCCATGTAAAGGATCCAGGGGGCCCCAGTCAGCTTCCTGAATCCCCAGGGCAGGACCCTGGCCAGACAGAGCATCATGGTAGGACCCTGAAGGGAGGAGGAGCAAGCCAGGATAGAGCAACAAACGATAATGGGAACAATGGAGCTTGTAAGCCACGATGGGACTTTGAGAAAATTGCATTCCCTAACATGGCCTGTGATCACCCCCATACCCTACTGCTTGCCCCGGCTACAGAGTTGCTCCCAGAGAATGTCGCTGCACGGGAGATTGATGCAGCCCCTTGGTGCCAGAAGCTAAATCAGCGGAAAGAGAAGCTTTCCAGGAGGGAGAGGGAGCAACAAAGGGGTGCTACTCCCTTCCGAAGTGATGTGAATTCGGACCCTGAGGTACAGCGCTGCACCAGCTGGGGGGCATATAAGGAGCTGCTACAGCGGCGGTGGCAACAAAAGACGGAGAATCAACTCCCCAACTTGTGGGACCAGCCAGTCACTCCCCTACTGAACCCTAGCCAGGCAACCAGCCCAGGTAGAGATGTCTTCTGATCTTTTTGGCCCCCTTTCACAACCAGGCCCTTCACTAAATTCTGAGAAGAGGGTCAGTTTGGTATACTATTTCAAGAGGAAGGCCTCTCTGCTTTGAAATAGGATATAGTTTTAGCAGGGCTGTTTGACAGTGTGGTGGAGTTTGGGACCTGAAAACTATAGAATGCATTGCAGACTCAACAGGTGAGGTGTTGCATGGAAGAAACTTTACAGGTGATACTGGCTGCTGTCCTAGGTACCCTAGTAAGATCCATTCAGGACTCTAGGCTATGGCTCCTTGCCAAATGGCAAAGGACCAGAGAGAGACAAGTCAAATGATCAAGGAAATTAGTGGGAGGATGAAGGAAATGAGACTTGTCCATATATAACCATAAAGGTTGAATAGGGAAACAAAGTCTATAAAAACATGAACTATACAGAAATGGTGAAAATAGACTTGTTTACTAGGACAGGGGTGAATATGCTTTCATGCTCAAGGGAGGTAAGTTTAGGACAGATGAAAAAACCCTGTCACTCAACAAATATTTATTTTTATTTATTTGTTTATTTGCTTTTTGGAGGGGGGAAGGCAGGGCAATTGGGGTTAAGTGACTTGCCCAAGGTCACACAGGTAGTTTTATGTTACGTGTCTGAGGTCAGATTTGAACTCAGATCCTCTTGATTCCAAGGCCGGTGCTCTATTCACTGTGCCACCTAGCTGCCCCCACTCAACACACATTTAAATTATGGAACTAGTTATTTAAAGAAATGCTAAAGGCTAGAAATGCATGATTTTTTGTTTTGTTTTGTTTTTTAATGTTCAGATTAATTCACAGAAAACTTCTCTATAGTGGAGTCTAATTTTTTTTTCCTTCCCAATGCAGCCACTGTTCTACAACAGATCTCCTTACTACAGACCACTCACCTTACTGATGGAGTTGATGGGTAGGTCTCTAGAGTAGTATTTCTCCAGTTGGTGGGGAGTCTGGAGTCCCTCAGAATTCTTAGAGGCTTTGGGTCCTCAGATGTCCAGTTTTGATCCCAGCCATAAAGTGATTGGGCTGGAAGGGAGAACCAACCCCAAATTCTCCAGACTAGGGCAACTCAGCAACTGCTCTCCTCTTCAGGAGCTAAATGGGGGTAGGGGGTGCTAGAATGAATGAACTTATGTGGGCTCTTTCAACTTTAGGGATTGGAATGGAGGAAGTATCTGGGAATATTAGTTCCTGTCCTACTTAATGAGATAATATTTATAAAGCACAGTGCCTGGCACATAGTATAGTAGGCGCTTTCTAAATGCCTTGTTCCCTTCCCTCCCCCACTTCTTCCCTTATGCCATTTTAATTTCATGGCCCCTTGATCTCTTTTCTGTCTATCAGTAGGCTGTTGGAGAAGTCTGGGGACATGGAGATCAATTTTGACATCTATCAGGCAGATAGTGTATCCAGTTTCCGGAAAAATGACCCAGGAAGGCCATATGCTCGGATGTGCATCAGTGGGTATGATCCAGAATAAGAGCTGAGGCCTAGAAGCAAACCAACTCTCTCTTTTCACCCCTACTCTCCACCCCCTTTTCTCTCAAGATCATGCTGAAGCAACTTAGAGAACAGAAGACAGGGGACCTGTAGCTGTGTTCAAATATTTTAAGGACCGTCACATGGAAGAAAGATTAGGCATGCTCAGTCTGACTCCAGAAGGCAGAGCTAGGAGCAATTAGAGGGAATTGGGAGGAGGAATTTGCAAAGGGGGTTTAATGTAGAAAATTAATCAAGGAAATTTCCTAGCAGTGAGAGCTATCCAAAAGTGGAATAGGCTGCCCCCCAGAGGTGGTGGGCTTTCCCCTCATTAGAGATTTTCAAGTAAAGGTTATCTGTAGAAATACAGAAGGGACTATTAATATACAGGTTTAGTTCAGGGGTTCTTAACCTTGTTTGTGGCATGGACCCTTCTGGCAGTCTGGTGCAGCCTCGGGAGTCTTTCTCTGAATCAGTTTTCTTAAAATGCATAGAATAAAATTTGTAGCATAGAGGGGGAAATCTGTCATATGGAAAAGATTAAGACTCCCTGGGAGCTGGTCTTTGAGGTTCTGCCCAGTCCTGCAATTCTGTGATTCCTTCCTAGTCCCTTAACTCATGAGACCATTTCCTTGCATTACATAACCTGAGGAAGGCTTTGTAAAGAGGGCGCCTTACTATCCGTGTATTCTTTTGTTTGTTTGTTTTGGGTTTTTGGTTGTTTTGGAGGCAGTTGGGTTTAAGTGATTTGCTGAGGGTCACACAGCTAGTCACTGCTATATTATATTATAGCTATATTTATCCAAGGTCAGATTTGAACTCATGTTCTCTTGTCTCCAGAGCTGGTACTCTATCCACTGTGCTACCTCCCTGCCCTACCACCTGTGTCTTCTGAGACCATTTGTATGTGTGTTGGGAGGGGTGGGGGGGAGTGGTGGGAGTGCCTCTGCCACATTTTTTGTCATCCTCGACAGTTAGGTTGGGAAGGGATCCCCAAACAAAGCCAGTGCTCCTGAGCCTTGGGGAGACTTTGAGACAGCATTGTTTCACCTTAACCATTAATTTCCTGAGTCAGGGCACTGGGCTGAGGATTCTGGGGAAATGTGGGAGGTTTGACTATTGTTATGAGCTCCTTCCATGTTTCATTTAACTCTCTACAGATTTGATGAACCTGTCCCAGACCTTCGTACTCTCAAGAGGCTGTCCTTCCAGAGTGGGGATGTTCCCTTGATCTTTGCCCTGGTGGATCATGGTGACATTGCTTTCTATAGCTTCAGGGATTTCACGCTGCCTGTGGACCTGGCACATTGACCAACTGGCCTCCAGATCTCATTGGGATAGCCTCTGGCCTGGGTCAGAGGTAGCTACCCAACTGATATGATGGGGAAAAGCATTGCTTCAGTTTTGGCAGGCTTTGCTCTCAGGAATGACTTAACACTTAGACCCCCGATTCTCAGCTGTCTCCTGTATTGGAACCTTCATCCTTGTTTGATAGTTTACCAATATTCATCATAGCCTAAGCCATCTCCACAGGAGAGCAGGCTTAAAATATGCCAGGCAAGTTGTATTGCCTTAGTTGGGGAACATTCCTCATGTTCACTCAGATTCTTCAGTGGTGCCCTTAGGACCTGGTACCTTTCTTCTCACAGGCCAGATAAGAGGAATCTTGGTCCTGTTTTAAGTAAGAAAGGTTGGATGCATCTGGGGAAACCTGGATGAGGCTAAAATCATTAAACCTCTTTGTTATGTCTGCTGTGACTGTGTATTTTAGGGTAGTTTGTAAAATCTTGCCCACTCATCCTCCAGCCTATGAAATTCCTACCCCTGGAAGCAGCGGTCAACTCTGTCCTCATTTCCACTTTTGTGACCTTCCCTAGAGGGCAAAGACCTGTGTCTTCCACTTTTATTCCCCCATCTAAACTCATTTCTGGGGTATGGGGGTGGGGGACAAGAATGTTATCTGCCTCATACCAGATGAGTAGGCAGCCTGGCATGACTTGATTCTAAAGCATTTTCCTCTATTTTTAGGTTTTATCTGAGGAGAATAGGGTAAAACTTTTATTTTTCCCTCTCTCCTTCCTCAGGACCCTTTCTCCTTGGTCTAGCCCCTTCCATGTTAGAGATGGTAGTAGGCTGGTTTCTATAGCAGGATGGTGGCACCTTCTGCCAACTTTCAAGGTGCCAGGGTAAAGAGGCTGGGTGTACAGAGAGCTGTCCTCTGAGCTGCAACAAAGCAGTGGCTCTAAATTATTCCATGTGGGAACAGATGCTCTGTGGGACACATCATGGAGTCCCCATGTGTCCCCTGCCTTCCAGGCTCCCACATTCACTACCTCACTCACATTGGTTCTATTGCTATCAATAGAAGGGCCAGAGTCAAGCCCCAAAGCCTTTCTTGTGCCCTGAGGGTTTGGGGTGGTGAGATGAGGCCTTTGAAGTTGGGAGGAATGGTTCTGGCTGCCCACCTCCAATTTAATAAGATGCCAGACAATTACATCAAGTATAGCCATCCACCAGGCCATCTCACTACCTTCCTGCCCAGGGACCCCCATTACACTTCCCCAAAACAAAATTCTCTTCTCTGGTTACTTCCGGTTCAAGTGTATTGTCCATCTTAGGGTGTAAGCGCCCTGTGGGCAGAAACTGTCCCCTATAAAAAATCTTTGTATCCCTAGCTCTTTGAGGTAGTGACTGGCATCTCTAGCAAGCACTTAATTTTTTTCCCCCCATTCATTTTAGAAACTACATTTTGTCAGCTATTCGGATATTAATGAGGTAATAGGGTTGACTCCTTGGAGAAGAAGGGAACTTTATGAGTTTATAGGAAGGAGGGCAGCCCCTCCCCACCGTGGTTGTCCGTGGTAGTGGGGGATGGTCTAGAGGGCAACGTTGGAGAACTACTTCACGCTTCCCCACCGGCGGTGGAACACAGGGCGGGGCGGGGGCGGTAGTGCGGCTCCCAGGTACTCCCAGGTAGGCTAGGAGGTGGGCGTGGAGTCCCATCTCGTGAATATTCACGTTCAGCTTTTGACCCGCCCTTTGCCTTCTCTTAATTCAGGGATTGGACGTTTCTTCCCCCCACTCCTCTCGCCTCTTCTCCCTTTGCTTATTTTCCAGCAGTTCTTTCCCAGTTCCAAGAACTTTCGTCCTGGGAGTCAGTCTCGTGGGGGCCGTCGGGCGGGACCAAGGGAACACCGTTCTCCGAGCTTCTAGGGAGGATGGGGCGGGGCCTCGCGGTTAGTCCGAAGGATGGGAGCCCCTCCCCGCTCTTTATGTAAATAGCTGGGCGTGCTCCACCTCCTCCCCGGCTCGGGGCGGTGGAGGTGACCAGGAAGGAGACGGCTTTTTAACAGCCCGTGGGCCAGGCGAAGGGGAGCTGAACCTCCTGCAGCCTCCAGGAGACGCCGAGGCCTTGGGGCAGCGGCCGGTCCAGAGTTGTAGGTGAGAGACTGCGTGGGGCTGAGTCCACCACCTGGGGATCTGCCCCCCTGAGGGCACCCGGGGACCAGGGAGACAGGCTAAACTGGGCTGGGTGAGGATGCGCGTGGACCGAGGCCGAAGCCAAGACCTCCGAGGAGTTCCCTACAGGGACGCCGGTGGAAGGTCCAAAGCTGGTGGTCTCACGGTCCAGTCTCCTGGCAGCTTCCCGGGAGAGCGTAGCACCTGTAGAAAGCGGCGCCCTCCCGGAACTTCCCTGCGCGTAATCCTCCCGTGATTGGCTGTGGAACTTGGGTTTCTAGTTTGCACAATCGGTTTTGGGGCTTGGCTGCAGTGGAACAGGTGCCCGGCCCCAGGTGGGGGAGGGGGTGCCGCGCCCAGGGGCACGCCAGAGTGTCCCTTGCCCTCTCCAACCCCAACTGCTGGCTTCGGGGGCTTTTTCCTGCTTCCTGACCCGGAGAGTTACTTTCTAGCTCTCCTTTCCTTCAGAAGGGACCTGTTGGAGTCATTTAACCCTTTGCGACTCACCTCCAGCTCCCTTTGCACCGGGGCTCTGGACTCTGTGAGCCTCTTAATCCTCAGCAGAGCAGACACAGGAAGTCCCAAGACTATTTAGCTCTCTCTTTCTCTCTCGATCTTCACGGTATCCGTGTTTTCACACATCCTTCCCCTCTCAGGCTGTTTTGGACACTAGTTGGGTAGAAAAACTGGGATCTTAAGTCGAAGAGACAGGCACCTTTGCCCACACCAGGTAGGGAGAAGGGTGGAAAATCCCAGTGTTCCTTAAGGCAGAAAAAAAAAAAGGATCTTGGAGTCATTCTGGCTGGAATGTTTGACCACTGTCGTAATGAGAGTTGGAGATCTACAGAGGTTTAGGAGAGGGTCCTCACACCCAATTTTCCTTTCCGACTCTCTTCTCATCTGCTTCTGGAAAGGTCTGAGAAGGCAGCTCCTGTGCCAAAGTAATTGCTGAGCTGACCTCCCTATTCTGAGCTTGGATTGAACTTTAAAAAATCAGGGAACTGTCTTAGCCATTTACTTGAGGCCTTAGTGCACATGCTTCTGGTATAGTGGATTGGAATGAAATTGTGTGGTCTTATGGACCTGGTGCTGCACGTGTGGTCTTATGGACCTGGTGCTGCACGTGGTTATTGGAAAATTGGAGTTAACGAAAATGCCTGTTGCTGGGGAGGGGATACAGCATGTCTACAAAGCATACAAAGGCTGAGAAGGGTCCTAGACCTGTCGAGGGTGTGGGAGAAGCAGATGAGAATAATTTGAGGCACAGAGGAAGGAATTAGTAGAGAGAGGATGGGGAACTGAGTCAATAAATCTTTATTAAGTGCCGTTTTATGTTGGAGGCATTCTGCAAAAAGTTGAGAATTCAAAGAAAGGTAAGAGACAGACCCAATTCTCAAGGAGCTCACAGTCTAAGGTAAAGGGGGGGGGGAATTGGAATAAGCTTGTAATATAGCACCTACTTCTGTGCCAGCCAAGGTGCTTTACACATATTACCTCATTGCCTCAAAGGGTCAACAGATGATCCAGAAGGACATTTAAAAGAACGGTTTGGATCATGATAGAAACATAGAAGTCATGTCATCATAGGATCACTGGCTTGGAAGGAGCCTTAGCAATAATGTAGTCTAACCTTTTCATTTTACACATAAGGATACTGTAAAAAGGGAAGGGATTTTTATCCAGAATCTTACAGGTAGCAATTACATGTCAAAATTCGAAATCAGATCCTTTCCCTTCAAATTCCATGGACTTTCCATTTTACTACTAATAACTACACTGAGGCCTGACCTGAGAAATGAACTAACTTACTCAGGGTCACAAAATCAAGTGGGAGAGCCAGGATTAGACCACATGTCACTGTTTCCTCCCAGCCCCATACCTGTTTTCTTTCCACCACATTAACATATTTATGATACTAATAAAAGCTAGCATTTATATAGTCCTTTAAGGTTTGCAGAGCCCTTTACATTATTATTATCCCCATTTAATAGATGCAGAAACTGAAGCCAAACAAATTCCCCAGGGTCCTACAGGATTTTAACCTCATTCTTCTGGACTCCCAAGTCCAGCACTCTATCCACTGACTGTATCACCTAACTGCCATTATTTATAGTGTGTCTGAAGCAGACTGGTCAAATGATTTTGATGCTAGTAGGCAGAATTTCAAGAGACTGAGATCACCATTGTTTCATAGGTGGGGAAGAGTACAAAAATATCTCCCTCTGTGGGACAAATACCTACATCTTTTTGAGGTGACAGTATGGCATAGAACCCGAGATGAATATAATAAGTATATAGTGCTTTAAGGTTTGCAGAGTGCTTTAAAGTATTATCTCATTTTATCCTCATGAAATACTAGTGAATTAAGTGCTAATATTATCCACTTTTTACCAGTGAGGGCACTGAGGTAGAGTGGCAAAGGAAATTGCCCAGGGCCGTACACAGCTACCTAAGTATCCAGAGGGTTCCAGCCTTCATGACTCCTGACACTTTCCATTACATCCCTGTAGTAGTGACTCCAGAAAACTTTTTAACCTTTTGTTTTCAGCAGTCTTTGAATCTTGACCTAGGCTTTTTGGGGGGCGCTCTGTGTGTTGTGTTGGGGTGGGGGTGGGATCATAATAGTGGAGTTTCAATTGGCATTGTATTTTTGAGTCATCAACAGAAACTGGTAGAGTAGTGCCCAGTTAAATGGCCTGTTTGTGGCTTCTTTTTTGTTTGTTTGTTTTATAGTAGAATTAGTAAGGGTTGGAAGACCAGGGTTCCCAATGGCCTAAATACAGGCTTTTCCTGAAACTAACTTGGGAGAAGAGGGACTGGCTTGAGTTGGAAGGAGTGACCACTGATGAAAGTAGCCAGATTGCTCTTCTGACATGTATTGGGGAGAGAGCAAGTGAGGAGAGAGAAAGAGTGTGTGGTGGGTTGTGTTGCCAGTACACTCTTGTGAGCTTTTAGGCTCACTGTTTGAGGTACACCATCAAACAAGGTGTACAAATTTCCAGAGTGCATGGTCATCTGGCAAAGTTTTCCAGGGGCTCAGGCAGAGCTGCTCCCTCCTATTGCCTTCTGGGGATTTTCCTATTTGACCAAAGACTGTGGAGATCTTAGTTCCAGACCCTTCCCCACATTGGAAAAGTGCTAGCTGGGACCTATCATGTTTTGGGTCTCGGTATTCCTGCTTTGGCTCCTTAATTATTTGAGATTATCTGGACATTGAACTTGTTATATGTGGTAGAGATCCCCACTCTAGGTCTTGGTTGCCTCGGTTGCCTCATTGATGCTGCATCCCACAAATGGTAACACTTATGTGCTTGTTCATGGAGCTACTAGGGCCTGGGCCAAAAATTTTGGGCCAGCGCAGGGGTTTGTTAACTTTGATTTGTGGCATGGATCCCTTTGACTCTCTGAAGCCTATGGACCTCTTCTTGAGATGATGTTTGTAAATACAAAAAATAAAATATGTCATTACAAAGACAACCAGTTATATTGAAATATAGTTATCAAATATTTAAAACCAAAACCAAAAAAATTTACAGAGCCCAGTTAAGGGAAGGTACCACAGACACCTAGAAGTCTGGAGTTGGAAAATTCTTCGAAGGGGCCCAGTGTCCTGGGGCTTGGCTAGCCAGAAGGCTAGTTGCTTAGGGACTTTTGCTTGAGCAAAGAAAGTTCTGACCTCTTAGGTCCCCTCTCTGGCATGAACCAGGGAACTTCTTAACCTTCTTGGTGACTTTTTTCATTTGCTGCCCCAATCTCTGCATTTAGGATTTGAACCTGCTATGGAGAAGATAAATACATAGTGAGTCCTGAATATTTACTCTGAGTGAGCAGAGATCAGAGTCTCAAAGACCAAGAGCCTATAGAGACTTTTGAGGTCTTTTGATCCAACCCTCTCATTTAGGGGCCAACAAAAAGTATTTATTAAAAATCTACTATAGGAGCAGCTAGGTGGCACAGAGTAGAGCATCGGCCCTGGAATCAGGAGGACCTGAGTTCAAATTTGAGCTCAAGACACTTAACACTAGCCATGTGACCTTGTGCAAATCACTTAACTCCAATTGCCTTGCCCTCCCCCCTCCAAAAAAAAAACCTGCTATATATCCTGAGCACTGTGCTAAGCAGGAGGTCAGGGTAGGCTCAGCCCTAGGTAAAAAAGAATGAGAGGGAATGGGGAGTGACTATACAACCTTGTCTGGAGGGAAATGAATGGGGCTTCTATTTAGGGACTATCCTCGCTGTTTGCATTTGCCCTGTAGTGGCCTTTGGGGATTTGGTCTGCCTGCTTTTTGGGAGATCTTCCTCAAGGCCCAGCAGTGGAATGAATGAATGAACATTTATTAAGCACTTAACTATCTGCTGCATGTTAGCCAGCAAACTAGACTTCTGTCAACGAGTTTACATTCTAATAGAGAAAATAATGCATAAGTAAAGGGGAGTTGGAAAGTTAAGCAGGGAAGGGAGAGAGGTAGATTCTAGTGGCAGTTTGGTTGGGAGGTGGCTGGGAAACAATGTTAAGGCCTGGTTCCTGGCAAAATAAAGTGAAAAATTCACCAAGGGACCTGGGGTATGTGGTTCCAAGGATAAGGATGGGAGGCAGGCATTGTTAAACACTCACTATGTGCCAAACCCTGTGTTGGTGGAAGATTAAGCCTGAGTTCTGGGGAATCATCCCAGTAATCTTTCCCTTTTCAAGGGACCTATATTGAATTCTTGGTCTAGGAGAAGCTTCTCAGAAATGGGTAGGGCAACTACAGTGTTTCTGTGTCCCTCAGGAATTTAAAGACCAGAGTTTACTCCTGAGGCAACTGGCCCAATGATCCCAGGATTTAGAGTAGGTAGACATCCTGGAAATGTAACTGAGTGCTTGGGTGCTGTGGGGCCCAGGCATGTAGCAGGGCCAGATAATCTCCTTAAAGCAGGTTAGGAAAATCCTCAGAGGGCCAGGCCACTGGACAGGGCTTCCACCTCAGCCAGAAGACCCTGAGCATTTGTATGCTCTTACTATCTGGAGAAACTGAGCCTGGGATGCAGCTTATCTCAGTCTTTTTCTGGGTCAGAGAAAATGGGAGACCCTGCCTGGACACTCATTTTGTGCCCCTGTTATTGAATCATTTTCATTCCTGTCCAACTCTTCCTGACACCATTTGGGGTTTTCTTAGCAAAAGTACTGGAGTGAGTGGTTTACCATTTCCTTCTCCAGCTCATTTTACAGGGGAGGAACTGAGGCAAACTGTTAAGCGACATGCCCAGGGTCACACAGCTAGTGTCTGAGGCAGGATTTGAACTCATGAAGATGAGTCTTCCTGATTTCAAGCTCAGTGCTTTGTCCACTGTACCACCTAGCTATCCTTTCTTTATTCCCCTAACTATACATTTTCTTGAAAATGCCCTATATGTTCTTGTAGCCATTTGTCAAAACTCAAGAAAGGGAAAGAAACTTGGAAATGAGGCATCTAAGTGTTGCTCCCAAGTGGCTTACCCCACATCACCCCACTGAACCCAGGCTTTGTTGACCAAAACAAACCTGTTCTTTTTCTTGCTTCCACCTCCCATTTCTGTGTGTGTGGGTCTCATTTTTGGTCATTCCCTCTGCATCCTCACCCCTCCAGTTATGGTACAGCACAGAAGAAGTAGAAAAGGAAACTGAAATTTTGGAGTTGAATGGGCAGAATCCAGGGATGTAATCTTTATATTTCTTATTTCCCCAACCTGAGCTCTGTTTCTTTGGAATTTTTGGACTTGTCATTTTTCCTCTGGCCTTTTGCTTTGGAATCTTAGCATCTTTATCTGGCAATGCTGGAATGGTGGTGGAGGGTGGCAGTTAACCTTAATTATCAATAGCAGGCTATTTCTATGGACTTGGTCCTGGGGGTTGCAAAAAGCAAAAGTGAAATAAGTAGTCCCTTTTCCCAAAGGAGTTAGCATTCTATTCAGGGAGATAATGTGTAGACAAAGCAGTTTTGGGGGAAAGTCACAGGCAGCTTGGGGAGCAGAGAAGGCCACGTTTTGGGGTGGCATGTGAGGTGAAAAGAAACTGTATTCCAGGCCGACACAAAGATGGGAGATAGAATGTTATGCATGAGGGATGGCAAGAATTCTGGTTTTCTGGACCAATGTGAAATAGAGTAATAAATTTAAAAATAAGCCTAGAGAATTTAGGGTTTAAGTTGCTGCAGTCTGACTTTTTAAACCTGTTTGAATGATCTCTCTCTCTGTCTCTCTCTCTCTGTGTCTCTCTCTTTCTTTCTCTCTCACTCTCTCATCCCTGACCAACCCTCTTTAATAAGATGGGACTGAGTTGTGGTTACCTCTAATTGAATATGGTAACAGGGTGGTATAAGAGGAAGAACACATTGGCACCCTCACTTTCCCAAGAGCAGGCATGTTCATAGTCATAGCTGACCCTCCTCCTTTGTATTGGGGCTTGAGGTTGGTTCAGATTCTCAGTCAAGGTGACATTTCTTTCAGGGTGAGGGATGGGGGAGCATGAATCTTGGTGGGACTTCTAAGAAGTTAAAAGTTAAGCCTCCTTGGGAACCACAAAAGCTGTTTCAGTTGTCAGAGCTGGTACGGGTTATCAGTCAGTCAGTAAGCATTTATTAAACACCTCCTATGTGCCAGGCCCCTGCTCTCAAGGAGCTCACAGTCTAATGGGAGAGAAACCATGTAAACTGTGTGCAAATAAGATGTATACAGAATAAATTTGAAATAATTAACAGAAGGCACTTGGGACATCTAGGTGGGACAGTGGATAGAACACTGGCCTTGGAGTCATGAGGACCTGAGTTCAAATCCAGACACTAGCTGTGTGCCCCCTGGGCCACTTAACCCCACTTGCCTCCTAAAAAAGGAAGGAGGGGGAAGACATTAGAATTAAGGGGAATTGGGAAAGGCTTTCTGTAAAACATAGGATAGCTGGGATTTGAAGGAAAGGAGGGAAGGCAGAGGTGAGATAAGGAAGGCGAATGTTCTAGGCATGTAGGATAGCCAGTGAAAATGCCATGACCCAGGAAATGGAGTGTCCTTCTTGTGACATGGAGGCCCATGTCACTGGATAGGGAGCAGTGTTAGTGAAGTGTGTTTTAGAAAGCTCATTCATTCAGTCTTGGGAGGGGGAAGTATTAGAAAATTGGAAAGGGGGTGAGAGAAAGGGCAGATTGTGAAGGTCTTTGAAAGTCAAAGGATTTTATATTTGATCCTGAAGGTGATTATTAGTGATGGAAATAATGCCATGAGCCAGATGGGCTCTACCTGTCATTTGGTACTAGGCTCCACCTCTGCCCTAAGTGGAAGAGGGCATTTTGTAGTGGTACATGATTGACGTGATACCAAAGCCACAGTTTTGCAGGATATTAGAGAGGAGAGGACAACTTTTTAAATTAGCGACTTAGACTGTAAGGTTTGATCATCAGGGACTGTATTTTAGAAAGTTCATTCATTTAGCAAGCCTGGGGACTATGAAATTGGCATGTATCCCTCTTGCTGCCTGCTGAAAATAACTTGTTGGTCTAGTCTGGCATAGAAAAAATTCCTTTCAGTTTGGAGTAGGGGACCTCCTGTCATTCTCCCTGCTTCCCATGTCCATCCCCCCACCCCCTCTTTCCTCAGGGACTTTTGGCTCACTATCTAAACTGTTCCCTGATCCCCTAGAGCATGGGATTAGTGGCATTCAGAGCTGGTAGTACCTCAGAGATCATCCCTCATTTTAAAGAGAAGGTAAACAAAAACTTACAAATGTGGAGTGATTCAACCAAGGTCACACAACCAAGTGGTTGTGTCAGGATTCAAACCCCAGTCTTCACTCAAAATCCAGCCCTTCCCCACTGCACCATACTGCCTAGAGCCCTCTTCCCAAACTCTGCTGCAGTTGTTCATCCCAGTCCTGTACTAAGGTTTGACACCTGTCTTTTCTGTAGGACCTCTGAAACAATGGCCAGGTAGAATTAGCTCCTGTCCTTTCAATTCTCCATCAATGAACAAAAATTTTATTAAGTACCTACTCTGTTCCAGGAAAACTTTGAGGTCCTAGGAATAGAAGTCCAAAAGAGAGACAGCACTTGTCCCTCAAGGATCTTACTACATTCTGCTATGAGGGACAAATAAGTGTTTACAGAGGAGAGAGAGAGAAAGAAAGAAAGAGAGGTGTATGTACATATATGTGTACAAAACAAATAATTCGGAGGGACGTGTTTTGGAGAGAAAGGGTTCTTCAAAGCAGTGACATTTAAAAGGGTGAACCTTAGAAAGAGGGGCTCCAAGAGCATTCCAGGCACGTGAGAACAGTGTGCAAAGGCATAGGAGAAATGTGTATGGGGAATAATAAGTAGCCTACTTTGTCTGGCTTATAGAGTTTGTAGAAGGAAAAATGTGTAATAAGACTGGAAAGATTGCTGTTGTTAATCCTTCAGTTTTTGAAGAGGGCCAAGGTCTTCTGGATCATGATGTGTTGACTTGTAAGTGACTTGGATTTAAGTGAGGCAGAGCTATGAAAAGTCATCAGCCTCACTCTTTCCCCCAGAGTCATTGGAGTTGAGTAGCAAGACATAGTAAGTCAAGAAGATGGTGATGGCCTAGCATCTGGAAAGATGGGCTGGAGCTAGATAGAATGAGCTTTCAATGCCTAACAGAGGAGAATGCTTTTTATCCTAAAGGTAAAGGGGACCTTTGCACCAAAGCTTTTTGAACAACGTGTTCAAGCCTTCATTTAGGAACACCAATTTGTCAACCATGTGAAAAGGATTGAAGAAGAGAGAGACTGGATGCAGGGAGGTCATTTCATTTAGGAGGCTGTTGCAGTAGTCCAGGCAAAGGATGATGACCTGGACTAGAGTGGTTTGGGTGTGAGTGAGGAGAAAGATGTCGAGGGGGTAGAATCAACAAGACTTGGTGACAGATTGGATGTTGGGAGTGAGGGAGAGCAAGAAGTAGAGGATGGCTTAGATTTTGGACCTAGGATGGTGAAGACTTTTTCTTTTTTAGTTTTATTTTTAATTTGTGGAATAAAACAAGCATTTCCATAACATAGTGTAATGAAAAAAGATGATTGCAAGACTCTCTAAGAGAATGAAAGAGGAAAGATACAAGTCCTTAGTTTGAGGTGAAGGTTTTTTAAGCACCAGAGTGTGTTGGGACATGTTTGTAGGCAGTAGGGAAGGAGCCAGAGGATACACAACGATAGAAAGTTATAATAATGAGAGAGGGGTGATGGAAATGGCAAAGTGTAGGTACCTGTAGGGAATGGTAGGACTCTTACAAAGAGGTTTATGAGGAAGATGGGTTTTTTTACTTCAGAGCTGAAGCAAAAGGAGAGAATGGGGATGGTCCTCTGATTGAATATGAAGTTTATAGAATTGGGAAGAAGATGGAGCTCACAGCTTTCTCAAATTATCGTCTGGGATAACCTCCGACTAACTTCTCATCCCCTTGCTATCTGGCTTTTCATTCTACCACTCAACTCAGATTGCATTCTCCAAGGTTACCAATGATTTCTTCACTCCTAAACCCATTGGCTTTTTCTCACTTCTCATCCTTTTTTATTTCTCTTCAGCATGTCACTGACAGCTCTCTCTCCTGAGTTTTGGTGACACTCCTAGTTCTCTGCCTGCCTGTCTGACCTTCCTTCTCATTCTTCTTTGTGGATCATCAACCATATCGTGCCCTTTATATGGGAGTTTACTCCAGGATTTTATACTGACATTTCTCTATATATACTTTCTTTTGGTGATGTCATTTGCTCCTGTGGGTTTACTTATCATCTCTTTACAGATAATTCCCAAATCTTCATATCTGGTCCTCTAATGAGCTCCAGTCCTGGATTGTAGAATACAGGGTAAGAGACTAAAGTGAAAGAATACTGTAAGGTAGAAAGGACCCAGCTTGTGAATGGCTTTATAAGTCAAACAGAGGATTTTATACTTGATCCCAAACAAAGGTAATAGGGAGCCATTGGAGGTTGAGTTGAGGAGTGAGATGACCACAACTGTCCTAGGAAGATCACTTTAGCTTCTCAGTGGAGGTGCACTCAAATGGGGAAAAACCTGAAGCCTGCTTCAGACCAAACAGAAAGAAGGTTGTCTGTCGCAGTAAGTTTCAGGAGAAATGTTGTGAAGATAGAATTGACAAGATTTGGATTGGGGGTGGGGTTTGAAAAATGAACCTTCAAAGAGGACACTGAAGCTTCAAACCTGGATTAATGAGACATGTCTAATAGGCAGGTGGAATTGAGAGACAGGAGGTTCGGGATGCTAGGTAAATAGGCCTGAGAATCACCTGCATAGAGATGCTCTTGATTCTCTTTCCTTTCTGCAACCAGTCACGTTGTGACAGTATATAAATGCATCCTCCCTTCCCTGAGATGCCTACTCCAGGTTGGTTTCTTCTCTTCCTGGTTAAACCTCATGACTCCTGTTCCTTTTGCTCATATCTTTCCCTCTAACTTCTTGAGTTAGGAATAATCTACTGTGATGTAGTAGAAAAGAGTCTTCTTTTTGAAGAAAAGAGAACAGAAAATCAACTGTAAAATAGTAAATGAACAAGGTGAAATCCCATCAAAACCAAAAGAAACAAAAAGAATAAGCAGAACATATTGTGCACAGTTATATGCCAACAAAACTGAGAGTACAAACAATATAGAGGAATACCTTCAAAAAATATAACATACCCAAACCGTTAGAAGATCAGATAGAGATATTAAATAACCTAATCTCAGAAAAGGAAATAGATCTAGCTGTAAGGAAACTACCAAAGTGGGGAGAAAAAAAAAACAACTTACGTGCTGATGAGTTTACAGTGAGAATTCTATCAAACTTTTAAAGAATGCTTAGTACTCATACTTAACAAATTATTCTCACATATTGAGAATGAAAGCACCCTACTAGAAGTGAGACAAATATAGTCTTCTAATATCTAAACTGGGGAAATATAAAACATAGGAAAAACAAAACAAAACTGTAAGCCAACATCATTACTGAACATTGACTCAAACTTTTAAATAAAATCCTGACGGATTAATGGAATTTATATTAGTAAATATAGGGATGAAGAGAGAGTGCTCATTCTCCTTACTGTAGTTGTAGAAATTGCTAGTGAGGGAAAAAGACAAGAAAAGGAAATTAAAGGGATAAAGATAGATAAAAATGATCTGGTACTGGTTAAAAGTGGAGAGAATGTAATAGATTAGACAGTGAGGAATCGGAAACAATTGTTCAGTCATGTTTGACTATTCATGACTCTATTTGGGGTTTACTTGGCAAAGATACTGGAGTGGTTTGTCATTTCCTTCCCCAATTCATTTTACAGATGAGGAAACTGAAGCAAAGTGACTTGTCTAGGATCACAAAACTAGTAATTGAGGTCACATTTTAAACTCATGAAGGTGAGTCTTCCTGAATTCAGGACTGGCAGCCACTTAGTGGCACTGGGTCTGAAAGGAGATGGTGGTTAGTATGGCAGTAGTTTGGTGGTGGCAGCATATACCAGGCTGCCTCTTTCTCATGTTGCCGTACTGCTCCATCAAAGCTTAACCCTGACAAGGACAGTATGGTAATCACCATTGACCTTGTGTTTAACCAGAGTTTTGCTGTTTCTCATTGTTTATTTTCTTTACATTATCGAAGCCATTTCATGTAGTGTTTGGTTCTACTTTCTTTTATCTACTTCATACAAGTCTTCTCATATTTCTCTAACTTATCTTGGTTTCACTTTAGCAGCTATATTCTTCATTTTCATCATTCTTCATGGCACAGTCAATTCATGACATTCATATACATTAATCAAGCCTTTTATTAAGCATTATTGTATTGCAAGGTACTAGGGATATAAACAAAAGTAAAATAATCCTTGCCCTCAGGGGACTTTCATTGAACATATACCATGGATGAACCTTCCCCCAATTGTTGAGCATATCTTTTGTTTTCAGCTTTTTGTAATCACAAATCACACGTTTTTGTACATATGAGTCTTTTTTGTTGTCCAAAATCTCCTTAGGTTATGTATGAGGTTATATATAACCTCAACAAAATAATAACTCTAACAACTTAAATGCTCTGTGGCCCCTCAAGTCTGCTTATGAAGTTTTTTTGTTTGTTTGGGGAAAGGGGATTCCATTGGGTCCCATTCCATATTCCTTTAATTGTGTTTTTGCCTTTCTTGCTCCAGGTTGAGGAATATCAGATGTGGGAACATAGGATTTAGAGCTGGAAAGGACCTTAGTAATCATTTATTCTAGCTCCAATATTTTATGCTTGAGGAAATTGCGGCCCAAAAAGATTAAATGACTTGGCTAAGGTAACAGATGTGGGATTTGAACTCAGGTCTTCTGACTAAAAGTCCAGTACCCTTTCCCATTATATCATACTGCCCCTCTGCTCTCATTCCTCACTTTGTGTTAAAGGCAGTGATTGAGCAAATGCTGTATGAGGAATGGAGAAAAAATTTTTTAGCTCAGCTGAAAAGAGAGTATGTGGTTAGGATTAATAGGAAATGAAGTTAATGAAAATGAAACATTTAAAAATGAGAGATAAGGAGACATTTGTTCTTTCCTTGTAGTCTCAGGCATTTGCTCTAATTGTCTTGGTGTTTGTCTACCTTCTGGATCAGTGGGCTTCCCAAAGTCAGTTTAGCTTGGCTTACTTTGTAGAGCTATGCAGTTCTTCCTTAAAGCCTTTCCTAGATATGAGGGTCTAAGAAGCAGAAAGGTGTCCTTAGAAGACTCTCCAGACCTTTTCCATTGTTCTAGAGGTAATTTTAAGAAGTGGTAATGGCTAACCTGGATCTGACCTTCCCATCTCTCAGCCTGCATGATTTTTCTGTTTTCCTTGCTGGTTGGGTTTTTGTGGCAGACATCTGGGTCTGCAACTATGTGGCTATGTGATACTTCTTTCACCTTGTCTCTACACAGAATTAAAGAGGAGTATTCAGCAAATATATATCTGCCATTTGTCATCTGTCTAATGCCTAGCATTATATTATTAATACCTAACATTTGCCTAGTATTATATTACTAATACCTAACATTTATGTAGTAGTGCTTCATTTTTTCCAAAGATGTCTTTCTAGATTGATTGTCTCATTGAGTACTTGCACCAAATTTGGTAGGTATAAGTTTTTTTTTTATATCTTTTTCGTAGATGCCCTATTTCATAGAGGAGAAACAATTTGACCAAGGTCACACTGTTGTGTCAGTCCCAGGTCTAGAAACCCTGTTTATTGACTTTTTCTGCTTTCCAGTATAGCACAGTGGACCCTGTAGGAGATGCACAAGGTAGACATTGTCATTTCTGTCAACTCTTTTAGGAGTTAAAAGTGTAGTTGGAGAGATGAAGCCATATGCTTTGAAATATATGAGCTACAAGTTGGCAAAAATGATTTAAAAAAAAAAGAATGTAATGGTCAGTGTTGGGAAGGTCAGGGAAAGCCAGATATATGAAAGAATTATTGGTGGAACCATGGGTTGGGAAAACCCAGTTCTGGAAAGCAGTTTGTAATTAGTGAAAGAACGGGACTGAAATACTCATACTTTTTGACTCTCAGAGATTCCACTAGATTTAGGTACATGCATGAAGAAGTCATTAGCAAAAAGAAAAGCTCCATATTCTCCAAATTATTGACGGTAGCACTTTTTTGTGGTGGCAAAGAACTGGAAACAAAGTACATTCTCATCGATTGGGGAATGGCTATGTTACTCTACAATAAGAATTGAAGAACATAATGACTTTAGAGAAGCATGAAAAGACTTAGATGAACTGATGCAAAGTAAAGTAAGCAGAGCCAAGAAAACAATATACACAATGATCTACAATATAAATGGAAAGAACAATAGCCAAAAAACAACAGAAACTGAATGTTGCAATATTACAAAGACCAAGGTTGGTCCCAAAGAAGAGCAGTTGGAAGACACCTCCCTCCCTTTGTGTGTAATATCACATATAATGTCTAGGGATTTTTTTTTAATGTGTTAATTAGTTTTGCTGAATTTTCCTCTCATCTCTCTCTTTTTAAAATCTCTTTGTTAAATTCACTTCAATAATTGCTTAATAAGTAACTACTATGTGCCAGGCATTGTGCTAAACAAAAAGAGGCCAAAAAATAGTCCTTGCCCTCAAGGAGCTTACTGTCTAATGGAGAATACAGTATGCAAACAAATGTATACACAGCAAACTATACAAAATAAATAGAAAATAATTAGAAGGTGAAAGTTTGAGGAGGAATTTAGAGGAATTAAGGAGGGCTAGTTATTAGGCATATCTCTTGGGGAGGAGAAGGGACTCAGGAAACAATGAAAACAAAAGATAACAATTAAAATCTATTTTTAAAAAAAGAAATGGGAGCCACTACAAGAGAACACAAACTCATGAACTGTGGGAGGGACCTCAGAGGTCATGTAGTCTAACCTCCTATCACGAGTAGGCTTCCCTTCTACAGTATCTCTGCCAGGCAAACATCTAACCTCTGCTTGGATACCTCTGATGAGAGGAAGCTCACTACTTATTTTGGAAGCTTGTTTCATTGTGAAACAGTTCTAAGACATTTTTCCCCTTTCGATTGACTCATTTATCCAAGTGTGAAACCTCTAAGTCACCTTTGGCTTCACCTTCTGCCTCACCCCACAACCTCCAAAGTCTTCTCAGCTTCATTCTCTTCTTTCCACTATTTTCCTTTAAGACCTTTCAACCTGAACTATCCCAGCTTCTGACATCTACTGACTGTAGGTCTCCCTTTTTAAAAAAATGAGAGAAAGTTAATTGACCTTCCTGGAGGTTCTTGACCAATTTTGTGTCTTATCATTTGGGCAGTCTGGTGAAACCTATGGGACCCCCTTCTCAGTCATGTTTTTAAATTCCTAAAATAAGATACATAGGATTACAAAGGAAACCACTTATATTGCAATACAGTTATCAGAATTTTAAGTTCACAAACACCAGGTTAAGAACCCCTGCTCTATTCCATTCTGTGTATTCCTGTTAGGTTAATCTTCCCAATGCAGAACACTGACCATAACATATACCTGTTCAAAAGACCTTCATTGGCTTCCCATTACCTACTCAGTAAAGTCCAGACTCTCCATGCTTCAGTCCATCCTTACCTTTTCTGGCTTCTCTCATTGGATCACAGGATTTAGAGCTAAAAGAGATTTTGAATATTTTCTATTCTAGCTCCCTCATTTTACAGAGGAGAAAAGAGGTCCAGAGAGGTTAAGGAATTTGCCCAATGTTACACAGGTAGCAGGGCCTAAAATTTGAATCTATGACACCCAAATCCAGAGCTCCTTCATTCTTCACCCCTCCCCGCCATTAACAAAAGCCTACTTTCTCTTCTACTGTACTCTTTCACAAAAGAAAATCTTAAAGACACTTGTAACAATTATACATCATCAAGTAATGCCAATTGTCATATGGATTGGCCATGTCCAAAAAGTCTGTTAAGTCCATCACCTATCTCTCTGTCAGGAGGTGGGTCATGTTTTATCTTGGGTCCTCTGACGTCATGGTTGGTGATCTCATTAATCAGGGTAAAAGTCTTTCAAAGTTGTCTTTACAATTTTTCTCTTATATAGATTGTTCTGGTTCTACTTGCTTTACTTCAGCCTTCCTCTGTTTCTTTGGAACCATTCCCTTCATCATTTCTTACAATATAATATTATTTCATTATGCTCACATACTGTAGTAATTTGTTCAGGTATTCCCCAACGGTTGGACATCCCATTAATTTTCCAATCTTGCCACAACAAAAAGAACTGCTATAAATATTTTTGTATACATGGGTCTTTTTTCCTCTTTCTTTGATCTCTTTGGGGGTAAAGACCTGGAGGTAGTTTAGGCAGGTATGTACCATGTACCAAAAGGTATATTCCTTTTTGTTGTTGTTGTTGTTGTGTGTTTATAGCAAGCATCCAATTCTCCATGACCCGATTTGGGGTTTTCTTGGCAAAGATTCTGGACTAGTTTGCCATTTCCTTCTCCAGGTCATTTTACAGATGAGGAAAGGGAGGCAAACAGGGTTAAGTGACTTGCCCAGGGTCACACAGCTGGTAAATGTCTTAAGGCTAGATTTGAACACATGTTCTCTTGATTCCAGGGCCAGTGCTCTAAGAGCCACTTAGCTGCCTCATATGTACTGTTTGGTAACTTTCTGGGTATAGTTCCAAATTGCTTTCCAGAATGGCTTTACCATTCACAGCTCCTCCAGCATTATATTAATGTACCTGTTTTTCCCACACTTCCTCCAACATTTGCAATTTTCCTTTTTCGTCAACTTTGCCCATCTGATGCATATCAGGTAGATTCTCGGTGTTTTAATTTGTATATTTCTAGTTATTATTGATTTTGTGCCATTTTTTTTAATGTAGCTATGGATAACTTAGATTTCTTCCTTAGAAAATAGTCCATTCCTATCCTTTCAGCAGTTGGGGAATGGCTCTTATTCTTAATAAGTGTCAATTCCTTCCATATCTTGCAAATGAAAACCATATCAGAAACTTACTACAAAGATCTTTTCCTCAGTTACCTGTTTCCTCCTAATTTTAGTGGCTAATACTTTTTCTAACACTCTATGCTGCTTCAGTTCTAGAAAAAGTGGAACACTGACCTTCCTGAATATAACCTGTTGCTTTTCTGCCTCCCAAGCCTTTTCTTATACTGGTCTTTCCATGTAGAATGCCCTTCCCTCCTAATCTCCATCTCTTCACTCTGCCAAGGCTTCTCTAGGGTCTTCCTCACCTGCTATTTCTTTGGAGTTTTCCTTATCTTTTTCCATCCTCTCTTCACTCCTTCCCCCTTCTTTCCCCTCCCCCCCATTACATTACACTTACATCATTTTTCTCATGGCAAGAACTGTATTTTCTCATGGCAAGAAAGAGATAGACATACCAAATAACCTGACTTGCTGGGGCAAAGGGGTCAGATATAATGCAAGTGATTGATGAGGCTAAAAGGGATATTAGAAGGCTGGTTGATGAGGACTTTGGGGGCCTGCCTGAGAATTTAGATTTGACCTGATTGATACCAGAAAGGAAGCTGTGGTTGGGGCTCCTGAGATTTGTTTAGGAAGCAGAGGGCAAACCTGGTCTGGTGGGTAGGAGTGTTAGAGGCATGAGCAGCAGTTATCTATCTATATGTCTTGGGAGAAGCTTCTGGGCCTGGCCTCACTCCCTGGGAAGAATGCAAATTATTTATGTGATGAGATTCCAAAAATCCCCTATCTACAAAGACCTAACCATAGGAGTCCCTCTGGTGGGGATGTTGAAGTGTATCAACTGCTAAAATAATTCCCATTTGGTTAATCAGCCATTTACTACTTTCTTTGAACCCTGAGTTTACTCTTGGAATTTGTTTATTCTTTGATACTTGTCCAGTCTATTTAAAATTATAGATGACTTTGTAAAGTACAAAACAGAGGTGAGATATTAAGTGTAAGACCCAAGGCTCTCAAAATGGGATCTTTAATTCTTGTTTTTTTTCCCTGCTCTTCAGTGGGACTCCTTAAGGGTAGGTTGGGCCCCAGAGAACAAAATGACACCTTTGTTGAACTTTTTTGTGTACTTTCTCTGGACTTCTGGGTTTCTGATTGAGTTTCACAGCCCACCTTTAATCTAATCACCCCTTTCCTTTAGACTGTGAATTCCTTAAGGGTTGGGCCTGTTTTTCTTTTTCTTTTTTCTTCCTTGCCCTTAGAGCAGTATCTGGTACCTACCAGATCAGATATAGAGGTTATTAAATAGAGCTTATTACATATAGATAGATATAGAGCTTATTAAAAGATATATATCTATATATAGCAGATATATATATATATATATGATATAGAGCTTATTAAAATCCTGCTGATTGATTTCCTGCCTTTACCAATATTCCTGGGGCACTGAGGCAACTGTAGTCAATTAGCAAGCAAGTTTAAAAAAAATAAATATATTTTTTTTAAGTTATGAACTTGACAAACACCAACATAACCTAAATACAAAGAAGAGAAAATGATTATATATGAAACTGCGAATCTTATATTAAATTCAACACAATTGTACTAACTGCTTTGCTTGTCTGGATCCCCTCATCAAGGGCCTTCAGCTCTCCTCTAGATTTTAAGAATATTTCATTGATGCTCTTACCTCTCCCCTCCTCTCTTTTGGCATCAATATCAGCCCCTTCCCACCCCTCCAAATATAAATAAATCACATGTGTAGTTGAGAAAACAAATCTACAGATTGGCTGGGTCTGGAAAAAACAACCCATGTCTCATTCTGTACCTCCGTCATCTATCAGCTAAGAGTTAGGAAGCATAAGTTATCATCAGTCTTACGGAGTTTATGACATTTATATGAGATTTCAGAATGCTGATCAGTCTCTTAGGTTTCTTTAGATCTGTGAATTTTGTAATTTATTATGGAGTGATAATAATCCATCACATTCATACTCTGTAATTTTTTCACCCATTGCCCAACTGGTGGGCATCCACTTTTCCAGTTCTTTGCTACAGCAAAAGTGCTGCTATGATTATTTTTGTGCATGTGAATCTTTATCCTATATCTTTGATCCACTGGTATTTTGGAGTCAAAATGTGTGCACAGTTTCCACCAATAATTGTCATTTTGGAGGGGGGGTCATCTTTGTAAATCTGATGATCGTGAGGTAGAACCTCTGAGCTGTTTTAATTTACATTTCTCTTATTAATCATTTGAAGAATTTTTTTTGGGAAATGACAAGGATTTTTTTTTTAAGTGACTGCTATGTTCCAAGATAACACCACCAGCAGCACACAAGAAAAAGAAAAAGGAAAAAAATTATATCCTTCCCCTTAGCTAGAATGTAGGGGGAAAAAAGCTCTGTGTTGATCTAGAAAGGTAGCAATTTCAGGAGAGCGCCTTCTTATCTCAGGAGCCTCAGGATTTCTTCTTTTTTTTTTCCTCAAGTTTTGTGTTTGTTTACTAAATTCATCCTGGGAATTTCCACTCAAATGAGCTGCCTGGGAATCCTGAGTCTTCTAAATGGAAGGGTGCATGGTTGAAGAGAAAAAGTATTGGATATGGAGTTGGGAGATCTGGGGTTAAATACCAGCTCAGTAGGTAATACTAGCTTCGTGACCTTGAGGAAGTCAAGGTTGACCTCAGTGTCCTTATGTAGAAAGTGAGGTGGTGGAACTAGTTTCCCCTAACATTATTAGATTGGGATGAAGGACTGGATTTCATTACTACAGAGAATTCCTAGGTAAGGAAACCTTCCCCACACCCAACAATTCTATTTTATAGTCTTAAAAAGGTGCTTGGAGCTCTCTGAGGTTAAGTAGCTGCCTCCCCCTACTCCCCAGCTCTAAATCAGCAATTTTTTGATCCTACATTGAAACTTGACCACTTAACACTGAAACCTACAATTGACATCTTGACCCAGAATGTAGGGAGGGCATCCATCACTGCTGAGCTTTCAAGTGCCAACCCCCCCATGGACCAGACTTGCTTCCTCCAAGTCTCAGAGATCAGTGGAAGATCTGTCCTGAGCCTTGCTCTCCAAGGTCCCTTTAAGTGAGCAGGCCTGATTTACAGCTGCAGGTCAACAAATACACAGACACACATTCTTTCCCAGGCTTCAGAAAGGAGAGAGGCTTTGAGTGACAGAGAACCATTTTCTGTTCCCTGGATGGCTGCTGATAGCAGCATGGTGGGGACCAGTCTCTGCTGCCTGGCATGCTGTTTGTTTTGAAAACCCCTGACGTGGCCGGTTCTATTCATTCATGGAGAAACACTGACCACCACCCACATTGGGATATATTCAGACTGGGTTTGATCCCCTGCCAGGATGGTAAGCAGTTTACTAATCCACCAGAACTTTATCTCCTCCCCCTGCCAATGCCTTTGACCGTAAAGTTGCTCTGTAAATGACCCATGACAGAGTTGGTGTCTTGGGGTTGATTTTTACCCAGTATCACCCAGCACCAGGTTCCACTGCTTTGGAGATGGAAACTAACTTTCAGATTCCTTGAAATGAAACAGAATCAGGAAAGGCAATCTTTACAACTCACCCAATCAAGATGAAGTTGAGTATGTTTAAAAGATTCAGGGTTAATGCTGACTGGATTAGGGGGCTGGTGGAGACTTGGACCAACTTGTACATATGTTGAAGGAAGCAGATGAACTTTTCTGTCCCACATTAAAGCATAGACATTAGGTATTCCCATAGCCCTTGAGTCTACTTATAGTTGTTATTGAGTTAATTGATCCTTCTTTGGGGGGGAGGGGAAGGGAGGCAGGAATCTGGAGCAACAATAATTTTTTTATATGGGTCTTCTAGGCGGTGTGTTCTTTGATTTATTCATCTTTCTAGTATTACTTAATGAATTGATTTTGGACCAGGGCCAGGCCCTACTTGACCTCAAGTCTCCCAGGGTTAAACCACTCTGGATCTTTGGGGTTCACATGACTTTCAGGATCTGCTGTCGCATCTCAGTAAAGACTTCTAACAGCCTGGAGTGCCCTAGTCTGGTACTCTGTACCCAACATTGGTCACTGCAGCTTTCCTAGACTTCCTGTGTCCCCACCCTGGGACTTTTTTTTTTTTAACCTCCATGTATTTTTCTGAGGAAAACCCATTCTTACTGCCTCTGGACATAGAACCCTGCAAGCTAAAAGTATCTTTGATCTATCTCTGGTCAAGGTTGTATGAGTGCTTACCTGGATTAGATCTGGCTTTGCTGGTGGTCCCCTTTCCTAACTCCCAGGTCCTAGAAGGGGGCACCCTGGCTATAATTTCTTGTGGGATTTCTGGACCATTATTTAATCTGGTGTGAATTTCAGGTTTTTGCTGGAGTAGGTATGGGACCTTGATAGTCTGTCTCCCATTCAGATATTTGTCTTGGACAGTAGTGCATAGGTCACTTGAGCTAGCCTACTCCTGGTTTTCCTGAAGCTTTCCTTTATTAAACCTTGACTGTTGAGGGAAACACTAAAACCTTCACTCCCCAGCCCTTTCCATGCCTCTCCTATGTTACTATATTATTTCTGCCTACTCCATCTTATCCATTACCATCCTATTCCTCTCCTCCCTCAGAACCCAAAGAAGTTCAGAGGACCTACTGGGACTTTGGACTAGTATTAATAAGATTTCAACTGTTTCTTACCCTCCAACTACTTCCACAGTTCAAAAGATTGATTTCATTAGTAATATTGGTCGCCTTCACAAAGTCAGTTCACAGCTCCTTTGTACCATAGGGGACAGTCTTTGAGGTGTTATTGAGGTTTTGTTATTTTTTTCCATTTTGTGAAAAAACATAGACTTGTGATCCTTAGACAATATGCCCGATCTGTCACTGGACCCATGGCTGAAGCTTTTAAGTTGATGCAGGACATGCTAGAGTTTATATGCCACTTGGCCCATCCTTAGGAAACAGGTTACCCTCTGCCCCCAAGCTGTGGCACTAGAGGAGGATGTAGACTTTGGAGAGATAGCCTGAGGCCTTAGCCACAGTATATACCATGGTTTCTATAGTTCCAAATGATTAACTAACAAATGGGCTTTTGGAATCCAGCCCACCTGTAAATTGGGCACTGACCTTAGGACTCTAAGCCAGCCTATGCCCTAGAAGGCCCCCAGCTAGTTATATTAAATATGACAATATTTACTATCCAGAAAGGAGGGGAAGTGATTGACTTACTAAATGCCTCCCCATGCAACACTCTATGCAAATATAACCTGTGTAAATATAAGCTGGTATTCAGTTTGCTTCCCAGTTTTCTATGAACTTATTCTTTGCATTTGAGTTTTAAAGGCTTGCTATCAGTGCTAATTTGAACATATTGAAAAGGCTTTATTTTGGCTAATATTGAGATGTCCATACTTACACGGGAGTGGGGAGAATTAGTGGCACAGATAATCCAAAAACAATGGCTTCTACTCCCAATTATATTAGGCTTTGGAATGCTTTGTATGATAAGAATTTTGGTAGTCCTGAGTGGTAGATTTCTTATTTCCTAGGTTTAGTTGGAAAGGGGATCTCAAAGATTATATAACCCAGGTTTTCTTACCTTATTTTGTCACCTGTATTTTAATATGATTGGTTTTTTTTATAAGCCTATGTTTTTAATACAAATAAGGAAATTGGAGCCCACAGACCTCATGACTTGACCAGGGTCACAGACGGAGTAAGAAACAGACTGGGGTTTGAACCCAGGCCCACTTTTTCACTGTACACAGTGGTCTCCAATTTTCTTCTGTTTCATTTGGGCTAATAGGAAAATGAGTTCCCATTTCCTAAACACATGGTAACTAAGCATTGGGCTGCTGCAGCCCAGAAATGCTAGCTAATGATGGAGGAAGCCCGCCCAGGATTCCAGCTCTGCCAAGTCTAATCTTAAAGAGCTAATTTTAGAAAGTTGCTTTGGGGCCAGGGGAAGGTAGGGGGAATAGACACAGTTGGAGAAGCACCCAGGGTTCCAAACATGGGTCACAAGCACTGAAATGGAATGTTTTCATTTTCCTTTGAATCCCAGAATGTTAGAGTGGAAAGGGGCCTGAGAGATCAGCTTGTTCAGAGAATTAAAGTGATTTTTTTTCCCAAGAGTGCACAGCTAGCAAAAGGGAGAGCTGGAACCTAGATGTCTCCTGGTTCCAAGTCTGATGATCTTCATGCTATACCATACCTCTGTAGTGGCTAACTCCATGCTCTCTCCTCCCCTCAGTAGTCAGTACCTCCACAGCAATTGTAGAAGTTCCCAAATAGGTTTAGCACCAGAATTAAGGTCTCAGGTTACCTCCCCCAAAGCCTACTTATGTGATGTCTACAATGTCTGCTCTAATGACACAACTGTTGCTGCAGGCATTGGTTGGCTGGAGAGATTTGACCTTTTCTCTGTTTTAAGTGGAATTTTCAGGGACATCCTTCCCTGAAATTAGAAATGACTATCAAGAAGGGGTGAGGGGGTTGACTATTTCAGGTATTGACAGTATTTTGACAGTATTTTCCTCTGCCTTCCCCATCCTTAATTCTTAGTAATTGGGCTTTTTTCTGCTCTCTGGGTCTGGGGAGGCAGAGAAGGGGGAAATAATAAAGTGATGAGGAAAGGACAATTCTGAAATAGCTCAGAACTCTGACCAAAGAAGCATAAGTAGTTGGTCATGACTTCAAAAGACTGATGATGAAACAAACACACCTCCCACTTCTTGGCATAGAACTAGAGATGCAGAATCAGACATGCCTTCTCGGTGGACTCCACTGTTGATTTGCTCTGCTCATATTTTTCTTTTTACTTTGCAGAGAGTGTTATTATTATATATCACATATATGATAACAATATATAGCATTTATATAATGCTTTAAGGTTTGCAAAGTGCTTTACAAATATTGTCTTCCTCATTTTAGTTCAAGTCTGGCCTTAAGCACTTACTAGCTGTGAGACCCTGGGCAAGTTAATCCCTCTTTGCCTCTGTTTTCTCATCTGTAAAATGAATTGGAGAAGAAAACAGCAAACCACTCCTGTTCTTTTCCAAGAAAACCCCAAATGGGGTCATGAAAAGTCAAGCACAACTGAACAACCACAGTTACAAATATTATCTCATTTTATCCTTACAACGACCCTGGGAGGTGGGTGGTGGTGTTATTATTAACACCACTCTTACAGATGAGGAAAGCTATATCTAAAAATGTTTGTCTTATTCTGTACCTTTAGTCCATCACCTTTTTTTTTTTTCTTTTTGGAGGGGGAAGGCAGGGCGATTGGGGTTAAGTGACTTGCCCAAGGTCACACTGCTAGTTTTGTGTTAAGTGTCTGAGGCTGGATTTGAACTGAGGTCCTCCTGACTCCAGGGCTGGTGCTCTCTATTCACTGCACCACCTAGCCGCCCCTGTCATCTTTTTATCAAGAGATGGAAAACATGATACTATTATCAGCCTTCTGGAGCTCTGATTGAAAGATTTAAGAGCTCTGATCAATGCAATGGCTAAACTTGTTTTCAAGATTGTTTGGAAGTCATGCATTTTATCATTTCTTACATCATGATAGTATCACATTATATTAATATACTCTAATTGGTTCAGCCTTTTCTTATATATCCCTTTTTTGACAGTTTTTGTTGTTGGATTTTCTTTTCCTTTTTGCTACAACAAAAACAGTTATTGTCCCTAGAAATATTGGTTTCTAGTTTCCTTTCTCTATTTTTACTCTCTGGCTTAGGTAATGGAACCATATTTGTCTCAATAGAAGGATTTAGGTGGGATCCCTCCTTTTCCTATTTTAATTTTTTTTTTTGAGAGGGGAAGCAAGGCAATTGGGCTTAAGAAATATCTGAGGACAGATTTGAACTCAGGTCTTCTTGACTCCAGGGCTGGTGCTCTATTCATTGAGCCACTTAGCTGCCATAATTTGCCTATTCTTGCAGTCCGTTTATATAATATTGGAAGCAATTATCAGGGTTCATTTGTAAATCCACCAGCTCAAGGTGCCCTATCCCCTCCTCAGGAATTCCTTTATGTTTTGTTCTTTTCTACTAAATGTCTTTTTTTCTTCTTATAAGAAAAAATGTTCTTAGTTTGCAAACCAAACTTTCATCCTTTGCCTTTTGGAATGTTTTACTCCAAAGTTTTCTCCCCTTTTGGAATATAATGTTACAAAGTTTTCTCTCATTTTTAGTCGTTGATGCTGACTTGTATGATCCTGATTGCTTTTCCTTGCTACTTGAATTCTTTCAGTCTAGTTGCTTGCAGTATATTGCCTTTGACCTGGAAGTACTGAATGAATGTTGATTATGCCATTCTCAATTTGGAGTTTATTTCCAAAGGATTCTTTCTGTATTCCCTTTGCCTCTGGCTCTAAGAGATCCAGGCTATTCTCTTGAAATATAGTATTCTGTATTTTTTTTTATTTGTTTGGTCATGGTTTTTAAGAAGTCTTATTCTTAAATTTTTTCTCCTTGGCCTGTTTTCCAGGTAGTTACTTTTGATGTCCTATATTTTCTTTTGGTTTGTGACTTTGTATTTGGCCCATGGTTTGATCACATCTATACTCGTGAATGAGTGGGTTAGACTGTCCTCCAGTACCTGATTTCCTATGTTTCTACTACTGCTTTTCCTTCCCTTGTACCATCTTTGTTGGCTCCCCAGTCAGGGTGCTAGGGTGTTCTAGCCTTTCTATAGCATCCTGTAGAGGAGACACTCCCCACCCCCACTTCCATCACTTTTGTGCAGTCTTGAGCTGGTTAAAAGTTGTTTCTTTTTGGATTTCTTGATCTTGATTCTTTTTCATACCCTTTTCTAGAGTCTCCACTAAACATATTTACCTATATTAAAGAAGGATCCGCTGAGAATAAGGTGGGGGGCGGTGTTAAGAGGGTGAATGGAGAGGAGAAGATAACTACTGTGGATTATAATAGACATAGAAAAAAAATCACTGAAAACTTTTTAATGTGCCAAAGGGGACACAAAGCATTGTTCATACTACCTTGTTGAACTTAATATGTGTATTTATTTAAAAGAAAACCACTGTACACAATAAATTTTGTTTCTTATATAATTTTTTTCTGTTCTTTGTATCTTGAAATATTTGTTGACAATAATTAAGTTTCCAGTTAAAGGAAAAGAAATTTAAGGAAACTACTGGGTTGTTACTCCCATCTGCCTCCTATGAGGAACCTAGGAAGTCTCCCTTTCTATGAAACTAAAGCCTTGTGGTTTTTCAGAAAACAAGTTAACAATTAACCTTCAGGCAGTGCTGGGCCATCTTGTTAGGCAGAGCTGTACCTATAAAGTCAGGTTAAATGGCTCCCTCCTCCAGCTTTTCCTGCTGCTGTCTTGGTTACAGGATAAGTTAGTTATCAAAAGTAATACAGAATGTTGGGAGCTGAACTCCAGATCTGAAGCAGGTGGTATCTGTGAGTATTTCTCAGTTGTTTTCCCAGGCTCGTTATCCAAAGCATTATAGCAAACCTTCTGTATGACAGAGGAGAGGAGGAATAGTTAAGATGTGGGTTAGTGGAGAGTGAGGCTGGAATTCTGAGTTATTCATCTGTAAAGTAAAAACCTGACGATGGTCCCCTGTGGCTATTACACCCTGAAATAATTATAACTGTGTCACTGTTGTAGGCTCTGCTATAGTACCATCTGAGAGACCCCAGGGGGTTGTTATCTTAGCTTTTTATCCGTGATCAGGAATATTTTGCCCCACTTCAAAGCCGGAATTTTGGGGTCTTTCTCTAGGTCATTGGTGGGACAGCTAGGAGCCAAGGAGGATGAGAAGGTTCTTGAGATCTGGACATGACCAGGCCCGGGAGCGAGTGAAACAGGATCTCTTTAAATTTAACAAGGTAAGTGAGTGGAATTGAGAGAAAAAGGGAGGTGAGTGGATGGGGGGTTGGTAATAGAAACAGGTTCTGGAGAGTGTTATCATATAGAAATAGCATATTTGCCTTTCAGTTGGATTTTCCTTTTTCATTCCTCAAGTGTGGAAGCTCTCAGCATTGCCTGAAATGTGCCCCATGGGTGTTGTATTTGGGGTATTTTCCTGCCTGGGGAGAAGGGTGAAATCATTGCGGGGCTGGGGGGGCAAGCATATTCCCATGATACCAGTTCAAGTTACTGCTGCTTTCATCTTATTGCTTTCTCCTCCTCCCTGCCCCCCACCCCCAGTTCCCCAAAAAGGAGTCTATAGAAATTCAAAAGGTTTATGTGGAAGGTTACTGAGTAGACTTCTAACTGTCCAATGGAGGAATGCCACCTTAATGACTTTTTTTTTTCTTGTAAAGGAAGAATAGACAAGGCTTGGCTATAATGTGCTCCCCTATCTTCCAACCTTCTAATTTCCCCAGGAGCCAAAGCCTGTTTATAACTTAAGACCTAGTGTAGATCCGGAATCAGAATCCCATGAAGCCTCTTCACCTAGACTGGTGTGTGGAGAGAGTACTCTCCCCATAAATAAGAGGAGGAGGCAGTTTATAAGTAGGAGTGGGTACCCCACAATTTGGGAGGTGTTGTGGCATAATTAGCCTGGTCTCTCCCACTTTGATCTAGGCCCTGGGCTTTTCAAGGACCTTCATTCTGTGAACTGCTCTGTTGTTCCAAGTAGATGAAATGCAAGAAGTACAGCTATTGAGGAATCCTGGGGCTTGCACAATCACCAGGGTGACTGCGGTGTTTTTGGTACAAATCCCTGGATCTGGACACCCCTGACCTTTCGAGGTGATGTTGTAGTAGCTTACTTTTTAAACTTATGGTTTAAACTCCCTTTGAAGGAGGGGCATTTCCTTTGAGGGCCCCAGCCCTCTAATACTATGGACTGACCCTTTCTCAGAATATTGTTACCTACATTCATATATTATTGGAGAAAATACTAGATTTCAGTTAGAAGATAGTGACAATAAGATGTAATTTTTTTTCCCCCTTCAACCCCCTGAAATCTGTCCACAGACTCCTTGTCCATGAATCCAGGTTTGAGGAACCCCTGGGTTTAGGACGAGTGAGGAGAAAATAATTTCTGTCCATGGACCCGCCCTTCTTTTTTTAAGTCCCCAGTGGTAACAGTTGTAAAGCCTCTTTCACTGCTAGCCTTTGTTGGGGTAGCCAGTCTTAGCAAAGGTTTATAAAGCGCTTGACTTTTCATTTGATTCTCACCACAACTTTAGTGAGGTAATTGCTATCATTATCCCCATTTTACTGATAAGGAAATCTGAGGCTGGCCCTCAGATTTCCTGTGACTGCCTCACTTAGCTCCTTGTGAAATTTTCAAAGAGAAAACTCCTTGAGGGCAGGAACTCTTATTTTGTTGTTATTATTGTTGTTCGTTTTTGTCTTTTCTTTCTCCACTTGAGGTTGGTAGGTGTCTGAGGCTAGATTGGGACCCAGTACTGCCCAACTTCCATACTACGCTGGTGCTAGCCAGTACTTTATACTTAATATATGTAGAGACAGAGAGTAATGATCCTTGGGAACTTGTTGGAAGTAAAAGGAATTCAGAATATTTGCTGGGATTGAGTAGTAGTGGAGGGCAGTACAATTCTACCCTACGTTAGGCAATTCTTAGGCAAAGCCCTTCTGTACCTTTATCCTGGAGAGGCAGTGTAATGTAGGGAGAAGAGAATTAGATTTGGAGATCCAGATTCAAGTATTGCCTGTCATTTTTCCTACCTGTGACTTAAGGTGGGTAATTTTACCTCAGGGGCCTGATTCCTAAAGCTAGGAAGAAGTTGGACAGCATCAGGAATTCTTAAACTTTTTTTCCCCCCATTCCTCACCTGTTCATTATGAAAGGAAATAAATTCCACAGTTTATCATACATATACCCATAATAAATAAGTAAAATAAATATATATTCGTTTAAAAAAAACAACTTTATTCATCACCTAATACAGTATGGATTGGCACTGCCCTCTGGTTCCTTCTTTGGAGCTAGACTCCAGGAAGGGTGAGGTCTGTTGTGAGGTCTGTTCTATTCTCTGTAGAAGTACCACAGTTTGAAAAGAGTTCCATCTGGGAGGGTGAGAGGGCTTGCATTTGACCAGACAGAAAATTCCTTGAAGGCAGGGGCTCTTTTGTTTTTAACTAGTGATTATTGGTTGATTGTGCAGTTTGTGTCTAGGTATTGGAATTGCCCTGGTAAGAAGCTATAACCTGTCTCCCAGAATATAGAAGAGAAACCAAACACAGAAACCAGCCAAACAGGCTTGGTAAAGAATAAGGCATTCTATCCCCAAGCACCCAGATCATGGCTGCTGGCAGAGCTCTCTGAGCCAGTTTCTGTAGCATAGGGAGGTTCCCCATCCCCCACCCTCCCTAGGGACCAGGGTTAGGTGGTCTTGAAAGCTGCCTGGTATAGTAAAGAGCCTCTAAGCTTTCTTTTCTCTTTAATACTGGCTCTTCTGGGTGGGTGGTGGGGATTTCTCTTGGCAGAGAGATAACCCAAGTATGGACTACACCAGTCTCCTCTTTTTTCTTGTTCAGTCATTTTTCAGTCATGTCTGACACTTCTTGACCCCATTTGGGGTTTTTCTTGGCAGAGATACTTACTGAAGTGATTTGCCATTTCCTTCTGCAGCTCATTTTACAGATGAGGAAACTGAGACCAACAGGGTTAAGTGACTTGCCCAGCTAGGAAGTGTCTGAGGCGGGATTTAAGCTCAGGTCTTCCCAACTCCAGTATACACTTGGCCATCTAGCTGTCCCCAGTTCTCTCTCTGGTCCCCTGTCATTAGAATGTGAGGTCCTTCAAGGGCAGGGGTGATCTTCTGTCATTCTTCCTGCCCCTAGCACTTAGTGTAGTGCCTGGCATGTAGTAGGTACTTAATAAATGTTTATTGACTGACCAACTTGAATCTTTACTTTAAAAAAAATCCTACAACTCTGAAATTCCCATAGTACTGTTTCTATCCCCTCTTGTCAGACACGACTGAGCAACAAATTATGTACCAGAAACTGTGCTAAGTGCTTTACAGTGACCTCATTTGATCCTCACAACAACAACAGGAGGTAGATGGCATTATCATTCCCATTTTACAGATGAGGAAACGGAGGCAAGCAGAAGTTAAATGACTTGCCCAGCTAGGGAGTGTCTGAGGCAGGATTTGAACTTAGTTCTTCCTGACTCCAGGCCCTGCTCTCTGCCCCAATATTAGGCTCAATGAATAAAAGCATGTTATAGTACAGTGAGGAAGATTTAGGTTCAGATTTTGCCTCTGATACTGTGTTACCATGAATAGTTTTCTTGACCTCTCCAATTCAATTCAGCAAGGATTTCTTGAACCTATCTTAGATGCTCAGCATTAAGGTTGGTTGGGAAAAGCCTCTTGCAGAAGGTAGGATGTGGCTTGGGATTTCGAAGAAGCCAGGTAAGTCAGGAGTCAGGGATGAGGAGGGAAGAATTTTCCAGGCATAGGGAGCAACCAGGGAAAATGCAGAGTCTGGAAATGGAGTGTCTTATGTGATGAATAGGCAGGAGACCAGTGTCAATGGATCACAGAGTAGTGAAGTGAATAAAGAGGTAAGAAGAGTAGAAAAACAGGAAGGGACCAGGTTATGAAGTCTTTTAAAAGCCAACAGAGTATTATATCTTTGATTCTGGAGGTGATAGAGGGCACATTGAAATTTATTGAATAGAAGAATGATATAATCAGACAGGTGCTGTGGGAAGATCAGTTTGGAAGCTGAGTGGAGGGACGGACTGAAGTGAGGAGAACCAGATGAAGCTGTTTCTGCCCTGAGGGAGTATACATTCTCATGGGGGAGGGGGACACCTCACAAAATTCACCAAGTGTATTTAAATATGAAATATATGAAGTAATTTCTGGAAAGGACAAAGGTTTAATAAGAAGAACAGTTAACAGGAGAATGAGGATTGCAGAAAATGTGTGTGACATGAGGGTTGAACAGAGTGGTAGGAGAGATGAGACCAACATGGGAGAGTATGAAGGAGTCCAGAGAGTGGTGGCCACAGAAGATAGTTTTAGGGCAGTAGATTGCTGCTATGAAAGGCATGCATGACAGTGTTGATTTGGGTGTCAGTTCTTAGGTAAATGATGGAAAATGGGGATGGGGTACTCAAGGCGCAGAGGGGCACAACTAGTTTTGCCCAATCCAGATCAGTGCCGGGATAAGTGGAGTCTTAGCACCTGGCTGGCTATAGGGGATAAAGCAAAAGGGGTTTTTTTTGGCCTTTTTTTTTTTTGAGGGCAGTTGGGGTTAAGTGACTTGCCCAAGGTCACATAGCTAGTAAGTGTTAAGTGTCTGGGCCGCATTTGAACTCAGGTCCTCCTGACTCCAGGGCCAGTGCTCTATTCACTACACCACCTAGCTGCCCTTAAAGCAAAACTTTTGCAAACCTTAAAGTCCTATAATAAATTTCAGTTATTATTAGTAAATAAACTCTGTTTCCTATGACATAGCTGAGGGATTTTGTTGTAGACATAATAATATAGATGTTATATATTGATAATGTAGATATTATATCCATATATTGTAATAACATATATAGCATAGATGTGTTATCTGTGTATTATAATAATATAATATGATGATGATGATAATAATTTGAGTGGCAGGTGATGAAATGAATTAGAGCCGGGAAGACTTTAACTAACTGTGTGATCCTTAGCAAATCACTTAACCTTCAGGGCTCTAGGTGACTCTCTAAGACTAGAAATTGTGGGTGTTGACCTACTTTGAAGGAAATTCCCTTGTCCCTTGGAGTTCCCTCTGCCAATGAAATAAATCACAGGTTCAGCCTCTACCCCTATCCCTTAATAATAACTTTTATTTCCTTGTTGACTTGTACTTTACAACATTTTCACATCCATTATATCATTTAATCCTCGCCAAAGCCCCGTGAGGTTGGCAATACAGGTATTATTACCCCATTTTACAGATGAGAAAATGGAGGCTCAAAGAAACAAGTGATTTCCCCAAGGTAATACAAGTTAGTGAGAGAATTGGGACAAGTCTTCTAATTCCAAGTTCAATGCATTCTCCCCTGTCCCAGCCCCCCAGAGACTTGGCAGTCTTCCAGTTTCCTCATATCATCAAAAAGCCTTTATTAAATACTTCTGCGTGTAGTCATACGCTGGTCGTTTTATAGGCCAAGCTATAGTCCTTCAGTCCTTGCCTTCTAGGAGTATAAAGTTATCTACCATCTGAACTGTAATGGGTCAAATTGCTCTTCTCTCCCCATTCTTCCCACAGGGAAATGTGGTGTTTCCTCTTCTTCCTGCCCCCCTCCCCCCCCCCCCAGGTCTACTGAATAACTCCTACTTATTGCTCAGTGAACCTGTGATCTCATTGATACAAGTGTTCTCTCCAGTTACGCAGTCCATCTGTACCTAACTGGTCACTACCTTCATAAGTATCTATTGGGGACCCACCGAACATTTCTATAGCATTGTAAGGCTAAACAAAGTGGTTTCCTTAGAACAACCCTATGGGATGCATTGTTCAAGTATCCCCATTTTTCAAACTAGGAAACTTTTAAATACTTTTTTTAAAAATACTTTTACACTAATAGTGGAATTGGCATTTGAGGTTCCTGCCTGCCATGTCCATTATTTCCTGCACTGCCCAGGGAGAGAACAGTAGTAACAGTGGGGTTCTTCCTGAGGATGTACCCGGTCCGTTTTAGAGAAGCTGTTCTCTCCCTATTACCAAGAACTGTCCTCTTGACAGACTCAAATCACAGGTTTATCTAGGAAGTCATGAAGGCTCTGTATTGTCACAAGCATTAGATTCAGAGATAGTAACTGTGATTGTGGACAAAATTTAACCTTGGGAAGCCTCAGTGTTCCCAGCTCTAAAATGGGTATGATAACTGTCCTACCTGCCTTCCAGGGTTATTGAGAAAATCAAATAAGAGAAGATGTGTAAAACGCTTGATATCATAAAGCATTAAATATGAAGGTGTTACTGCTATTGAAGTCATAGGGCCAGACGCAACTTCCTTCCCCAAATTTCTCATCTTAACCAGCAGTTATAAATGGAATTTGGTACTTAAGGTCCAAATTTTTATCTTAGTATCTCTCTAGTCTAAAAAAGAGCCATAGTTACTCAGGCAAAAAGCATTTATTAAGCACCTGTTGGTGTTTGTTTCTTGTTGCTTCTTCCATCCTCTGTTTCTTTGTTGTTAGCTTGATTTATTTGCATCATCTTCTTACTTTAAAAATAAAATGGGCAGGGGGAGCCCTCTGGGAACCAGTGAGTGTAGAGAGGAATTCTTCTGAGGTCACCCCTAAAGTCAGAAGAACCGCCTCCCCGAGCTCTCCCTCCTGTGTCTGCCTAGCTCCCTTGGTGAAACTGAAAGCATGTCTGGACTGGCTGGGGCTGATAAGATGACAGGTGTACCTGCTTGTCATACAGTCTGTGCTGTTCCTATGCAATTGGTGGGAAGGCTTTGGGGCTTTTTTGTTCTGGCTTTGGGGCAAAAGCCCTGAAGGAGTTGGACCTGTCTCTGCTTACAGGGGGTTCAGTTTCTTTGTGGAGGGGCCTATCTACCCCACATGGGAGACTAGGAGATGACAACAGGAGAAAAGAGGAGCCAAGTTGCAACCAGCTTGGAACCTGATCTGAACCACACCCAGGACCAGAGAAAGAAAACCTCAGCTCTCCAAACCAGGCTCATCCCCAGGAGGCCAGGCCCCTGGGCTGGGTTTCAGGCTCCTGCTTGCTGTTCCCTTCCAACCTTTGAAAAGAAGCTCTCAAATCATCATAGTAATAGGTACTCATATTTTGCACAGTATGTCACAGTTACAGGGCACACACCCTGGGAGGTATTGTGAGTATTGGCACAGTGCATAGACTAATTGGTTTCCCTGCCTCCAGCCTTTCCCATAACCAGTTTCCTCCAAGACTAGTAGATCAATTGATTCCTAAATTCACAGGTCCATCCATATTCTTCCTTTGCTTAGAAATTTCGTTGATTGCTCAATGCCTCCAGAATAAGATACAAAACTCTTCTGCCCTTTAAAACCCTTCATAACCCTGTGTATAGGCATGTAGGTGACACATTGGATAGAGTTTGGGGCTTGGACTCACGAAGACTTCGAATCCTGCCTCGTACACTTCCTAGCTATGTAACATGGGGCAGTCATACCTAACCTGTCTGCCTCAGTTTCCTTATCTGTAAAATGAAGATAATGGTAGCACTCACCTCCCAAGTTTTTTATGAGGACCAAATGCAGTAACATATGTATAAGTCTGTATAAAGTTTTGTCATTATCATTCCTAGTTTATAAATGAGAAATTTTAGGCACAGAAAGTAACTTGCCTCTGGTCACTCAGCTAGCAAACAAGTGATGAAGCCAATACAGGGACCTTTGTCTTGCTCCAAATCTCATTGCTTCTACTGTGCTATACTCCTCATATGCCCTGTCCCCTCAGAGGCACAGGCGCAGGTTTGGAGATACAGCCATTTTAACAGGATGGAGACATATCTGGTTCCTGATAAGCTAAGATGGATTTGGGGGGCCATGGTAGCCTCCTGTGGAGGAGAATGAAACAGTACTTTCTCTAGAAAGGGGGTGACATTGTAGTCTGGTTCCTACTTTGAATCAGGTCTCTGGTTTCCTAACCCCCTATGGACAAAGAGTCCGTTGTTCTGCCTTCCCTAAAGGTTACCTGTGCCAAGTAGCAGGATGGGGTCTATTTCTAGCTATGAAATGGGAGTACTGTACTCTTTTTCATCCTGTCTTCAATATACTATCTCCTCCTAAGTCAGCTGTTTTTCATGGAATAGCTGCTTCCCACAAGGATGTCCACCATCACCCCTCTTATTCAATCTGGTACTAGAAATATTAGCAGTAGCAATTAGAGAAGAAAAAGAAAACAAAGGAATCAAATTAGGCAAAGAAGAGACCAAGCTATCACTCTTTACAGATGATATGATGATATATTTAGAGAACCCTAGAGAATCAAGTAAAAAACTACTTGAGACAATAAATAAATTTGGCAAAGTTGCAAGATATAAAATAAACCCACATAAATCCTTGGCATTCCTGTATATTGCTAATGAAATTCAACAACAAGAGATAGAAAGATAAATCCCTTTTAAAGTTACTGTAGACATTATAAAATATTTGGGCATCTAACTGCCAAAACAAACCCAAGACCTATATGAACACAACTATAAAACACTTTTCACACAAATAAAGTCAGATCTAACTAATTGGAAAGACATCAATTGCTCGTGGCTGGGTCAAGCTAATATAATAAAAATGACAATTTTGCCTAAATTAAATTATACATTTAGTGCCATACCAATCAGTTTACCAAAAAACTACCTTATGGAGCTAGAAAAAATAGTAACAAAATTCATTTGGAAGAAAAAAAGGTCCAGAATATCAAGGGAATTAATGAAAAGAAATGCTAGGGATGGTGGACTAGCTATACCAGATTTTAATCTGTACTATAAAGCAACAGTCCTCAAAACTACTTGGTACTGGCTGAGGAATAGAGTAGTGGATCAATGGAATAGATTGGGTACACGAGACTCAGCAGTCAATGACTATAGTAATCTACTGTTTGATAAACCCAAAGACCCCAGTTTTGGGGATAAGAACTCACTATTTGACAAAAACTGCTGGGAAAAACTGGAATATAGTATGGCAGAAACTGGGCATAGACCATTATCTAATACCATATACCAAAATCAAGTCTAAATGGGTGCATGCTCTAGGTATAAAGGCTGATACTCTAAGCAATCTGGGAAAGCAAGGAATAGTTTACCTATCAGATTTGTGGAGAGGGCAAGACTTTATGACCAAACAAGAATTAGAAGGCATTATAAAATGCAATATGGATAATTTTGATTACATTAAATTGAAAAGCTTCTGTACAAACAAAGCCAATGTAACCAGGATTAGGAGGGAAGTAGAAAATTGGGAAAGAATTTTTACAACCTATGTTACTGATAAAAGACTCATTTCTAAAATATACAGAGAATTGAGTCAAATCTATAAGAATACAAGTCATTCCCCAACTGATCAATGGTCAAAGGATATGAACAGGCAGTTTACAGAGGAAGAAATTAAAGATATTTTTAAGCATATGAAAAAATGCTCTAAATCACTATTGATTAGAGAAATGCAAATCAAAACAACTCTGAGGTACCACATCTCACTGGTCAGATTGGCTAAGATGACAAAACAGGAAAACGACAAATACTGGAGAGAATGTGGACAAATTGGAACACTAATGCATTGCTGGTGGAGTTGTGAACTGATCCAGCCATTCTGGAATTATGCCCAAAGGGCTATAAATAATTTCATACCCTTTGACCTAGCAATACCACTTCTAGGGTTGTATCCCAAAGAGATTATAGAAGTGGGAAAAAGACCCATATGTACAAAAATATTTATAGCAGCTTTTTTTGTGGTAGCAAAGAATTAGAAATTAAGGGGGTGCCTGTCATTTGGGGAATGGCTGAACAAGTTGTGGTATATGCATGTTATGGAATACTACTGTGCAATAAGAAACGAGGAGCAGATGGACTTCATATTTAGCTGGAGAGGCTTATACGATCTGATGCTGAGTGAGAAGAGTAGAGCCAGGAGGAATTTGTACACAATTACAGACACAACGTATGTGACGACCAGCTTTGATAAACTAGACTCTTATCAGCAATCCAGAGTCGTAAGTCAACCGCAAAAGACTCATGATGGAGAGAGATGCTTACATCCAGAGAAAGAACTGAGTTTGAACCCAGATTGAAGCAAACTACCTGCCCTTTTTCTTTTTCGTTAGGTTTTGTTTCTTCTTTCCCAGTCTTCATTCCATCTGATACAATCCTTCTTTATAACCTGACTAATGCCTAATGTGAAAGTATTTGCAGATACTATACTTGATTGTATGCCGCCATGGGGGGGAGGGGGGAAGGAGAGAAAATTTGAAACTCAGGGAATTGTGGTAATGAATCTTGTAAAATAAAACTAAACAAATTAATAAAGACCAAAAAAAAAAAAAAGGAATAGCTGCTTCCCCTAAGAGTGGCGACACTGACATCTCCCAGCAGCTGAGAACAACCCCCATCCTGCCACTTGGCACAGGTAACCTTTAGGGAAGGCAGAACAATGGACTCTTTTAATAGGAAGTCAGGAAACCAGAGAACGGAGCCATCATTGCAACCAGACAACAATGTCATCTCAGCCTGGTTACCCTTAGGCAGCCGTATCCATCATAGTCGTAGCCAGACAAAAAATGTGCCATCTCGGGCTGGATACCTGCGATCTGGGATTGTTCTGGGCTGACAAGACAGCCAAGTTGAATGAAGTAGCTCAGATGTCTGGCCCACGCACTGATCAGGTTTTGTTAAATTTATAGGTTAGCCTTGGAGATGTTATTGTCAAGGACCTTGAGCCATAGAGGGAATGACGTAGAAAGGATTGGCTATTGGGCTTTGGACTTACTCTCCCTAAAGCCCTTGGCCCCGGTGCTCTTCTTCTGCTTCTAGTACCCCTTCTAGGGCTTTGTACCTCAAGTGGTGATTTCATACAGGAAAGTGTAGTGGTATACAAATGCCTGACACATTTCAGGTACCTAATGAATGCTAATTAATTGACTGACTATAGCATCATTAATCTTATACAGACTACCCCCATTCCCCATCTGTAACTGACAAGATCACAGTATTTGAAGCTAGAAAGGAACTCAGTTCCAATCTGATTGTACTTCCTCTAAAGCCAGTGTTCTTTCCATCATACTTGGACAATGTCCCTGGATCTCAGCCTTTCTCAATCCTCTGGGCTCCTCTGGTGACACCATTGTCTCCCTCTCCATCCCCTCTCTGACTGAGTCTAGTATACATAACTGAAGTGTCCAGCCAAACCTTACCTTACCCCCCAAAGTGTGAAGAATATGAACCACATACAATTGGATTAAATTACAAATATGGTTCATGTTATTCAGGTTTGTGCACATGTAATTCAATTCAGCAAACTTTAAAAAATAAGCTTTTATTGATATCTTTTGCTTTTTACATTATCATGGTTTCCCCCAATAACCCTTCCTCTCCTATCCTATATAACAAATAATTTAAATCAAAAAAAGGGGAAAAATCAGCACAATTGATCAGTTTATTGAAAAATTCCAGAAATCTGTACCATGTGTAAGAAAAGGACCTATTGATCTCCGACTTCCATGAAAGGGTGGATTAAGGCTGTTTCTTTCATATTTCTTCAGTCAAGTCCTTTTATATATATATATATAATATAATAATTTGTCATACATAATTATAACTTATCATATATTAACATTTACTTCATACTAACATATTGCTGTTATATAATATATTGATAATTATAACTTATAATCTTAGTTATAATTATTATCCTTATAATATTGATACATTCAACGTGAGATTGTTCTTTCTGTTTACATAACAGTGTCATTACTGTGTATACTTTCTTGGATCTGCTTAGCTCATTTTGGATCAGTTCGTGTAGATTTTTCCATGTTTCATTGTATTCATACACACATTCTTTCTTACAATACAGTAATGTCCCATTATATTCACATACCACACTTAGCTTAGCCATTTCCCCAGTCAATGGGGATCTACTTTGTTTCTAATTCTTTGCTTTCACAGAAAGTTCTGCTTAAATATTTTGGTATATATGGAGATTTTTTTCTTATCAGTTGTTTCCTTGAGTTTGTATAAGCCCAGTTATGAAGTCTCTGGGTCAAAGATTATGGACATTTTAGTCACTATTTGCATAATTAGAAATTTTCTTTCTGAAATGGGTCTAACAGTTTACAGCTCCACCAACAATGTATTAATGTGCCTATTATGCCACATTGACCATTTGTCATTTTTGCCAATTTTCACATTGTGAAACGAGACCTCAGGGTTGTTTTGATTGGCATTTCTCTTATTATTTGTGATTTGGAGCCTTCTTTCATGTGGTTGTGAATGCTTTGCAATTATTTGAAAATGGTTTTTTCATAACCTATGAGCTCAACAAACCTTTTTTGAGCACTTACTATGTATAAGGCGTTGTGCTGGGTGCTGGGGATACCCTTAAGGAACTTGCAGGAAGCAAGAGAGAAGCTAGCCTACAGATAAGTAAATAAGTTTTTTTGGTGGGGGAAAAAGACACCATCACTTTGTTGGGAGATCAGTAAAGAGCCTGGGTAGGTATAGGAGTGTAAAGTATGCACCAACAGCTTTCCAGAGGACTGTTGCTGTGAATAGCTTTTAGGGTTCTGATTACATAGTATAGTGAACAGTCTATTTATTCAATAACAAGTCAGAGCAAAAACATTCACAGAAAATCAAGGTACATCATTCACAATGTTACAACTAATCACAGAAAATCACAATGACATAATAACAATTTTTCACTAAAATGGCCACATAGTTTTCAACAGTGTTCACATAGTTTTGAACAAAATATAAAATGTAGTCAATCATTCAATCATAAAGTACAAAAGGTCAAAGTCCTCCACCCATGGGACGCACTAAGTTACAAATCAGTCACTATTCAATCATTAGTCACTACTCAGTACCCTCTTAAGGGGTAGTGGAAAATGCACAGGCGATCCACCCCTTGGTCACAAGTAAATCATATTTTTATCAGTCACTAATCAGTACCCACGGAGAGGTTTTTTTCATCTTGACTCAGGGCGGGCTTTCAGCTTCCATGATTCCTCTTCCATGGTCCCAGCTCCCACCCAAATCTAACCAACTGCCACCTAAGTTCAAAAGCAGAGAGCTCCCAGCTCCTTGTCCAGCTCTCTGTGCAGTTCCTGCTCCATGTTGAATCTCACAGTATTCAGTCTACCTCAAGTCCTTCACAGCTTCTGTTCCTGGGAAGAGAAAACTTAACAGATCTACGGACAAAGTGCTGGCAGGCACCACAGTCATGTTTCCTCCAGCAGCTTCAGCTGGCTCTGGAAGTCCTCAGCAGCCCAGGCTGACTCTCAGAAGTCTTCAGCACCATAAGTGCTATTCTCAAAATCAAAATCACCTTGTCCAGCTTCCATGTGGCTTGATCCAAGAAATTCTGTCTCAGTTCTCAATTCTCATTCCTCTTCTCAGTTCTTCTCAATTCTCTGTTCAGTCTTCAGTACAGCAGCAGCTGCCCTGCGTCCACGATGCTTATCCCAAGAAGTTCTGACTGTCCAGCTTGTGCTCTTGCTTATATACCACAGAGTTCCTCCCCAGAAGTTCACAAGTTGTGGGGTTCACATATTCTATTTCTTAACAGACTTGATACAAGGCTCAAAAGAAGCTTGAACTGAAACAAGGTGTTAATTCAATCGCTGAAACAAGGTGTTAACTACTTTTTTGCTTGCCATTACAAGGAGATGACATCTGTGTTGAGCATTGAAGGGATGTAGCAATTTCCATTTCAAGAGGAATTAAGCCCTTTCTGGTGCTTCCTCTCAGACCCCCCCCCCCAAACTTTTTATCTCCAAGTGAATAAGAAATTTTAAAATGCTTACTATGTGCCAAGTACTGCAAATCCAAATAGAAAGGGAAGATCATCATTATTCTTAGGGAGCTCACACTTAAGACATTGCATAGGAAGGGGTCAGATATAGGATGAATGGAAAGAAGTTCTTAGCATATGTCAATATATCTATCCCCACATACTCAGGAACTTGGAGGAGACTGAACCACCTGACCCTTTGGGGAATATGTCTGAGGGTCAGAGTGTGGGGATTCTGGGTTCCTTCCAGTAGAGGTGAAGGATTTTGGTGAAGGGGAGGTCAGCATCAGGCAAAGAGGGTTAAAGGGGAAAGGGACATTGGCAAGAAGGTTGGAGGTGGGGTATTCGTGGGATAGGATGGGAAAGAGCCTTCTGACTTGGTGTCACTTCCAGTTAATCCCCTTCAAACCTCAGAACCTCTTGTTAATAGCTCAACTTTGGGGATTTTGCTTCCTTTGGCTGTCCCATGCTATAGTAATGGGCTGTTTATTGCTGCTGTTAGCCCCTAGTTCCTGAAGTAATGTTACATTCTCGTTGGACCCCATTTCCAACCCAGCTAATGTTCCCTTGTGGGGGTTTTTTTTTCCGCCTTAGAAATCCTTGTTTCTCATTTTTTTTCCCTATACCTGTATCTTGTCTTTTGGCTTAGCCCTCTCTAGAGATAAATCGTTAACCCTCGTACTTGAGGGCTTCCATCTTGGATCTTGTATTCAGCCCTTCCTCATCTTATTCAAAGATTGCATTAGATGGTTTGTAAGAGTTTATTCTCAGGGCGGCCAGGTGGCACAGCGAGTAAGAGCACCGGCTCCAGTGTTGGGATGACCTGGAGATCAAATCTGGGCTCAGATACTTAACACCACACCCAGAAATAACTGGCCGTGTAACCTTGAGCGAGTTACTTAACCCCGATTGCTTAAAAAAAAAAAAAAAGTTCATTCTCCTATGAGCAGCCTTACTTGCCTTCTCTTTTCTGGGGTCCTTTTCCTTGCCTTCAGTACAAGAAGTGTCAAATAGGATCATTAAAGTCAGATCCAGAAGGACCTTAGATCCATCAAGTCTTACCCATCTCATTTTAAAGATGAGGAAACCAAGGCACAAAAAAATTAAGTGACTTCCCTTAGGTAATGCAAGTGTCTAAGTTCACTGGCTCCTGGGGGGCTCTCCTTTCTATTTTATTTTTAAGGTAAGAAGATGGTACAAGATAAGTCAAACTAGTGACATAGAAAATGATAGTGCAAGAAGCAGCAAGGGACACACTTGGGTCTTCTTGTCTCCAAGGCAAGCTTTTTGTCTATTAGGCCACCAAGCTTCCTTTAGTACCTACCATATATAAGAAGCAGGCAGCACATTTTGGTTTAGTGGTAGAGGGCTGACCTTGCAGATGGGCAGACCTGAGTTTAGGTTCTGTTTCTGATGCCTACTAGCCATATGATCCAGGAAAGTCAGTTATTACCCACAATAGTAACTAATCTTTTTTTTTTTTTGGAGGGGGAAGGCAGGGCATTTGGGGTTAAGTGACTTGCCCAAGGTCACATAGCTAGTACGCGTTAAGTGTCTGAGGCCGGATTTGAACTCAGGTCCTCCTGACTCCAGGGCCAGTGCTCTATTCACTGTGCCACCTAGATGCCCCTGTAACTAATCTTTTAAAGCCAAATTGCTGTTCTTCATCAGTGTAAAGAATTTGTCTGATAGGAGTTCCCTATACCCCTGAAATTACACATCCAGACCTAGGTGGGGAAAAAGTACAAAGCAGTGCTGGGGATGGTACACAGAAGAAAAATAGCCCTGTTCCTGCTTTGAAGGACTTTAGAATTAAAGGGGAAGAAGGACTGTGACCAGCATACAAATATGTATGCTACAAGGGAGGTGATCCCAAAATGGGAGTGCTCCCAGAAAATTTGAGGCATCCAGGCTCATTTTCAGCTTAGGGAAGAATCAGGGAAGGCTTCCTAGAAAAGTTGGCACATGAGCTGGGCCTTGGAGGAAGGAAGGATTTCAAAAAGGATATGGAAGGCATGAATTCATGGCATAGAAAAAAGGCCCACCCAAGTGTTTGAAAGTGAGAGAGGGCAAAGGAGGAGCACTTCTCTGGTTTGGCTTTAGTGAATGGGACAGGATTTGAACTCGGGTCTTCTTGATTCCAAGGCCATCACTCTATCCATTGCGCCATCATCATTATCATTAACAGTCATCATTGCTGGCATTTATATAGTATCTACTATGTTCCAGCACTGTGCTAAAATGCTTTACAGCTATCTCATTTGATCCCCACCACAGTCCTGCAAGGTGGGTACTATTATTATTCCCATTATTCAGTAGAGGAAACAGAGATGTAGTGACTTGCTCAGGGTCACATAGCTAGTACACGTCCAGGGATGAATTCGAATTCAAGTCTTCCTGACTCCGGACCCAGCATCCTATTCACTGTACCACCTGACTGACAGACAACATGAGAGATTTTTAAAAATATACTGCCAAATCCCAAAATAAGCATGTACTATTCTAATATGATTCGACAAAGCATATACAAAAGCAGGAAAAATTTTAATGAAATGTTTTTTGAATAATTTGTATTTTGGAGTGAAAGTAACATGAATTAATGTGCTCCATGATTTTTGCTTGGTTTAACACTTTGCATGATAGCCATAGATTGAAATGTGCTGAGAACAAGGACTTTTGAGGGAAGCTAGAATCAGTCCTTCCACTTGTGGGACCTGCTTCCTATCTTCTGTCAATATTTCTGGAATCTGATATGTGGACAGAGTGAGTTCATCATTGTTGATCAGTATATTGAATTTAAATATGTTTGTGTGTGTTAGTGTATGTATATGTGTATTTATGCCTGCATTCACAATTTATATTTCCCAAATGCATAAAAGCACCAATCATACTTTGCTTTTGTTAGCAGTCAGTCATCCTGTATTTATTAAATGCCTTATATATGCTGTTCATTTTCTTTGGTTTCTTCTGGGGGAGATCTAGAAGGCTTATAGCCTGGACTAGAGCTTAGCAGCTACATTTTGCCAGAATGATAGACACAGTTCTTGAAGGGCTCGGACCAAGTGACTCACAGTCTATATAAAGGGATGAAATCTGTTTAGAACAGGAAGCTTCCATCATAGTTTCCTCTTTTTTTCCTCCACAAACCTGAAGCTGTGAGAAATCACATGTAGAGTTAACCAGAACACTGAAATCTATTCCCCATGGAGATTTTCTACCTTTGTTTTAGGGCCAACCATTCTTTTGGAATAATTACCCCATTTATTCATCTTTTCTTCATAGATTTCTTCCTCCTCTGGTTGCCATTTAAAGCCATTCACAACCTGGTCCCACCCTTCCTGTGTAGCCTTATTTCATAGTTTTCCCATTTACTCACTCCTGGGTCTAACCAAACTGGCCTTCTCTACTGTTTCTCATACACAGCCCTCCATCTCCTACTCCAGGCCTTTTCATTGGCTGTCTCCCCTGCCTGGGATGCACTCCATCCTCACCTTCACCTCCTGGAATCCCTTGTCTTTTTTTTTAGGCTCAGCACAAGCACCACTTTGTATGTGAAGCCTTTCCAAATTTTGTATACATCTTTCCCACCCTATATGTTGTCTTCAGGCAGAATGTAAGCTCCTTGAAGACTGTGATTTGTCTTACTTCTACCCCTAGGACCTAACACAACTGGTGCATAAAAGATGATTAATAAACACTTGCTGATTATTACCCTTCCTCAGTATCTCTCTGAGCTGTGTATATGGCCCCCAACACTGCTGCTTCCTTGGTTTCACAGTTGTCCTTGCTTTCTTGACCTCTGTCTGGCAGCTACTGTTTGCTTTTGACATAGCCAGTCCCATTCCCAGTTGCACATTGTATTCCCTGAATGCCTTGGTCCTTCCCTCAGACTGCAGTGGTCCTTACTGCCACCCTTACAGGAAGAAATTGGCAGCCCTACCTGCTACTGATGCCCTGATCCTCCCACTAAACAGAGTACCTTCAGTAGAAGCTTGTGGTGCTGAGGGGTGGGGATCAAGTCTCCAACTTGAGGAGTCTTTGCTATTTAGCATCAAATCTGACTTTTTATCCAAATAAATTTTAGCTGACTACAATGACCAAGATCTTCTAACTAGCCTCCAAAGAATATATACTGCCACTTAAAATTCTAGGAAGGGAAATGTTGTCAGCTCTGTTTATAATAAGGAAGATGATTTTTTTTTTCAGCTATATGAGGGATTGCTGTGAGGGCCGGGGGAGATGGAGGGAGGACAATAAAATTCAGAGTTGGAAAGGACCTTTGGGGTTATCTAGTCTAACCTTCCCCTCCCCCATCCTGATTGTAAAGATAATCTAAGTCCTGAAAAAGGAAGTACCATGACCAAGGTCACACAGGTAGTTTGTTATTTGAACCAGGCAGCTGTTATCTTTCTTCAGATTTCAAGTGCAATGTTCTTTCCACTATCTCCCTCTCTCTGGACAGGAGCCTATTCTAGGCTCTCTTTTTAAAAATTAGATAGAGCACTATTTTTACTGGGTTGGACATGCAAATACTGCAGAAGTAAAGACAGTCCCTGCTCTCACGGAACTTTCATTCTCATGGAAGAAGACTACACATAAAAGGGAGCTGAAATTTATTAGGGGGAGAAAAGGTAGAAAAGTAGCCCCTAGAGTAAGGAGCTGAGCCTGGGTTAGAAGTGAAGAAGAGAGTGGAGTCAGGAAAACCTGAGTTCAAATGTGGCTTCAGATACTTATTTTCTGTGTGACCCTGGACAAGTCATTTAACTCTGTTTCCTTCAGTTTTCTCATCTGTAAAATGAACTGGAGAAGGAAATGGAAAACCACTCCATTATCCTTGCCAAAAAAACCCCAAATGGGGTGGCCAGGTAGCACAGCGAGTAAGAGCACCAGCCCCAGTGTCGGGATGACCTGGGGATCGAATCTGGGCTCAGACACTTAGCATCCACCCCGAAACACCTGGCCGTGTAACCTTGAGCAAGTTACTTAACCCCAATTGCTTAGGGGCGGCCAGGTGGCTCAGCAAATAATAGCACCAGCCCCAGTGTTGGGATGACCTGGGGATCAAATCCGGGCTCAGATACTTAGCACCATACCCAGAAATAACTGGCTGTGTAACCTTGAGCAAGTTACTTAACCCTGATTGCTTTAAAAAAAAAAAAAAAAGAAAGAAAACCCCAAATGGGGTCACAAAGAGTTGGCCATGACTGAAATGATTAAACAACACTTCCTCAAATTAGGGTTTCAGGAGAGAAACTCACCAACTGGAGGATTTTTCATCCCTAATAAACACTTTTTGACTCTTACAATTCAGTCGTCCTTGCCCAACTGAGTATTCTGTCTCTAGTGTGGGCATTATTTTCCTTTACAGTAGCACCATTTGAAATATTTGCACATTAAAAATAGCCCAGACTAAACCAGTAGGGGGTAACCAGGGCTGCACCCCTGATGTTGACATCCCAAGCCAATAGGTAGTACAGTAGATAAAATAAGATTCCTGGACTCAGGGAAATCTGAGTTGAAATCCAGCTTTAGATACTTACTAGCTGTGTGACCCTTGGCAAATTTCTCTCTTTTTCTCAGTTTCCTACTATAAAATGGGGATAGTAATAGCATCTATCTCCTCAGGTGAAAGGGTAAAGGTAAAGGTAAAAAGAGGTAAAATCATAAAGTGCCTTGGCACATCCTAAGTTCTATGTAAATGTTAAGATGATGATTCTTCCTCTGGGCAGCATCTCCTGCTCCCAGCTAGAGTCCTTCTTCCCACTGGAAAAGGGGAGACTACACTATCTTATCTTCAGGGGAGTTACCTGGCCTAGGTACCTACCTTGTATAAGATAATAAACAACTCCAACTCTTCCCAACTTACTGTCCTCTTCTCCCCTCCTCCTTTTCTACTGTGCCTTCTGAGCACTTTCCTCTGTCATGGAATAGTGGAAAGGTTGCTGGCCTTAATGTCAGAGAACCATGGTTCAGATACTAGCTCCATTCTTTTCTCCTTGGGTGACCTTGGACTGGTCACATCACCCTTTGTGGGCCCCTGTTTCCTCTATAAAATGAAAAGCTTTGGAATGCATGGTCTCTGAGGACCCCCTACCTCCAAACCTAGGATCCTACCTATAGACTTCTCAGATTTCCTTCTGTGCTCTGGTGTTCCATGAAACCTAGTTTTCTGAGCCTGGTTGTTCTCTCTCATGCTCCCTGACGTTTTGAGCATGTTTTTCCCCACTGCCATTTTCAGAGACTCCCTTTGCCACTGCCACTCAGTAGCCCCGTCTCTTTTGAGGTTTACTCCATCCTATGGAGGCAGCTTGTTGCATAGTGGATACATTGCCTGACCTGAAGTCATGAAGACCTAAGTTCAAATTCAGCTTCAAACAATCATATAACAGCCATATGACCCTAAGCAAGTTATTTAACCTTTGCCTCAGTTTCCTCATCTGTAAAATGGGAATAATAATAGCACCTGACCTCTATGATTGTTGTGAGGATCAAATGAAATGACATTTGTATTTAAAATTCTTGCATCAGTGTTCATTTGGGAAACTGAACTGTAGTTTTCTCTCTCTGTTTTTGTTCTTCCTGATTTAGATTTTAAAACTTTATTTGTGTCATAGAGGGAATTTGGTAGGATTCCTTCTTTACCTATTTTTCCAAATAATTTATATAGTATTGGAATTAATTGTTCTTTAAATGGTTAGTAGAGAGATGACTTTTGTAAAAAACAAAACAAAAACCCAAACTAGCACAGTGGTTGGTATATAATAGGCTCTATTATATAAATGCTTATTCCCGTCCCGTCCTGTTCAAATATTTGTATACTGTCATCCATGCTCCTCCAGCTCTTCCTCCCTTCTCAATAAACTCAGTCCCTGGCTCAGAGTTGTCTTCTCCACACCAAGTCTTTATTCTTTTCAGACACCCTATCCTCTCAGTACTTGAACCTTCTTTTTTTTATTATGGTTTTTTTTTTATTAATTTGTTTGTTTACTTTTAGTTTACAAGATCCAATTCCACAATTCCTTGAGTTTCACATTTTGTCCCCCTCCCTCCCCATGGAGGCATACAGTCAAGTATAAGATCTGTAAACACTTTCACATTATACAATAGTCAGGTTATAAAGATGGATTGTATCAGATGGAATGAAAAATGGTAAAGAGGACATAAAACCAAACAAGAAAAGGAAAAATATCAGGTAGTTTGCTTCAATCTGGATATAAACTCAGTTCTTTCTAGTTCTTTCTCTGGTTGTACACATTTCTCTCCATCATGAGTCTTTTGGGATTGACTTATATCACTGCATTGCTGAGAAGAGTTCAGTCTATCAAAGTTGGTCATCAAACATATGAGTACTTGAACCTTCTTTACTCTCTTCACCCAGGTCTCAAGTCTACCTCTGCCTCTACAATGTAGCCCCAAACCAAACCTTTCTGCTTCAGTTAAATTTGCCCCAAATTTGGGAAATAGAGTCTATGAGAAGCTGAAGGTATTGACATTTGAAACCAAACCTTTAGATCATCAATACATTTTTTAAAAATAAACACTTGTTGATGGAGCGCCAGATGGTCTCAGAAAAATTTAAAAATACTTACATGAACTGATGCAAAGGGAGATGAGCAAAACCAGGAAAACATTGTATACAGTAACAGCAATTTTGGATGATGATCAGCTGTGAATGACTTAACTATTTACCCAACTGTTGCTTTACCTGTTTTCCCTAATAGTTTATATAGTATTGAAAATAATTGTTCTTTAAATGGTTGGTAGAGAGGTAGCATTTGTAAAACAAACTAGCACAATGCTTGGTATATAGTAGACTCTAATGATCCAAGACAGTTCTGCAGGACTTATGATAAAAATGCTCACCATCCTTAGAAAGAACTGATGGAGTCTGAGTGCAGATCTAAGCAAACCTTTCCTTTACTTTTTTTTTTTTTAGATTTGGGGAGGGTTTTGGTCTGTTTTCTTTCACAACAGACTAACTTGGATATATATTTTGCATGACTACACATGTATAAAATTGCTTGCCTAAATTGGGGGAAGGGAGGGGCAAGGGAAGGAATTTGGAATTCAAAATTTTAAAATAAATGTTAAAAATTGTTTTTACATGCAATTGGGGGGAAGGTAAAATATTTAAAATTTTTTTTAAGAAATAAAAATATGATGATGGCGGAGTAGAAGCAGGACCTCCCTGCTGCTCCGGCTTCCACCTTCACCAATCCATATAAAAGGGGACTCTAAACAAACTTTGGAACTGCAGAACCCACAAAATGACACAGAGAAGTTAACCTCCCCCTGAGGCCAGCACAGTGCTCTGGGAACTATGCCCAGCCCCACTCCTAGGCTTTAGCCCCAGGGCGGGCCTGACCAGCTACCTGCCAGAGGGACTCCAGATCAGCAGCAGCTGTGGCGCTTTCCAGATTCATCAACACATAGATGTGAAGGACAAAGTGAGAGGTCAGTGCAGTCTGGACTTTGGGACCAGTAAGTGGGAGTGTGTGGCTTTTGCCGCTGAGACGCGGCCAGCCAGCACCACGTGGCAGCTTCAGCTCCTGGCCTGCAAGGTGTAGGGGGACCAAGCACCAGTCTGGGGGGTAATCGCCTTTGCTTTAACCTTCTTGGATCTGGATTGCAGTCTAGGGGGGAGGTCCTGGGGTGTGTGTCCAGATTGCCAGAGCGTGTGGAAACCTCAGAGAGGGCACCCATCGAAAACCCCAGCGTTTGGGATGAAAGCTCCCCTGAATGGTGGCAGAGTCCTACTGTGGCAAAAAGCCCAGGGGTCAAGTGACTGAGGGGTGACATGACCAGGCAAAGGAAACAAAGCAGACAGAAGATTCCAGCATTAGACTCCTATTTTGGGGTCAAAAAGGAGCAAAGCATGGAAGAGGAGGAAGACAGTGAAGTAAGGAAAATTCGAGCTGGTTACAGGCCATAGAGGACCTTAAGAAGCAGATAAGAGAAGTGGAGGAAAAATTGGGAAGAGAAATGAGAATGAGGCAAGAAAATAATGAAATGAGAGTCAACAGCCTGACTGAGGAAAATAACACCTTAAAAAAATAGACTAACTCAAATGGCAAAAGAGGCTCAAAAAGGCAATGAGGAGAGGAATGCCTTAAAAAGCCAAATTTGCCAGATGGAAGAAGAATCTCAAAAGCTCACTGAGGAGAATCATTGCTTCAGAATTAGATTGGAGCAAATGGAACTAATGACTTTATGAGAAATCAAGATGCTGTTAAACAGATCCAAACAAATGAAAGAACAGAAGGCAATGTGAAATATGGAAAAAACCACTGACCTGGAAAATAGATCCAGGAAAGATAATTTAAAAATTATTGGACTACCTGAAAGCCATGACCAAAGTAAGAACCTAGAAATCATCCTCCAAGGAAGTTCTCAAAGAAAACTGCCCTGATGTTTTAGAACCAGAGGGCAAAATAGAGGTTGAAAGAATCCACTGATCACCTCCTGAAAAAGATCCCAGAAAGAAAACTATTAGAAATATTATAGCTAGGTTCCAAAATTCCCAGATCAAGGAGAGAATATTACAAGCAGCCAGGAAGAAACAATTTGAATATTGTGGAAACACAACCAGGATAACCCAGGATCTGGCAGCTTCTACACTGAGGGATCAAAGGGCTTGGAATATGATATCGCAGAGGTCAAAAGAGCTGGGATTAAAACCAAGAGTCACCTACCCAGCAAAACTGAGTTTCATGTTTCAGGGGAAAATATGGTCATTCAGTGGAATAGAGGACTTTCAAGCATTCTTGCTGAAAAAAACAAAGTTGAATAGAAAATTTGACATTCAGATACAAGAAGCAAGAGAAGCATGAGAAGGTAAACAGAAACGAAATCATAAGGAACTTATCAAAGTTGAACTATTAACATTCCTACATGGAAAAACAATAATTGTAACTGATGAAACTTTTCTCAGTAGTTGAAGGGAATAGAAATACATATATATGTCTATATATGAGGGTATATGGGCATATGAATACATATGTGAATGTGTGTATATATGTTTACAAGTATACATACATAGAGGGCACAGGACCAATTTAACAAGAAGGGATGATACTTAAAAGGTGAAATTAAGAGGTGAGAGAGGAATATAACGAGAGGAGATGGGGAGAGACAGAATGGGGTAAACTATCTCATGTAGAAAAGGCAAGGGAAAATGGTTACAATGGAGGGGAAGAATAGGAAGGCAAAAGGGAATGGGTCAACCTTATTCCCATTGAATTTGGCTTGAGGAGGGAATGAAATACATACTAAACAGGGTATCTCACCCTCCAGGAGAGTAGGGGGGGAAGGGGATGATGGAAGGGAAGGCAGGCTTGGGGGGGGGGGGGAGTTAGAAGCACCCACTTTTGAAAAGGGATGGGATCAAAGTAGAGAATAGAACAAGTGGGAGGTGGGATAGGAGGGAGGGAAATATAGTCAGTCTTTTACAGTATATCTACTATGTTACTGTTTTGCATTAGCCACACATGTACAACCTATACTGAACTGCTTATCTTCCCAGTAAGGGTGGGTGACAAGGGAGGAAGGGAATGAATCTGGAATTCAAAGTTTTAAAATCAAATACTCAAATATATATATATATATATATATATATATATATATGTACTATTATTAATACTATTTTACATGTAATTGGAAAATAAGATATATAGGCACTGGGGCATAGAGATCCATTGGAAAAGTCGAAAGGGGCATGGGAGAGAGCAGAGTGGAATAGGGGGTATCCTGTGGGACTGCTGTTTTGGGGCGGTGGATAGGGGAAAAATGGGGAGAAAATTTGTAACTCAAAATCTGGTGGAAATGAATGATGTAAATCAGAAGTTAATAAAGCATTTGAAAAAGAAAAAATATAAGGTGGCTAGGTTGCACAGTGAATAGAGCATTAGCCCTATAGTCAGGAGGATCTGAGTTCAAATACGACCCCAGACATGTAACACTTACTAGCTGTGTGACCTTGGGCAAGTCACTTAACCCCAATTGCCTTGCCCTCCCTCCTCCAAAAATAAAGAAATGAGGACATAATAAATAAACAAACGTGTTAAGCTTAGGGTCCAACAGCTAATATGTGTCTGAGGCCATATTTGAACTAAGGTCTTCCTCACTCTAGGTCAGGAACTCTGTGCTACCTAGATACCTCAGATCTGGGAAGGCCCTTAGGCAGTCTACTTACATTTTACTTTCCCAAATTCCTTTATCATTTATAAATGAAGTAACTAGGAAAGTAAGATTTCTGAGGTCAGATGATAAAAGAGTAGCCAAGTTGGTTCTGGAGTGCAATTATTTTTTTCAACCTAGTGCTCTAATGGCTAGGGAACAAACTTAAAATTGCTATAGGAATCCATTTAGTTCAATAAGTCACTCTAGATTAAAAGATTATAAAACACTTTGACCACAGTAACCTTGTGTCAGAGAAGGAAGTTGTGTGACAAAGAGCATGATTGTTATTACTCCCATTTTACATATGAGGAAATTTAGGCTTGACATGTTTAAGTGACTTGCTCATAAATAACATAGTAAGGAAGTATCAAGGTTGGGACTGAAGGGCTGGGAGAATTTCTTGACTTTGAGTTTTTTAAATATTAAAAAAAAAAAAACCATCACATCACCTGTGCTGTTAGTATAGACTCTTATGCCTTAATGGTCACCTATTTTTACAAAAGAAGAAATGCTCAGAATGACTTGGCCCAAAGTTACAAAGAATCAAGATTCAAACTGAGGTCTTAATGATCTTTCTTATTTCCCCAACTTAGACTTTGATCTTGCAGCCATTCTAGTCTCTAGGGAGGTTGTATTCTGGGAATGATGGGGAAGGTAATGTCCCAAGAATCCTCTCTGGTGTCCTCTGGTCCATCAGTTATATTTGCCCTGATTGCCCTCCCCCATTCACTGGGTGGAATGAGAGACCTGATAATTCTGCATTGACTGAGGTTGCTGTAGACTTGGTCTTCCTGCTCCTCCTTCCTCCCCCTGCCGTGGCACCCTCCCATTGAGTATGGAGTGGGAAGGGGGAGGATGTTTACATTCCTCAAACTGACTGTCTAATCAGGAGTTTTCCAGGCTTGGCATTTTTTAAATAACTAGGATTAGGGACATGGTAGATGGTCTCCCATTCCTCCTTCACCTCTTCTCTCTTCCACATTTGTCTTGTCTTAATGGTTACCTACTGTTGGGCCCCTACCATTGATTCTCTCAGCTGTCACTTCTAAGTGGGCCTTTATGGAGAATTCTTTCTCTGTTTCTAGCATGGGAGCTTCTCCGACGAAACCAGAACAGAAAGTTTTCTGAGTTGACAGCCTAGCACCTTCTTCTTACCTCAGACAAGGTTGAGAGGACTATGTAAACCTTTGGCATTCGGTTTCTTTAAAAAGTTAAGTGTCTACAGTGCCAGGTACTAAGAATGCACATATGTGCTTTGTGCACATCACTAAAGATGATAGTCCCTATCCTCAAGAAGTTAGATTATCCCTGTACCCCCAAATGTATCTACCTAAATCCAACAGGAAAAGCTAAATGTTGGTGTTTAGTTTTGAAATCTTGCATCATTCACCTGGCCCCAATATTCTTGTGTATTCCTTGGATTTAGAGCTAGAAGGGATTTGGGAGATCATTGAGAGGGGAGGGGGGAGGAGGAAGATTAGGCAACCTGGTGGCCCCCATTGGAGGTTTACCATACTAAAGCCCACTACAATAGAGAATTTCCCCGGTGCCAGAGATTTACTGCCTTTAACTTCCCAGGTGGCAGGGATTACAGGCCTGGCTTGGCTGGGACATCTCTTTGAATCAACTTCAAAGGGGTGGTTTTTGGACAAATACTGAGTTTGGGGGTTTGTTTTTTTTGTTTTGATTTGGGGGGGAAGGGCAGTTGGGTTAAGTGACTTGCCCAAGGTCACACGGCTAGTTTTTGTATTAAGCGTCTGAGGCTGGATTTGAACTCAGGTCTTCCTGACTCCAGGGCCAGTGCTCTATTCACTGTGCCACCTAGCCACCCAATTTTTTTTTTTAAGATAAATGGATAAATGAATGGATAGATAACTATTTCAATATGATTGGTTTACTTTGTGATGCTATGTATTTTTTTTAATGCATTTAAAAGCATTCTTCTGAGAAGGGCTACATTGCACTCACCCATAGCCAAAGGAATCCATGACATAAAAAAAGAATCCTTACTCCAGAATATAATAAGATCTCTGTTTGGCATTTAAAGTCCTTCTGAACCTTGACTCCAGCCTATTTTTCTTTTGTTACCTCCCTCTTACACAGTTGATGATCCAGCCAGACTGGCCAGCTTGCTTTTCCTCTTGTGCATGCTGTTTTCCCTCTGGCTTCTCTTTCCCTTTGCACTTTCTGTCCCCCTGCCCAGAACCACTCACCTTCCTCACCTCTGCCTCTAGGAATCCCTGATTCTCAAGTGGCTACCTCCTAAATTAGGCCTTTCTTTATCCTTGCAATTATCTATTCAGGACACACACCCCACTTATTATTTGATGTTTATATTTATTTTGTTCTTCTGTATGTTGTTTCCTCCTTCCTTCCCTCCCCCTGTAGCTTACATTCATAAATGAGACTGTTCAGACCCTGAGGCCAAAGACTGAAGTTGGCCTCCCTGTTAAAGACCATTCTTCAGGTTCCTAATATCTGTACAAGGCACTAAGCTAACAAATGAGAAGACGTAACTGATGCTAGAAACATCATAATAAACTGTGGATTTTATTCAACTATCAGTTCATAGATTTTTGTGTGTTCTTTAATTTTTGATACTGTATTAGATGAAACATTTGTGGAGTTTTTTTTTTTTATTAGTTTTGTGTTATTACAATCCTGTGCAGTCAGGAAGTCCTGAGTTCAAATTCAGCCTCAGCAGTATGACCCTGGACAAGTCACTTATCCTCTCTACATTTCAAGTTTCCTTATCTATAAAATAAGGGTAATAAAGCATCTACCTCCCAGGATTGTTGTTAAGATTAAGTGAAGTAATATTTATAAAGTATTTTCCTTAAAGTGCTATGTAATTGCTAATTATCATTAATACTATTATTCATCTTTTTGTCTCCATAACAGCCTGTTATACTGAAGTGAATCAAATTATAATGATCATGATAGCTATTATTTATCTAGCACTTTATGGCTTGCATTTTACTAGTGAAATCGTTTGTTCCTCACCACAACCCAGTAGAGTAGGTGCTATTATGTTTTCTGCAAAAGGGAGGCTTAAGCAGATTTAGTGACTTGCCCAGGATGGTGTATAGCTAGCCTGAGGCAGATTGAAACTCAGGTCTTCTGGACTCCACTTCCAGAACCCCAGCCATGGAGCCATCTAATGCCCAGTGCTGCCTGCCTAACTCCACCACTATTGCCTTGGTGAGCCCTAGTTCCCAAGCAGGAAGATGTAGCAGTTCTCTTCATCTGTTGCCAAATTTCTTAACTCGGGGCTGTGGGGTTCTCTTTCTTTTTCAGACTGTGGAACATGGCTTCCCCCACCAGCCCAGTGCCCTGGGCTACAGCCCCTACCTCCGGATCATGGCTATTGGGACCCGGTCTGGAGCCATCAAGCTGTATCTTTTTCATTGCCCTGGCCCCGCTTCCCCAGAAAGGCTCCCAGAAGACCCACTGAGGAAGGACAGAGCTTTTGGACATCTCTCCTTCTTTCCTCCCAAAGCCAGACTTTTCTGCTGGTCTCGGGTGGGGGAGGTTCCCTGAGAGGCGGTACTGACAAGCTGTGGCCTTCACATCCTGGTCTGTGGTTGTTTTCCTCCCTTGGAGCTCCAGGATTCCAATTTTACCCTCATGTGTAACTCGATATCCCCATCCCCTACCTGATCCTTGGAATGATCGAAAATGTTTCTGTTTGTCTCTCAGTTGAACCCTGGGGAGACAAATTCAAAAGCAACGTCTTCTCTGCCCTCTGGGACCTGTCCTTTGATGGGGGTGGGGGTGGGGGTGGGGGGTTGAATTCTATAGATTAAATTCAGATCACTTGGCAATATTAATAAGTGCTTATTTATTAGTTCCTAGGAGGCTTTAATAGCAGCAAGAGCTGTTATTTGCCCTACTGAGGGATAACAAAGGGTGCAGATGGGTAGTACCCTGGCATAGGGGTGAGGGTAGACAGGGTATCCCTGTTTTCTGAAGCTGAGACCTGTCCTGGGAATGATCCGGATGAATGAAAAAGCAGACATCTGGCTACAGCTGGAGCTGCAGCACGTTGGAATGGCCACGCTCAAGATAAGGCTGGATGGTCCTCCCAGGCCCTCATTGGAGGGAGGTGGGGTGAAGAGTAGGTGGTCTGCCAAGATGAGGAGTAGGCTCATAAATTTAGAGCTTGGAAGGGATCCTAGAGGTCATTGTAGAGGAGGAAACTGAGGCAAGCAGAGGTTAAGTGATTTGCCAAGATCACGTGTGGCTGTTAAGTTTCTGAGGCTGGATTCCAACCCGGGCCATCTGACTCCAAGTCTAGTATCCTGTCTTCTATACTATGCATTGATTTCAACTTGCTGCCTTGGTATCTATGGCTCCTTCTTGCAGTAGTGTTCATGATCTACGACTTTTGAGAAGGTCTTTGATCAGATAGTTGTCCTTGAGGCATGGTACTATTTCTTTACCTCCAGAACTATTAAGAATTTCCCTGTTAGAATATAAGCTCTTTGAGGGTAGAGTTTTTGTTTTACTTTTGTTTTCTGTGTCCCCAGTATTTAACACAGTTGAATGATTGGGCCTGGGGTGGCACGTTGGTTTCTCTGTGAATTGAGCACAAATAGGTAAATATTGGGGGCCTTGCCTAATCTCAGAGCCCATTCTGACTGTTGGTTATTACCCAGAGGCCCTTGGGAGACCAGGGTGGACCTAGAGTAGCCAAGGGACCATTTCAAGAACCACCAAGAATACAGATTGATTTAATGGCCAAATTGAGTTATATTAATTGGGGTGGTTAATCTTCTCTCCCAACCCTAATATTTTCTGGGTCATTTCAGGAGATGAAATGTACTCAGATCTAATCCTTAAACCTTCCCCAAAGGGCTGTGGACCAGAGGCAAGAGTCCTCTAGGGGGGCAGCTAGGTACCACAGTGAATAGAGCACGAGCCCTGGAGTCAGGAGGACCAGAGTTCAAATCCGGCCTCAGTCACTTGGCACACTTGCTAGCCATGTGACTTTGGACAAGTCACTTAACCCCAATTGCCCTCCGGGAAAAAAAAAGTTCTCTAGGGACTCTCCAGTGAGATATGCCATCTACAAAACTGAACCAGCACATAATTATCAAACAGTAAAGACATGCAGTCACTTTGGTTACTTGACTAGATGCCTCATTTTTTCCTACTTGGAGGAGAGATTTGATCTGAACTGGGCCTTGAGTTGAGGGAAGGGAGATGGGGAAAGGGACAGGGACAGGACAGGACAGGTCTTGCTGAATTTGAGTGGGAGGGGTAGATACAGTTGGGAGGACATGGGGCCTTGCCTGGTGCAGAGTGAATCAGCCCTGCATCTCTGCCAAATTAATCATTACCAAGCCAGTCCTGAGAAGGCTGGGCATATCCTGGTTACCAGTAATATGTCAGATTTGTCCTGCAAGCAACTGCTTAGGGTGAGGAGGTGGGGATGGCATGGGTTTCTCATACTCCCTTGCACATGCTCCATATGAATGCTAGGCTCGTTGAAGCTTTGGTGTCCAAGGACCTTTGGTCAACAGCAGCAACTGCTTTTGTTGGGTACAGTGTGGAGAAGTAAAGCCATCCCCTCTCACAGTCAAAGTGGGATAACTTTTTGATAATGACAGTGTGTCTGAGGTATTAACCCCTTGCTATCCCCTTGCCTTATAAAAAGTGAAGGTTTTTCCCCCTACCCTAAGCCCATTGGGAAAATGAATCATTCCTCATGAATACCCAGCCCCTGGTCTCTGAGCTAGAGAAGTTTACAGTTTTCACTTACCTAGTTCTATACACTAGACATGGGACATGGGACAGGGGATAGAAAGGGAAGGAGTTCCCTTCCCCAGTTTTCCTAGAAGTTGGGTGGAATGGATTGGGTCTTCTCCTTTTAAACTTGTTCCTAAACCAGCTTCTAGCTATGGTGCCCCTGGAGTGGAGTTCATGGGTCTTCACCGGGAGAACAATGCTGTGATACAAATCCACTTCCTTCCTGGCCAGGTGAGGGTGTCATATACTAATTAAATAAGGATGTGATAACAGGTGCAAACTGGGATAGAGGGAAGAGGTGGGGCAGGTTAGGTCAGCTTTGTCCAACTGCCCAGACTGTAGCTCTAGAACCATGGGCAGGATTTAGAAAGCCAAGTGAAGACTGTTGCTAAGATTGCTAGCCCCCCTCCCCTCGTTTCGTCCCAGCCAATATTCAGAGTCATGCCTTGTCTTCATCTAGAAGGAATGCAGCCTGATTGACTAAGGGGCAGGAGTCTTCCTTTCCCTTTATCCTCCCTCACCCCACCTTGTTACAACTTGGAGGAAGGAGGGAAACAGTATGATAACCATAAAGTATGGGGAGTGGTGCTACCCTTGGACATAAGAGGTGCCGCCTCTTTTTACAAGGTGAAGAATGAAAGCCCTGTCATTAACTGATGCACAAAGAATCCCCCAAACCGATTGTGGTAAGAGGATCCCTGGGTTTTTGTCCAAGATGACTAGCTCTCTCCTCCCCCATCCCTACCCCCACAGCCAATGTGCTGCTCAGCTAACTTAAGCAGCATGTTCAGCCCCCATCTCACCTCCAACATCCATCTTTGTCCCGTTCTCCACTCAGTGCCAACTGATCACCTTACTGGATGACAACAGCCTGCACCTCTGGAGCCTAAATCAGAGAAATGGGGTATCTGAGCTGCATGAAGAGAAATTCTCCACACTTCGGGGCCCCCCAGGGTAAGTAGCAGAGCCTAGGTCCTTACCCCTCTCTAGACTCTAATGAAGAAGCCAAATTCTAACACACACCCCTAGCCACTGCCCCCTAGCTTCCTTGCCCTTGGTACCAGCAGAGAGTTCAGTTCACCTTTATGACCTCGGAGTATGGCTTCAGTTTGTACTTGGGGCCAGGTTGTGGGAGCTGCCCAGATGAATGGCTAGGATACACAGAGGGCATCAGAAAGTATCTGGTGTGTTTTTCCAGCATGGCATAAGAAGCATTGAGGTTTCAGAGCTCACAGCCATTTGTCTGGGTTTGATGAAGAGAGTAACTGATATGTTTGTGTTCTTGTCCAGAGGCCCGTTTATCCCAGTGAGGTTTCCAAAGCACAGCGTACTCTAGCGCGGGTGCAGTTCAGAAGGGGAAGAGACCTGACTTCTTATGAGTGGGGCTCACAGGCAGAGACAACCTGGCCCCCGTCCCTTCCCTAGTCCCTCACACTCACCTATATTTTCTGCCTTAATTGGGGATCTTGGCAGTTGGAATACAACAGTGAATTTTCCTGTTTGCAGGGCTGCCCCCAGTGCTACCCAAATCACGGTGATTCTGCCTCATTCCTCCCAAGAGCTGCTATATCTGGGCACTGAAAGTGGTAACATATTTGTGGAGAAGCTGCCCTCTTTCCAGATGCTAGAGGACCAGACTATCAGTACTGAGGCTGTCTTGCAATGGTGAGCTGGGCTGAGGATCTTGGCAGACCTTCATAGAGTGAAACTAAGGCCAGCCTTATCCACTGACATAGCAAATAGTTGTGAGCATGGTATAACTGGAAGGGGCTGGGAAGCAAGAGTGAGTTGTGGGAAAGGAGGGATGTACCTGGGATGGTACATGTTGGTTTTTAGGACAATAGTGACAGTATACATAAAACACAGAGCTCATTCAGTTATACATCTCAGGACTGGGCAAGTTGGGTATAGATTTCAGGATAGATTGTGCCCTCAGTAGGGAGTAGAGGAGGGAGACAGAGACTTTTCCTCCTTGTTGAAGATAATTTGGAATTTGGAACATGTTCAGATTTGAACTTCATCTCTGGGTAGCCATTGGACACTGCATGTCATTGCTTTGTCTGGATTTTGGACTGGCCCCCAATCACATCTTCATCACAGCCAGCTTCTGGGACAGGGCTTACCAGGGGCATTTGAGAACATTGCCTCCTTTGAAGTTAGCCAGGGCCCCAGCAAGGAGCCTGGACTCTAGTTCTGGAGTATTGGAGGATAGATATTACAATTTATGCTAAGCATTCATCTATAGATTTGCTAGAATCTACCATTCCTTTGGCATTTCTGGGGTAGTTGGGAATCCTTTCCCTGCTCAGACTGCTGGGGGCTTTCTTATATTACACCAACAGCAGATAGAGAGAGGAGAGAGCACAGACCCCTTGGTCACTTACTCACTGAGCTGTGAATTAGCATCATATTCTCCTCTCCCTCCTTCCTCACCTCAAAGTCTTGACTATAGCAGGAACCTGCCTATTTGTGATTTCCTTGTATCTAGGTTGCCTAAGGATGCACAGCACTGGCGGGCATTTGAGATGGTAGAGGCACTACAAGAACACCCACAGGACCCAACCCAGGTCCTGATTGGCTATAGCAGGGGCCTTATCATTATCTGGGACTTGCAAAATAGCCGGGTGCTTCACCACTTTCTGAGCAGCCAGGTAGGTAGCATGCCCAGGGGCTGTGGGGCAGTAGGATGGGCATGCGATAGCTTTCCTTTGATGCTAGTGCTTGGTACTGATGATAGACACGGGCAGAACAAATACACATGGTCCTTACCCCTTGATACCCTATGAACTCTATTCTGGGCATGCCAGAGGAGCTTATATAGGATCCTAGGCTATGGAACTGGAGGGACTTTACATCTAGTTCAATCCCCTAATTTTACAGATGAGGAAACTGAGGCCCAGAGAAGGGAAATGACTTGCCTAAGGTCGCAAAGCTGGGATTCAAACCCAGTTTGGGATTCAAACTCTGACTCTTTCCATTGCACCATGCTATGGTACTAATCGTCTATTTTTAAACTGGGGAAGGGGTTTTAGGTGATGCGAAAAACTGCCTACTCAATTCTGATATCCTTTCTACCTCTCCCCTCCTCTAGCAACTGGAGAATGTCTGCTGGCAGCGAGATGGGGGTTGCATTGTCAGTTGCCATTATGATGGGAGCTACTGCCAGTGGAAAGTGTCCAGTGAAGCCCAGCATCCTGAACCCTTGCAAAGCAGAGTGCCTTATGGTCAGTGGGCCTGGGTATACCTGGTCTCAAGCATTGGTCAGTGCATCTGCACACATATGAATCTATGAACCTGTGTGTTCTCTAACCAATTCCATTTTTCCTTTTTTACCCCAGGTCCTTATCCTTGCAAAGCTATTTCTAAAATCTTTTGGCTGAGGACCAGGAAAGGGTATGTCTGTTTCTTTTTTTCTTCTCTTTTTCCTTCTAGTATCTATTCCCCACCCTTATCCCCAATATGTGGAAAATTACCTATATTCCCTAAACAAGCACCCATTTTTCTGCTTGGTAGAGACACATCAGTGATGATTTCCAGTCTGCCATCCACCTTGAGTGGAAGCATTTGGCCCCTAATGCAATAGGGGAATGAGAATTGAAGAAGAAGACAGGGAGCCAATGTCTTGGATGCCAGAAGCATTCAGGTCCTTTCTGGGAAGGGAGGGGAAAGATTCCTGAGTCATTTATAAATCTTAATTCTCTTTATACACACATATACATCCAACATCAATGAATGGGAATCCTATTATCAGTATCCTTTCAGCCCTAGGATTTTTCATTCTAAAAAGTGATGTATTCAGAGAAAAGGGGAAGGGATTAATTAAGGGAATGCATGAGACAAACCCCAGATCTGCCTTCCTTCCTTCCTTATGTCTTTGTCACCATCACCACCTGGGAAGCTACCTCCCAGGAGGGAAGACAAGTTGTATCAAACTCCCTGAGGTAAGACAGGCCATAGGGTATCTTAGATTGTCCTCCTTGTCTGGTGACCCTCTTCAGAAAAGTAGGAAGGATGCCTCCATCTATCCTTGTTCTGAATGCATGACCCTGCTTCCCTCCTGGCAGAGCCCAAACCCAAGGGGATTGAGGTTGCTCATTCTGTCTTCTGGTTTGACCCCACCTGCAGGCTGCCCTATGTCATCTTCCAGGGTGGCATGCCCCGAGCCAGCTACGGAGATCGGCACAGCATCTCAGTGACTCACGGGAACCAGGAGACAGCATTTGACTTTACCTCTCGAGTCATTGACTTTACTGTAATCACAGAGGATGACTCTAGTAAGCTGGACTTGTTTTGGGTATCTCATCTCAAATGTGGGTCAGAAGAAGAAGAGAAGAAGGCTTCCATGTGGGGATAGAGGGGATAGGAGGGAAGGAAAGAAGCATTTTTTTAAGCATAAACATCTCACTTAATCCTCACAACAACCCTTGGAGATAAGTGCTGTAATTATCCCCATTTCACAGCTGAAGAAACTGAGGCAGACAGAGGTTAACTGACTTGCCCAGAGTCACACAGCTAGAATGAGCCTGAGGCCCGATTTGAACTGAGTTCTTCCTGACTCCAGGCCCAGCACTTGCCACCTACTTCTTAATATGCATGGGGACTATCTGTAATTTCATTAATACAGGGAACTACTAGGTGAGGAAACTCCTTTTGCCAATGGGGTAATATACAATAATAGTAATAATAATTTAATAATATAGCATAATATATATTATACTATAATAAAGCATATGTGGTTATCTATTATAGTTCTAATAACTATAATAATAATCAATAACATTTACATATCGCCAGCTATGTGCCAGCCACTGTGGTAAGTGCTTTACAAATATCTCATTTTTGTCCTCCAAACAGCCCTTGGAGGTAAATGCTACCTCATTTTACAGTTGAAGAAACTGGGTCAGATATGGGTTAAGTGACTTGCTATGAGTCATGCTGTTAGAAAGAATCTGAAGCCTGATTTGAACTCAGATCTTCCTGACTCCAGGCCCAACACTCTGTCTGCCTACCTGCCTCTAATAGAAATGGGGACCAGACCTGTGATTTCATTAATATAGGGAATAACTGGGTGAGAAAACTCCCTTCTGCCAATGCAAGTTTGTACCTTCTCTATATCAATCAAGTGGTTTTCCAAGTCAATATATACCTGTATGGATCCTTATATATGGTTTAGTGGCTTTCAAATCTATTTGACATCACTGACCTAGAGCATTTGAGAAGTTAAGTGACTTGCTCAAGGTCACAAAGCCAGTATATGTCAGAAGCTAGACTTGAACCCAGGTCTCAATGACTTCAAGCCTCCCTCTCCCTGTAATAGGTCCTTAATGTTTGTATTTGAATTGAAAGGAGGAGCAGAGGAAGCAGGAAAAAACTGAGCACTGGGGTCCCCTCCATTGCTCCTTAAGCCTGATAGAATAGAGTACTAGAATTGAGGTCAGAAGCCTGGTGGGGGTGGTTTGGGCTTACTTTGGGCACATTGCATAACCTTTCTGAGCCCTGGCTTCTGCATCTGTAAAACAATTAGAAACCTGCCTCACCTCCTGTGGCTGTTGTGGGTAGAGTTCCCTGTGGTGAGTCCCCAGAGCAGTATAATATAATTCAGTTTAAGCCAATTGAGGCAGAGCCCATACTAGTCATACCCTCCCACTGACCCTGAAAATTGTACTGGTGAGGACCTTGGAGGACATTTAGTCCAACCCCTTAAAGTTATACTTGAGAAAATTTGGGCCTAGGAAAGTTAAGTTATTTGCCCATGGTTACATAGAGATAAAGTTTGTACCCCAATTCTCCAGTAATTTTTGCTCTTAGTCATGGATTCTCCTGCTTAAAAATCTACTCTACAAACTCCTGTGTCAAGGGAAATGAGGTGGGGGTGGCGTGGGGAAGAGTAGTCTGTCTGGCTTTAAGAGACCTATCCTCCTCCCACCCCCACCCCAGTCTTCCCTTGCAAAAGCTGGGCACAGCCTGAATTGAATAGCACAGGGGTAAATCAGTCTTCCAACTTGGGTGAGATCAAAGGGGGCTGATATTGAAACCTGGAGGGAAAAAGAGAGAGTAGGAGTTCCTTCTCCTAATTATTTCAGTTTAATGAGGCCTTTTGAGCTGAAGAGGAAAGGGAGGGCAATCCCAGGACTACTGCCTGCTGGTCTCTGCATTCTCCTGTTTTCACTGAGCCTACCAAGTCCTTTCCTGCTTCTTTCATTAATACTCAGCCCTTAAGTTTTCCTTCTGCCTCCTCATCTGGAGAGCCTGACACACCTAGGTTACAGTTGGCTATGCTGTCCTATTAGGGCTACAGTCCGGTGGTTCTAAGCCTGCATCTGTCACTCACTTTATGGGTGATGCTGGTAAGTCACTGAATTCAACAACAAACTTTAGCTAAGGACACTGTTGTCACTTTTTGTGCTAAGCTTTAGAGGTAAAAAAACAAGTAATACAGGGTTTGGGTGACTGACATGATGATGCAGTCAGGGAGAGAAGACAGGCACAAAACAGTACTGAAGAATAAAGAAGATACTGTTGTCCTCCCTGAATTTCTTTTCTTCTCTGAAAGAATGGAAAGAATTATAGTCTCACAAAGATATTGGGAAGATAAAATTTCATAAGAAACAAAGGTATTTGAAAAAAATTTTAGATTCTATAAATGGGTGGTTTTTATAATGAGGAACCATCATTTTGTACTTCTATGACCTATCATTTGAAAAAAATTCATTCATTTTAAGCATGTGTTATCTCTCCCTTTGCCCTTCCCCAATGAACAGTTTTTTTAAAAAGAAAAGAAAAAGAGAATCCTCATAATTAATATACACAGTTCAGCAAAACAAATCCCCATGTTGGCCATGTCCAAAGTTGTATGTCTTATTATGCATTTTAATCCATCACCTCCCTAGCAGGAGGTGGTTAAGGTACTATACTCTTCATTCCAGATTTATCATTGCATTGATTGGAGTTCTTAAGTCTCTCAAGAGTTGCTTTTCTCTGTCTTATTATTATGGCATACATATTTCTTTCAGTTCTGTTCACTTCCCTTGACATCAGTTCATAGAAGTCTTACCAGTTTCCTCCATTTCATCAGTTCTTGTGGAACAATAATATTCTATTACATTCATATACCACAATTTATTTAACCATTTGTTAATAGGTAAGCACATGTTTCTGAATATCTACTTCATCATAGCCATTCCTGAAACCACTACCCAAAGCCCTTGTCTGCCCACTGTCACTAGGTTTCCCAGCCTTTTTTGTTTTCTCTTGACATTTGCTTTCAGAAGACCTCCGTGCCTTCTATTCAGTCTGAAAGGAAATAAACTTAGAGTTTACCATGTGTGCACCCATAAATAAAACAATGAGGCTATTAATTTTTTCTTAAGGAATTGTGATACTCATTTTTCAATCTCATCCACTAGTACTTAGGATCATAAAGGTGATGAAATAAATTATTGAGACCCTTGTTTCTGTTTCTTGTCAAGCAGCAGTTTAACTCTAGGTACTTTTTAAAAGAGATAGCCCTATCCTTCGAATTATGTTATGCCTCCACTTTGTTTCTTGCTTTGGATATGATTGATAACAGGGAACAGGGTTGATAATCCTGATTCAGGAGATCTTAGGTCCAGAGTTGCCAGAGATCTTAGAGGTCATCTGGTCTTTCTACTGAAGGGGAAACTGAGGCCTGGGAAACTGTGGTATGCCTAAGGTCACACGAGTAGATACTTTGCATCCAAGATAAGATGTGAATTCAAATCTGACTCTAAAGTCCAGGCCTTTATCCATTATACAGTGCTGGATTAAATTGTTAGTACTTGACTCCACCCTCAAATTGTTAGTTATCATTAACCCCGCCACTTTTGTAATGTTTCAATAGAATGACAGTTATTTACTAAATATTCCCCATACCTTCTTTACTAGCTTCTTGTCCCCCAGGTAGGGAACCCCCGTTCTCAACAGATAGCCCACCTGGAAAGAAGAAATGAATAAGAGGAAATTCTGGTCAGTAACTCTGGGGTTCCACTTTCTGCCTCTAGACAAATCTTGTGGCCCTGAACAAGATGCTTGCCCCATTAGTACCTGACTTGATTCACTTCTCCACCTTTATAATGAGGAGTTGACCCTTTCCTTACCGATTCTCAGGAATGAGGTATAACTGAATGCATCATTTCCAAAAAATAAGTCAGGCCAATTTAAGGTTAATCTTCAATGACCAACACCACCACTCCCATCCATCACCATGAAACCATGATCTATATGAGTCTCAAAAAGGGAAAGAAAAACAAAACATTCTACCATATGCATCTTAAGAAGTAACCAGCATGGGGCAGCAAGTAAGAGCACCGGCTCCAGTGTTGGGATGACCTGTGTATCGAATCCAGGCTCAGATACTTAGCACCACACCCAGAAATAACTGGCCATGTAACCTTGAGCAAGTTACTTAACCCCAATTGCTTAAAAAAAAAAAAAAGGAACAAGCAAATAGGAGATCCCTTTGTTGTGTGTCTTCTTCCCAGGCAGTAAGAATTTCCATAAAGCTCTTCTGCCTCCAGCTTCATTGTCTTTTTTCATAGTTTGTATGCCTTTTTTGGTTTTCCCCATCTTGCTGTATCATTTACATGTCTTCATGTATTTTCTTGTATCTTCATATCGTATCTTGTTTTTCAGTACCTTAGAACAGTGGTCTCCAAGCCTTTTTGATCATTCATTTAGTTTTTTTTTTTAAGTTGAGCATCTCCAATATATGTAGATTATCTGTAAATCATGTATATACATTGTAAATGAGTATGTGCATCATAAAATCTACACAAAAATAAGAATTAAAAAGGATGAGGTGAAGAGGAAATAAACACTTTTTAAAAATCGTTTTTATTTTAACAGTATGAAAAACTTTTCACTAAAATTATTAATTGATTATCATTTTGATCATTTTGGTAATGGCTTATTCATATTTTAGCAGAGGTGATGTGATTTCATATTGCTTTGGTTTTTTTTTTTTAATCTTGTGGTGCAATGGTTCAGTAGATCTGGTCTGTATTTAGTCTAGTTTGATTCTTGGTTTTAGTGACTGTCACAACTGAACAAGATGCCTCACAAAAATGTTGTTCATCATCCTTCCTTATTGAAGGGGACCAGTGACATCCCAAGGATGATAACTTTTAAGTGAGGTAAAGCTGCACAGAAATGTGGAGCACAGTCAAAGAAGAGGATTGTTGTGGGGTGGCTAGGTGGCACAGTGAATAGCACTGGCCCTGGAGTAAGGAGGACTTGAGTTCAAAAGTAGCCTCAGACACTTAACACTTAACTAGCCGTGTGACCTTGGATAAGTCACTTAACCCCAATTGCCCTCTAAAAAGCCTTCCCCCCCCCCCCCAAAAAAAAAGAAGAGGATTATTGGTTGGGCTTACTAGATCGTGATACTCATTTTTCAATCTCATCCAGTAATAATGCAATGGTTTTTATTTGGGATGTCGTTAGCATATGTCCATCTTCCCTGGTATCAATAGTTTTTGCAAACTAATTAGAAGATGTTGCATTATTTTTTAAAAAATTTATTTTATTTTTTTTTCTTTTTGAAGGGCAATTGAGGTTAAGTGACTTCCCCAAGGTCACACAGCTAGTTTTGTGTGTGTGTGTGTGTGTGTGTGTGTAGTAGGTGTCTGAGGCTGGATTTGAACTCAGGTCCTCCTGACTCCTGGGTCAGTGCTGTATTCACTGCGCCACCTAGCCACCCCCAAAAAACCCCATTTTTTTTAACCTATTAATTTAAACTCCTGAAACTCTTCACTTGGTAAATTTCTAAATAGATTTAAAAATTCCCTTTCCTAGTTTGTACATGGATATGAATATTTGTGTAGGTGACGCACATCATTTTCAAACAGCAGAAGCTTATGTTTTAAACTCTCTTGCTAATTACAGTGATTTCATACAGTCATTAGTATCTCAAGGCACAGTGTATTCCTAGGACAAGATTCATAATTAAGGATAGAGGATATCAAGTCCTTATTTCAAATAATATTGATAATTTCATTTTTTTACTACCTCATCTGATTTAATTAGATTGTCGCTGTTTTTGCCAATTAGGAAAAGTATCAGCTCTGTTGTTTTCTTGTTGGCTTGAATATATTACCATTATTTTCACTTAATTGTATTCTATTTTTTTTCAGTTACATGTAAAGATATTTTTCAAAATTCATTTTTGTAAGATTTTGAATTCCAAATTTTTCTCCATTCCTTCCCCCTCTTCCCAAGACAGCAAGCAATCTGATTACTGTTATTTTCAATCTGTGGTTTCTTTGCCAAGAATCTTATCCTGTAGACAGGTGGCACAGTGAGTGAAGGCTAGAAGTTATGAAGGTCTGAGTTCAAATTCTACCTTAACATTTACTAGTTGTGTGAGCTTAGGCAAGTCATTTTCCTAATCCTTAGAACATCCTCATCTATAAAATGGGAATAATAATAATAGCACTTACTCTCATAAGATTGTTCTGAGGGTCAGACAGGATAACTGGAAAGAACTTTGAAAAGCACTATATAAATATTACTAGCTATTAGATTTTCACCCTGGGCAAATTACTTTAACTCAATTATAATTTGTGCCTCTGGCAACTTAGTAGGACTTAACCAGTATAGCTTGAAGCTGTGTTACCCAGTGGAGCTAACACTCCTAGAAATTCTATAAATAAAATCACAAGCCCTTTCTAAATACAAGCCCTATAAAGGACTGGGAGCCTGGGGAGCCAAGAATAGGTTTGCCAAAATTGAGAGAGACTCACTTGGGTAATACTGGTGGGGGAATGGAGGACTGAGAAGTCAATAGTCTTTTGGTCTTCCAGTACTGTAGGGGGAAGGGGAAAAGAGTTTTGCTTGGCCACTGGGATCCCCTCTGGGCAAGGATCACAAAGTTCCATCTCTGAAATGAGTTCGATCTTGTAACAACCCTGTGTTAAAGGGGAGCAAGGCACTGATTGAACCCACCAAGTTATTCATAAGCAGTGGGGTTTTGGAAGGTGGGTGTGTTTCATTCCTGTTCCCTGTTTTGGGAGCTTATCCCCACTTCCTACACACACGGTGTGTCTTCTGGGAAGGATTCCCAAATATGAATGTGTATAGGAGGGATCAGTGAGTGTAGGTACATTCAGAAAAGCTGAGACTAGACTCTCTTGGGAAATTACTGGTCCCATCTGAGAAAGTCTCTGAAGGAGAGATTTGGGTTATTTTTAAAATATGTTCATTAGTTTTGTAAAACCAGATGAAAATTAGTCCTTTTCATTAGGACATATGAATCTAGAGAGATAGGAATTCTATGGTTCCTTTCCTGGAGAGCCTGATGTGAGCGTGGGTAGAGGGCATCTCTGTGATCTGATTTTCCTGCCTTTAGGACTTACCCAACATAAGGGCCCTTGCTTTGCAACAGTAGGCCCTGAGTTAGCTGTGCATGGTCGTCAGAATCTGTGGGCAGAGGAATTTTGGTTGTGGGTACCAAAGTATGTGTACCCCTTTCTGGGGACTATTGCTAGGCTCATATCTGGATTATGGATTGGTGACCTAGATTTGGGGAGATGAGACTGCCTCCTAGTGGACAGGGCAAGTAGTGGTTTTTCCCTGCTCTGGCAGAGCCCAAAGGAGGGAGCCTAAAACGACAGTCTGGTTCTAACTTTTCTCCCTAGACTTTGATGAGCCTTATGCTATGGTGGTATTGGCAGAAGAGGAGCTAGTGGTGATTGACTTGAAGACAGCAGGCTGGCCAGCCATTCAAGCCCCATACCTAGCATCCCTCCACTGTTCTGCTATTACCTGCTCCCACCATGTCTCTAGCATCTCCCTGAAGCTGTGGGAGAGGATCATTGCAGCTGGAAACAAACAGAATTCTCACTACTCTACCATGGTATGTTTAAGGCCTGAAGGTGCCTCTGTTCAGTGTCCTCTTCTTCCTCCTCAAAACCTCACACATTTAACTAAAAGTCAAAATTGGGGCATAGTTATATCAGGGAGATGACACCCATCCCAAAACTGGTCTTTCCCCTCTTTAGCATTTCCAGACTTTATGGGCTGAGCTCCTGAGGTCTGGTCACGTATTTTTCAGGTATGGCCCATTGATGGGGGTACCAGTCTGGCCCCAGATCCGCCTCAGCGGGACCTGCTGCTCACAGGGTAAGTGTGACAGTCCATCTCATGCAGGGCAAGTATACTGAGTCACTCCCCTCTTATTTCCAGAGTGTGTCCCCATGCTACTTCATCACATCCATATGCATACTTTTTCCCCTTTCATCACTGCTCACTCTGCCCACAGACATGAGGATGGCACAGTGAGGTTCTGGGATGCCTCGGGTGTCTGCCTACGCCTGCTCTATAAGCTGAGCACAGTCCGTGTGTTCCTCACTGACACTGACCCCAACGACAACCTCAATGCCTTGGGCGAGGATGAGTGGCCCCCTCTGAGGAAGGTAAGGTCAGGCAGGTGCTCCTTTAGGAATGGACAGGACTGTGGGCATTGGGGAGACATGTTTTCACAGCTGATTTGGAAGGTCTCACATTTTCCTTCCAACCTGGTCAGGTTGGCTCCTTCGATCCCTACAGTGATGACCCACGACTGGGGATTCAGAAGATCTTCCTTTGCAAATATAGTGGTTACTTGGCAGTGGCAGGGACTGCAGGGCAGGTAAGAGACTGAGGGCCTGAGCAGAGGGATAGCAGGGTGGGTTCTGCTCTGGTCTAACTTGCGCCCCTTCCCCTTCTACCTCCCATTAATCAGTGACCCTAGCTGTATACTACAGCCTCTAGTCTGCAGGCCACAGCTCATATGGCAGGTGCTGGAGCTTGGGTCCTTCTGCCCTTAGGCAGTTTGACCAAGCTCAGCCCCTCTGTCCCTTCCTTCTGCCCCCAGGTGCTTGTTTTAGAGTTGAACGATGAAGAGGCAGAGCAGGTGGTAGACCACGTGGAAGCTAACCTATTGCAGGACCAAGAAGGCTATCGGTGGAAGGGGCACGAGAGGCTTCGGGCTCGGCAGGGGCCCATCTGCTTCGAGCCAGGCTTCCAGCCTTTCATCCTAGTCCAGTGCCAGCCCCCGGCAGTAGTCACCTCACTGGCACTGCACTCAGAGTGGAAGCTTGTGGCCTTTGGTACAAGCCATGGCTTTGGACTTTTTGATCACCAGCAGAAGAAACAAGTTTTTGTCAAGTGAGTGGCACCTCCCTGGGGAGAAGGGTTGAGACATGGAAAGATCTGGGACACAGCTCAGGCAGAAGACAGTCATTACTTAATCAGACACCAAACATTTATTAAGGACTTACTATTCCTTGGGCACTGTGTTAAATACAAAATATAGTTTAAAAAAAGTAGTCTCTGCCTTCAAGGAGCACACATTCTGATGGAGAAGACAACAGGTAAATAACTATGTAAATGTAAGACATATAACAATGTAGTGGAAGGCAGTCTCAGAGGGAAGGCACTGGCAGGTGGGGAGAGTAGGAAAGACCACCCCCACCCCTCCCAAGGAGGTGGGATTTGAGCTGAGTCTTAAAGGGAAGCCAGGGATGCCAGTAGGTAGAGGTCAAGTCTCTTGGCCATATCTTGTCACCTCAGTAGTTCCATCTCACCTCCTTTAAGAGAAGGAGAGATGAGTATACATGTTTCCTCTACTCCCTTTCGGTCTTCTGCTGGGAGCTCATGATATCTGGGCCTCCACTTGAGGGCCTCTGATCTCCTGTGTCTGTCCATCCCTAGATGTACATTGCACCCCAGTGACCAGCTAGCCATGGAGGGCCCCCTGTCCCGTGTAAAGTCTCTGAAGAAATCCTTGCGGCAGTCATTCCGAAGAATGAGCCGGAGCAGGGCGACCGGTCGCAAGCGGCGCGTGGCTGGCAACTCAGGAGAGGTAAGCCTGGAGAGGGAAGTTAATTTCTTCTTTCTACTTGGCCTGAGATGGCTCCCAGGAAGCAGAGAACCCCAAACTACCAGCATTATGATAGGTGGTTCTTCTTTCCTCTTCCCTGGGTGCCTTGGATGCCTTGTGGCCAGGGTACAATAAGCATTTGCCCTGCCCCTTGTGGATGCCTCTCACTCTGAGAAATGGTCTTAAGTCCAGAACAGGGTAGTTGGCTTTGGGTTAGGATATCTGCCTTCCAACAATAGGCACCTTGATGCTAGTGAGATAGTATATCACTTCCCCCACCTTCAAATAACACAGATTTACATAATCCAGCAAAAAAAAGTTTCCATGTTGGCTGTGTCCAAAAACGTATGTCTGCTCCTGTGTTTTAAGCCCATCATCCCTCTAGCAGGCCATGGGCAGGATGCTTCAATCCTCGGTCCTCTGGACTCATGACTTATCATTTGTATTGATTAGTGTTCTTACATCTTTCAGAGTTGTTTCTCTTGGTCTCTTCGTTGGCATTGTACTCCTACTTTCTGTCATTTCCTTTTGCCAGCCTCATAGAGGTCTTTCCAATTTCCTCTGAATACATCCATTTTGTCATTTCTTACATCACATTGTCTTGCATTACGTTCATATACCATTGTCAAACCATTCCCCAACCAGGTGGGCACTCCCTTAGTTTCTAGGTGCTATCAATATTTTTGCACACATGGGTCCTTTTCCTCTCTTTGATTGATCTCTTTGCAACATAGACCCAATAGGGGTATTGCTTTACAAACCCCTCCTTTCTTCCTCTCCTTTCTGTATCTCATACCTTACATATACTACTCCTTTCCCATCCACCCTATCCCCAACCCCACATCTGGCTTAGTTGCAGGAGCTGAATGCCAGGGCAGATCGAGTAGGCTTGCAAAATATGGAGCTGGCCCCAGTGCAGAGGAAGATTGAGGCGAGGTCGGCAGAGGACTCCTTCACTGGCTTTGTCCGGACCCTCTACTTCGCTGACACCTACCTTCGGGACAGTGAGCAACCTCTGTTCAGTCTAGTGAGGGTGGGGAAAGGAGTGGGGGGCATGGGGTAGAGGGCAGTGACCACTGACTGGCTCAGCATTACTTTGCCTTGATGCAGCAACATGTAGAGAACCCTGAAGAATTCTGATCTGTGTCTTGTCTTCCTTTCTACCATGTTCAGAATGTCTAGAGACAGAGCACCTGGCTTTGAATCTTCATTCTTCTACTTATTAAGTGTGTAATGCTGGGCAATAGACTCTTCTATGCCTCAGTTTCCTCATCTGGTATTAAGATAATACTCTCCCTATGTCAGTTGTGCTTTTTAGGATGGAGTATGTGAGCCTAGGTATGTGTGTCTGGGATGGGGGAAGGGGAAAGGACTTCATAGAAGTGGGCCCTTGGGTCCACAATGACTTGCTGTTCCTGGTTAGGTTAGTATTGGATCTTCTGGGCTACCTAGAAAGTGAATGTACTGGGATAAAATACCACTCTTCCAGGGAGGTGGGTGGCTCAGGACCCTTTGTACCTTCACAGATTCTTGCCACTGCCCTTCCTTGTGGGTGGGTACCAATGGTGGTACAGTCTATGCTTTTTCCTTGCTTGTCCCGCCTCCTGATAGGAGAATGGAGGAACCAATTAGAGCTGAACAGGGTGAGTAGTGGGTGGGAGGGCCTGGCCTTGGTGGTGTTGGGTGAACAGGGCGACCAGGCTCTCTCCCATGGCATAAAACAGGGAGTCCTTGAAGCTGGTCAAGGGGTGTGCCCCCCACCTCATCACTGCCCAACCTTCTCCTCTTATAGCCAAGGAGATCCAGCTGATGCACCGTGCCCCTGTGATAGGCATCCTTGTCCTGGATGGGCGAGGCTTGCCGCTTCCTGAAGCCCTGGAGGCAGCCCATGACCTCTCGAAGAGCCCGGATATGCAGGGCAGCCACCAGCTCCTTGTTGTGTCTGAGGAGCAGTTCAAGGTAGTCAGCAGGCAGGGGCTACTTCCTGATCTTGAGACTAATGGAAACCAGTCTACTATGCTATTGCTTTTGCTTTTTTTGTATCTCCAGCACTTAGCACAGGGTCTGACATATAAAAAGTGCTTAATAAATGATTATTGATTGAGTGTTCCTGGGCATAGGGGCTGCTACCAGGGCTTGAAAATCTCCCTTCCATTAACATAGCCCAGAAGCAGACCAGGCCTACTTTGTACTCTGGTCACCATGTATAGAGCTCTGTAGGGTATCTTGGGTATCTAGGAGGAAGAGAGGGTGTGAGCCCCGACTCCAGGGAAAGATAGGATATGACAGTGAGGGGGAGAGTATTAGATAAGACAAAGAGTGCTGGCAACTAAATCACCTGGAAAGGCTTCCTGAAGGAGTTAATTTTCTGCAGAACCTAGATGAAGAAAGTAACAGGCTTCAGTAGAGAGGAATGAGGAAGAAATATCCCCATGTTCCCCATCTCCCGCCCACTCAGGAGACGTGATTGGCATGTGTACAAGCCAGTACATAAGAGAGGGAAGACCATGGGGGAGGGTAGAAAATGAAGGCCTGTGTTGGGAGGTTCATGAGTGATGACCTTGGAAGGCCTGGGCTCTCAGAGAGGGGAACGTGGGTGATGTGTTTCCCCCTTTCTTCCCCTTCCTCCTCCCCCCAATAGGTGTTCACCCTGCCCAAGGTTAGCGCAAAGCTAAAACTCAAACTCACTGCATTAGAAGGCTCACGGGTGCGGCGGGTCAGTGTGGCCCACTTTGGCAGCTGCAAGGCAGAGGACTATGGAGAACACCACCTAACGGTCCTCACAAATCTGGGTGATGTCCAGGTAGTCTCCCTGCCCTTCCTCAAGCCCCAGGTACGATATGGCTGCATCCGCAAGGAGGACGTCAGTGGTATTGCTTCCTGTGTCTTCACCAGATATGGCCAAGGTACAGTGGCCTTGGGGCCCCCAAACCCAGACTGGGCAGGTCTTCCCTGTCGTTTCCATGCTCTTGTACCCTGTGCCAATCTTGTCCTTTGGGTAGTGGTGGGGGCAGAAGACTGAATACCATCATGAGTCTTCCTAAGACTTTGTTCTGCCAGCTGATCCAAGGGTTATAACCCTCAGCAGTGCTCAGGATAGTAGTGGCTGCCTGGACTGAGGCTGGATGGGGGCAGGACATGAGATGTACTGAAGAAAACTGTCAAGGAAATGATAGGCTTGAGACATGAGGGACGCTGCTCACTTGCCTCTGGATTTCCTGCTAGATTCACACCTTGTGATCTCTTTGCTACTTTACTTAACTCTGCAGGCTTCTACCTGATCTCACCTTCAGAGTTTGAGAGGTTCTCTCTGTCCACAAAATGGTTGGTTGAGCCTCGGTGTTTAGTGGATACAGCAGAAATCAAAAACCACTGCTCTCCCCAAAATGGATCAGGCATCAAGAGGGCCCCAAGCAAAACCAGGTGAGAGAGAGAGCTGATTCAGGAGGGGAGCTGTGGTGTGCGAGCAGATGGAAGAATACCCCCATCTTTGAATGGCTCCACCCCAGTGGCCAGGATGGGCAGCAGGAATTGGGAGGCTGGGGGTTGGGTGGATCAACTTAAGCAAAAGTTCCTTCCTGGCCAATAGAAAACCTCCCTGTTCCCTTCCTGCAGGAACTCAGAGAGCCTGGGAGATGGAGGTGGTGAGTAAGCCTACCTGTTTACTATAGGTAAACCTACACACCATGGGTATGTTGAAGGAGCTCTGAGGTGGGGCAGAAGCTTCATGAGAATAGGAATAAAGGGGACATTTTGAGTGCAAGTGGGGCTGGGGTCGTGATGGTGAAGAAGTTGCTCCCTTCACAAATGTTTGTCATCTTCCATGAGCCATACCCTTCATTCCTGTCTGGGCTGGGAGTGGAAAGGGGGCATTTCTTAGAACAATGGTGTCAAACTCAATTAGGAGGGGGTGGAGGGAGCACCAGACTGATCCCTCTGGGCTGCATGTTGACATTGGTATTATCTATATTCTCTTGTATTAATTTGTTAAGTATTTCCCAGTTGACCACACTGGAGAGTGATGCAGGCTGACCCAAAGCTGTTGAGGACTCTCCAAAAGAGCTTTTGTTTATGTGGGTTTATAACTACATACCATATTAGAAATCTAAACATCTTAGTATTATTACAAAAGTGGTTTTGACTTTGAGGACCCTGTGAAAGGGTTTTGAGGATCCCACAGGTATCCCCAGACCACACTTTGCAAACCACAGCCTTAGAACACTCCCCTGGTGCCAGGGTTGGGATAACGTGGGGAAGAGTTCCAGAGGAACCAGGATTAGGGTTCAGTGGGTCTGTGGGCTCCTCTTCCTTGCAGGGAGGAGTCAGGAACCATTGATGGAACGGGCCCTACTCAATGATGAGAGTAAGTGGGAAATTTGAGAGAATCTGAACTGGGGAAGAAATGGAGATGAGTATCACACCTCATCCTAGTGAGAAATCTGAGAACAGAGATGAGACTTGGTGAATGATGTCCCTGGGATCTAAAAAACGCCTGTCCTGGGAACCACACACCTTATGGGCAGTATCCCAATTCATTGGCAGGGAAAGAAAGATGGAGTACTTGATGATGTCTAAAATACCACCAGATCCACTTTCCCTCTCCTTCCACTACCTACCCCCATCCCACTGTACATGTAAAGTGTGACTATCACCTTTTGTAAGATATTTGGGTATAAGGCAACACATCCCAGCTCCTCTCTGACATCTAGGATAGGGCATAGTCTGCCTCAAAGCATCCCTCTCTTCCCTGATAACACAGCTCAAATCCCTGTTCCCGATTTTCTCCTGACTGCTGCTGGCACCACCACCACCCAACTGCCCTGCCCTTCCTCCCAGCTACCTTGCAGCTCAGTGCTTTGCATTTATTCTTTTTATGCTGAGACAGGGCTTTATTTACATTTGTATATTATTTTTAAGGTTAAGTAGCTTGAAACTGCAGTAAGACTTTTGAAACATACAGTATAGTAGTACTTGACAGGGAGTTTCATTCTCCACCTTTGTATTTCCAGCAGCTGGCATAATGCCTGGTATATAGAAATGCTTGTGAATTGATTCTCTTTGCAGGAGTCCTGAAGGAGATCCAGAGTACTTTAGAAGGTGACAGAGGGTGAGTGTGCTCCCATGCCTTCCCCTTGTATCCCACCTCTACCCTCTTCAAAAAAAAAAAAAAAGACAGAACCAGAACTTACTTAGCAGTGTGACTCCCTATAGCTGGAGAAGACATTGTCCCGGTGAACCTGGGGTATGTTTCCCTGCATTCCACAGGGTGCCATTTTTATATCATGTATATAGTTCCCAGTATCTCCTGTGGCAAACAGGAATAGAACTAGAGGACCTACAGTCCTCCTCTGTGCACATGTTCATTGAATGGAAGGCTGCTTAACCTCACAAGGTCCCAGCTAGGTAGTAACAGTTTTCTCTTCGCAGGAGTTATGGGGAGTGGTATTCCCAGCAAGTTGCAGTGGGACGTAGACACAATAATGGTGGAGGTAGGTGACTTTGGAGGGCAGGGGCTCCTCCACTCTGCCACCCTAGGCTATCCATATATATGGGCTTTTTCTGGGAGCCCCTGAGACTAATCAGAGGGACCCCACCCAAGACAGGCATCCAGGAGTCCTGGGTGGTACAAGGGAGTGCCCAAGGCCCCAGAGAACAGGGATTCCTCTGTTCCATCTCCTTAAGTGCCCTGCTCATGGAAAACCCCACCCTTAAAAACCCCAGGAGGGACAGGTGAAAACATACACCCCATACACATTGGCTCCCAGTGTCTCATGCCAAGGCTGCTTTCAGAAATGCTTATAGTTCAGGGTTTTTTCTATATTAGACTCAGGAACTCCCTCACTGAGGGAGTCCAGCCTCCCCTGAACACTTAGGTGTTTTTCTACCCATCGCCCTCCTTCCCAGTCCCTCTGGAGGCCTCTTTGGCTGGGTCACTCCTTGAGGACTGCTCTTACCCTCGTGAAGATGCCCAGTTGCCCATTCTTTCTCTTTCTCCAGTAGAGTGATGGTTGCAGATACAGAGGCTGCCTCGAAGACTTAAGTGCCACAACACTACTGAAGGTCCTACCATGGAGGGTGCTGACCCTGGTGGTGGTCTAGGTGGGGCCTGTCCAGTGTTGGACAGGAGTGCCCCCCTGGCCTGCACCTCTGCTGCTTCTCTGGCCTCTCCAACAACCACCATCCCCTTCCCTCACCCCCTTCAGTAGGGGGTAAGGTTGGAATCCAGAGACATCCCCAATAGACAGGATGACCCCTTCCCCCACTCCTTGTCTTAGTCCCTTTTGTCAACGTTTGCACAGTTTTTATTCTCTTCCCCCTCCTGCCTCCTTTTGTAGTGGGATGAGTTTTAAATTATAAATTTTAACTGCCTCGAGGTGAAAAAGTTTTTAATAAATACCTTATTACCTCTTTGCTGGACTGACCCAATGATTTATTTGGTACTTAAAAAAAAATCCTATAGGGTTTTGCATTTAAATGAATATGGGTTTTTAGAAATGTACTGTCAGCTGAGTCCCTGAAGGAGCTGGGACCCCCTAAGGGCTGAGGGCATAGGGTCTTATCCCCTAAACCCCCTGGGGGCGAGATCCTGTTTCTGTAGCTGTTTTAAAACAGAGCAAACTATGTCTAAACACTGTGGCCTGGTCTTTTTGGAATAAAAGGATTAGAGTGTTTATTTTCCTGATGTCTGTGTGTCTGTCTATTCATACATACTTGCCCTGATTGGGAGGTAGCTAGAAACGTTTTCTGTTTTGTCTGCACTTTGTGGTTTCCTATCCCCAGTTTTTCAGCTCTAGGCAGAAGTTCCCAGGTGAGCCACCACCTCCCCAAAAAAGTGCCATTCTAAACTGGGTGAAAACCTTTGGAGTTCTCTGCCATTGTCTCTGGCTCTCTGAGGGGGAGGGAGAGGGGGAGGGAGGTAACCTCTGCTCTCCAAGTCTCTTCCTATTCTGTTTTCTGTGACTCTGAAGGCAGTATCAGGAGAACACAATAATGTTTGTGAAAACACTCCCACTGCCGAACTCACATGAAGTACACCAACTGATCTTGGTCCCTAAGAATAAGTGATAACACGTTTCCCTCCTATCAGTAGAGAGATGCGGAACCACAGGTATGGAATGTTACATAGGTATGACATCTATGTGTAGGTCAGTTTTGCTTAACTTTTTTTTCCTTTTTTGTACAAGGGAAGAATCTATAGGGATCGGTGGGATATCTGGAAAGGGCTAGTATAAAGATGAGCATATATTCTGTGATGGGGCAAGTGCTAGAGAGTATGTGCTAGAGTTCCTTCCAGAAACGTTGACCTGGTAAGGAGAAGGTAGTATGGAGAGTAAGTCTCTTAAGAGACTCCATGAGTTTCCTTGGGTTTTTGTATGTTGTTTCCATGCAGATGTCCCACTTGACCAAGGTGATCCATGAAAAATTTCTTCAGCTGCAGAGCTTATGAAGCGTCGAACTGTCCCTAGTAAGAAGAAGGTGGCAGAAAGTACAAACTTTCCAGTCAGGCCCTAGTTCCATTCTGTCAGAATGTACATCATCATGGAGGGCTGGTCCCAAGACTTTGGAAGGGAAAGACCCCTAGGAATATGAATCTGAGCATTGGTCTAGAAATCAGGACAAGTTGGTTCAGCCCTTTGGGCCTCAGTTGTCTCATTTGTAAAGTAAAGGTATTGGGCTACATTAGATGCTCATAGATCTGGAAGAGAGCTATCAAGTCTAACCTACCCATTTTATAGATGAGACCGAGGCCCAGGGAAGTTGTGACTTGCCTATTTAAACACAGGTTCTTAGACTCAAGTCGGTATGCTCTAGCTTGCTGCTCTTCTAAATGATTACCAAGATTTCTTCCAGTTCTAAATTCTATACTCCTTTTTTTCTCACCTTCTAATTCTTAACATTCTTGACTTTGTAGATTCAGGACTTCAAGTGCCCTTAGACTCACAAAGTTCAGCCTCCTCATTTGACAGATGAGGAAACGCAGCCCTAGAATGGTCAGACAACTTAAATAAGGTCATACTTGAATTCCAGTTATCTTTCCACTGCACCATGAATTTATAGAGATAGAAATTGAGGCTAGGGGAAATTCTGACTTTTCAGTTAACTGTTGACTGTGTCATTTGGTTCTAATGTCAAACCTAAACTACTGCAGGACTGGACTGAGTCAGACCAGAGCAGCCAGCCCAGAATACTAGGGGAACAGCAAGATAATGCTAGATGCCAGGGCACCCTAGTGCTAATGGATAATAATTTCTATTTAGATTCAGAATTGTTTGGGAAGATCAGTTGAGATCATATATATGTGAAAACCTTTGTGAGCTATAAAACACTGTATAAAGTAGTGCATTATTACAATGAGGAAATGAATAGGAGTAGGACAAAACTATTACGTAAAGTATTTGGAGAAATGGGATTGGGGTAACTGTTTAAGTCACTGTCCTCAAGGACAGTCACTTTGATCAAAAGGGTGAAACTTGGGAGGATGCCTGGTCTGAGGTGGTTGGAGACCATAAACCTGGTCTACCTAAAAGAATTTATAATTGCTTCCAAAGATCAATGCCTTGGGTCAGCTAGGTGACTTGTGGATAGAACACTGATCCTGGAGGACCTGAATTCAAATGTGGCCTCAGACACTTGACACTTAGTAGCCATGGTACCCTGGGCAAGTCACTTAATCCTAATTGCCTTGTTAAAAAAACAAACATGGGGCAGCTAGGTGGCACAGAAAATAGAGCACTGGCCCTGGAGTCAGGAGGACCTGAGTTCAAATCCAACCTCAGACACTTAACACTTACTAGTTATGTGACCTTGGGCAAGTCACTTAACCCCAATTGCCCTGCCTTCTCCCCTCCAAAAAAAACCAAACCAAACAATGCCTTCCTTATTGTGGGTATTATGTGTGTGTGTGTTGTTTAGTTGTTTTCAGTCATATCTGTCTCTTCATGACCCTTTTTGGTGGGGTGGGGAGTAATTCTTGCCAAAGATACTGGGGTGGCTTGCCATTTTCTTAAGCTCATCTTACAGCTAATAAGAGGCTGAATTTGAACTCAGATCTTCCACTTCAAATGAACTCTCTCCATTGCCACCTAGCTGCCCACATTCATGCATACACACACACACACACGTGCGCACGTAATCTGGTGCCATGGCCCTCTGCTTTGTAAAGTTAACCAAAACCCCCCAGTTCCTACCCAGTGCAACCCATGTATGGTACAGTGGCTGTCTCCTGGGCTAGTTTCCTGGTCAGCCATCAGTATCAGCCAATGTTGAATGACTCTCTGTGGTGGCACTTGGTGCCAACCTCTGTGGGGGTTTTAGAGTATCAGGAAGACATGGTCCCTGCCTCCAAGGAGTTGTAATCTAAAGAGAGTCAGATGGGCATGGGAATGATTAGATTATGTTTAGCTATAAAGAAAAAAAGCATAGTGTACTGGAGAAAATGCAGAGCATAGTGAGGAAAGCTTAGATTTGAATCCTGCTTCTTACAATAATAGTAGCAATGATCAATAGCCAACATTTATATAGAGTTTTAAAGTTTGGAGAGTGCTTTACATCTCACTTTATCCTCACATTAACCCTGGGAGGTATTATTATCCTTATCTGGGGGGAGGTGGTTTGAGGGGGGAAGGCAGGGAAATTGGGGTTAAGTGACTTGCCTAAGGTCACACAGCTAGTAAGTGTCAAGTGTCTGAGGCTGGATTTGAACTCAGGTCCTCCTGACTTAAGGGCCCATGCTCTATTCACTGTGCCACCTACCTGCCCCTATTATGCCCATTTTAAAGATGAAGAAATGAAGGCTAAATAACTCACCAGCATAATTCACCTATTAAGTCCATCATCACTCTTTGCCAACTAGTGTTTTCTGTGGGAAGAAGCTGAACGAGTCACTTAACTTTGAACCTGTTTTCTCATCTCTTAAATGAGGATACTATCATAGTCAACAAGCATTTTTTAAATCACCTACTATGTGGCAGGTATTGTGTTATGTTCTGGGCACTATAATAATGCCCGTAGTAATGGAACCAAAATGGCAGAGTAAAAACAGGACCTCTGCATGGCTCCGGCTCCCACCACCTCCAATACATGTAAAAAATGACTAGACAAACTTTAGAGCTACAGAACCCACAAAGTGACAGACAAATCTCCCACTGAAGGCAGACCAGCAGGAAAGGTCTATTACAGTGTGCTGGGAGCCCAGCACAGCCCCACATAAGCCCGGTGATTCCAGCCCCAGGGCAGCCCTGACCAGCAAGGTCAGAGCAGACTTCCAGAGAATGAATCACCAGCAGCTGTGGTGGTTTCCAGACTTCTCAACCCATAAATGCCAAAAAGAAAGTAAAAGGTCAGTGGGGAATTTCTGTTGGAACTGGGTGGCGAAGAGTGTGGTCTGGCCCCTGCCCCCAGGGCGAGAAGTGGCAGAGATGTGGTAGCTACAGCTGCTGCTGCATAGCTGCCTATGGAGCTCCTGGTCTGCAAATCACAGGGGGACCAAGCGACCATTCAGAGGATATCTTGCTTTAACCTGCCTGGATCTGGATCGAAGTCTTGGGTGGTGGTCCTGGGGTGTGTGGCCAGTGAGCCAGAGCTTGTGAGGTCTGCAGAGAGCCCTCTATTATATATATATGCCCTCCTAATAGCTCTGGCAGCTGCAAAAACCCCAGTGATTTGGGATATAGCTCTCTCCATTCTGGAAACAAGAGTTCTACTGAGGCAAAGAGCTCAAAAGTCAAGTAATTGGCTGGCAATATGAACAAGCAGAGGAAGCACAAACAGACCATAGAATCCTTTTTAGGGGACAGAAAGGATCAAAGCATGAAATGGGAGGAAGACAGTGAAGTCAAAACTGCATCAAAAGCTTCTAAGAAAACTGGTTACAGGCCATGGAGGAGTTCAAGAACGATTTTGAAAATCAAATAAGAGAAGTGGAGGAAAAATTGGGAAGAGAAATGAGAATGATGCAAGAAATTGTGAAAAGTAAGTCAACAGTCTTCTAAAGGAGACCTAAAAAAATACTGAAGAAAATAATAACTTAAAAAATAGACTAACCCAAATGGAAAAAGACCCAAAAAGCCGATGAGGAGAATGCCTTAGAAAGCCAAATTTGCCAGATGGAAAAGGAATTTCAAAAACACACTGAAGAGAACAATTCCTTCAAAATTAGACTGGAGAAAATGGAAGCTAATGACTTTATGAGAAATCCAGATACTATAAAACAGATCCAAACAAATGAAAAAAATAGAAGGCAATGTGAAAATATCTCATTGGAAAAACCACTGGCCTGGAAAATGGATCCAGGAGAGATAATTTAAAAATTATTGGACTACCTGAAAGCCACGATCTAAAAAAGATCCTAGACACCGTCTATAAAGAAATCATCAAACAAAATTGCCCTGATATTCTAGAACCAGAGAGCAAAATAGGAATTGAAAGAATTCACCGATTGCCTCTTGAAAAAAGATCCCAAAAAGAAAACTCCTAGGAATATCATACCCAAATTCTAGAGTTCCCAGGTCAAGGAGAAAATACTGTAAATAATTGGGAAGAAAAAATTTGAGTGTTGTGAAAACAATCAGGATAACACAAGACCTAGTGGCTTCTACATTAAAGGATCAAAGGGCTTGGAATATGATATTCCAAAGGTAAAAGGAGCTAGGACTAAAACCAAGAATCACCTACCCAACAAAACTGAGTATAATGCTTCAGGGGAAAATATGGTCATTCAATGAAATAGAGGACTTGCAAGCACTCTTGATGAAAAAAAAACAGAGCTGGGGGCGGCTAGGTGGCACAGTGAATAGAGCACCAGCCCTCGAGTCAGAAGGACCTGAGTTCAAATCTGACCTCAGATTCTTAACACAAAAACTAGCTGTGTGACCTTGGGCAAGTCACTTAACCCCAATTGCCCTCCAAAAAGCAAAAAAAGAAAAAAACAGCTGAACAGAAAATTGGACTTTCAAATACAAGAAGCAAGAGAAGCATGAGAAGGTAAACAGGAAAAAGACATCATAAGGAACTTATTAAAGTTGAACTATTTACATTCCCGCATGGAAAAATGATAATTGTAACTCATAAGACTTTCCTCAGTATGAGGACAGTTGAAGGGAATATATATGGATACATACATATGTATGTATGTATAGGAGAGTGTATGTGTGTACAAATATATATGTGTGTGTGCATATGTATGTACATGTATACATAGAGGGCACAGGATGAGTTGAATATGAAGGGATGATATCCAAAAAAATAAAATTAAGAGGTGAGAGAGGAATATATTGGGAGAAGGAGAAAGGGAGAGATAGATTAGGGTAAATTATCTCATATAAAATAGGCCAGAGAAAACTGTTACAATGGAGGGGAAGAGCAGGAAGTTGAAAGGGAATGGGTCGACCTTACTCTCATTGAATTTGGCTTAAGGAGGAAATAACATACACATTCAACTGGGTATCTTACCCTACAGGAAAGTAGGGGGGAAGGGGATAAGAGGGGGGGAATGATAGAAGGGAGGGCAGATTGGGGGAGAGGGTAGTTTAGAAGCAAACACTTTTGAAAAGGGACAGGATCAAAGGGGAAAATAGAATAAGTGGGGGGCAGGATAGGATGGAGGAAATTATAGTTAGTCTTTCAAATATAAGTACTATGGAAATGTTTTGCGTAACTACACATGTACAACCTATATTGAATTATCTTCCCAGTGGGGGTGGGTGAGGAGGGAAGAAGGGAAAACATCTGGAACTCAAAGTTTTAAAAGCAAATATTTAAAATAAAGTTGGGGTGGGGATGAGGGAGGACATAAGAGAACAGATTAGGGGAAGGGGTATTCAGTAGGCTCGCTATTTTGGGGTGGGAGTAGGGGAAAGATGGGGAGAAAAATTTGTAACTCAAAATCTTGTGGAAATGAAGGTTGAAAACTAAAAATAAATAAATTGGAAAAAAAATTAATTCCCAGAGTACTTACCTGGCAAGGCCATTGTGAAACTCAAAGGAGCTAATGTATGTGAAGTGCTTAGTTAACCTTATAGCCCTCTAACTATTGTTAGCATTAACATGTAGTTCCCCCCTCTAAGAATTATTCTCCCCCACCTTCATTTTCCAAAAGGGTGACTACCTCGACTTTCAAAGTTCTTTATAGAGATTCACTCCTAAAACTATAGTTCACAAACCCTCACCAGTGCATTTTCCTGTAATAGTCATCCAATAGATCTAATTATCTCTAAACAAAGGCATTTACTAAGATGACATGACAAAAACAATAATTGTGAAGCACCCTATGATAAACTCAGGGCAGACTACATCCATGCACCCATACACAGAATCAGTATGCAGAGTGAGCACAGAGTACACAAGTAGGGAGGCACATAGACAACACAAGGGGCCAAGGCAACGCACACCTCTAACATCTCAGAGCTCTATATCCCTTCTCATGATATTCTTGTGCTGCTGCATCTGATGGTACTCAGCTGAATTTTCTGGGCTTGTTACTTTCTTCAGTTCAACTCCCAGTAGCCAGGACTGACTTTCTTTCAGTTTTATACCCCTCTAAGCTGTCTCCTGCCTGGATACGTTGGGCTTGCCTTCTACTGGGTGTATAGCTCAGCTGTAGTATTCCAGGGCTAATTTGGAATTGGCGGAAGGGGAGAACCCTTCCCCTTGGTTGCCCTGTGATAGAGGCAAAAAGGAAAAAACCAACAGCAAAGTTCTTCCATAATTAGTTCTCTTCTCTGCTGCCAATGAACACACTCCAGAGCTTCACTGGACTTGACTGCCTCTAGAGCTATTGAACTTGCTTTTTAAA
>NW_027187380.1:12408361-12410585 GCF_028583685.1 Petaurus breviceps papuanus | reverse complement strand
TTCACTGGACTTGACTGCCTCTAGAGCTATTGAACTTGCTTTTTAAAGGCTATCAGGGCCATGGCTCCTCTTTGTCCATCCAGTGTATACATCGAATGCTGATCCTAAAGTTAGGAAGACATGAGTTCATATTCAGCCTCAGATACTTTAGGAGCTGTGTGACCCTAGGCAAGTCACTTTGCCTCAATTTCCTAAATGTGAAATGAAGATAATGTACCCACCTTGCAAGGTTTGTGTGAGGATTAATGAGACATTTGTAAAAAGCATTTAAGCACAGTGCATGACTATATAAATACCTATTCCATTCCCTTTTTCCCTACCCCCAGTGGCAAACTGGTCTCTGAGAATTTCCTTAGAGAAATAACAAAGTGAAAACTCCTCTTTGCACTGACTTTAAGGCTTTTTCTTTGGGGGAGGGAGAGAGGTAAGGGAAGGCAATTGGGGTTAAGTGACTTGCCCAGGGTCACACAGTGTCTGAGGTCAGATTTAAACTCACGTCCTACTGACTCCAGGCCAGTGCTCTATCCACTTCATCACCCAGCTGTCCCCCCCTTTAAGGCATTCTTAACACATTGTTTTCTCTATTACCTGTCTCCTTTCTGTGATTCTGAACTGAGGGGAAAATTATTTTATGGTGTCCAAACCAACTCCTTTCCCCTCCCCACTCAACCACTACATATAAGCAAGGTAACAGTAAGAAAGACACAGTGTCTATACATTAGGTAAACATGGGCATGGTAGGGCAGAGCAAAAGGAGCTTGATATATAGTGAAAAGAGCCAGGGAAAAGACCTGGGTTTGAATTCTGGCTCTAACACTAGCTATCTAACACAACCTACAGAGATTTGGTCATAGGGCTTTCCTGTAGAAAGTGCTTGTTGACCTGAAAGAGCCTATAAGCTTAAATGTCTGCTGTTGTTGGGCAGCCTGGCCTAATGGTGAGAGTGCTAGGCTTCTGTTGGGTTCAAGGTTTGCCTCTGACATGGCCTTATTAGCCTCTCTAAATTGTTGAAACTCAGTTCCCTAAGATGACCTCCCTAACACTATCTTCATTAATGGAGGGAGTTTCCTTACCCCAGGTTCCCTATACCAGTGAAATCACAGGTCACTAAAAATCACTATTTTTATGTATTTCAAAGGATTCCAAGCAGGGTTGTTGCCCCACACCAATTTAGATCGACAAAAAGGTTTCCACCCTTTAATCGAGTGAAGTTCCTGGTGCTGTAACCAAAATAATGTCCTCTTGTGTCCAGCCTTCTGGCAACTATGTCCCATAACTGATCCAAACTGTAATAAGTAACTGGGTATGCGGTAGAGTAGAAGTCAGAAGGTCTGTATTCAAATCCTGCCCCTGCGGTTTGGGAGCAAATCATGGTACCTCTTTAGCCCTCAGCCACTGAAGGATTATTATCCTCACTTTAGCTGAAGAAATTCCAGGGGCCTAGTGGTATGGGTTTTAGGAATACCCTTCATATTGGTTCCAAAGCAATATTCATCTACATCTGGCTAGTTCCCCTATTTACTGTAAACTACAGAACCAGGTAATAATGATAGCTAGCATATAAATTGTAACTCCTGTGTCCCAGGCACTGTTCTAAGTGCTTTACAAATATGGTCTCATTTTCTCCTCCCAATAACCCTGAACCTAAATAGAAATTATCCATTAGCCTTAGGAGACCTGCCATCTAACCTTATAATGCTATTATTTCCCCCATCTTATAGTTGAGGAACTTGAGGCAAATAGTTTAAATGACTTTGCCAAGATCATGCAGTCTATCTCTGAAGCTGAATTTGCATTCAAGTCTTCCAGACTCTAGGCCCAGCCCTCCATCCACTGCTTATAGGAATGTAGGTAGAGGATAGAGTTGTCACGGATCAGTGGATGTGTCAGGGGATACTGTGAATGCAGAAGCTTTCCCAGCGGCTTAAATACCTCCCAGTGCTCAGCAGAGGGCACTCGGGCTGCACTTCAGTGGATGCACCTGTTGGAACTCTTCTGATCTCATGAACGGTGCTGTTGGCCAGAGATTCTAGATTGATTTATTACATTTAATTTAATGAGCTTCTACTAAGCTCATACCACGTGCTATGCACTGTGCTAGAGTTGGGGTTAGAGTATTATGTATGTATGTTTTTATATATGTATAGATAGATATAAAGACAAAAATTAATTGGTTCCTGCCCTCAAGAAATTTTAATTTTAATGAGAGAAAACAATATGTACA